>NC_135815.1:63852358-64172568 GCF_964213995.1 Mustelus asterias | reverse complement strand
GGGGACACTCTGTAATCGGAGGGGGAAGGGGTGAGAGACACTCAGTAATCAGAGGGAGGGGCTGAGAGACTCTCTGTAATTGGGTGGAGGGGGTGAGAGACTCTGAAATTGGGGGGAGGGAATGAGGGGGGCACTCTGTAATCAGGGGAGGGGCTCAGCGGACAACCTGTAATCGGAGGTGTGAGGGGACACACTAATCTGGGGGGGGGTGAGGGGGACACTCTAATCAGTGGGAAGGGGTGAGGGGGCACTCTAATCGGGGGGAGGGGATGAGAGATAATCTGTATTTGGGGGGGAGGGCTTAAGGGGGATGCTTTGTAATCAGGGGAGAGGGTGCGGGGGATGGTCTGTAATCGGAGGGAGGGGGTGAGGGGGAAATTCCGTAATCAGGGTGGAGGGGGTGAAAGATAACCTATACTCGGGGGGAGGGAGTGAGGGGCACAACGTGTAATCAGGGGGAGGCGGTTGTGGGGGACACTCTGTAATCGGGGAGAAGGGGTGAGGGGGATACTCTGGAATCGGGGTTGGGCGTGAGAGACACGCTGTAATTATTGAGAGGGGGTGAGAGACACGCTGTAATCGTCGGGAGGGGCTGAGAGACAATCTGTAATCGGGGGGAGGGGGTGAGAGACACTCTATAATTGGTGGGGGAGGGGCTCAGGATGACGATGTGAAATCGGAGATGTGAGGGGCCATTCTGTAATCGGGGGCGGGGGTGAGTGGGACACTCTGTAATCGGGGGGCGGGGGGGGGTTGGTGCTGGGGACACTTTAATTGAGGGAGGGAATGAGGGGGACACTATTATCAGGGTGAGGGGGGTGAGAGACACTCTGTAATCGGAGTGAGGGGGTGAGTGACACTCTAATTGGGGGAGGGGGTGAGTGACACTCTCGGGGAGGGGGTGAGTGACACTCTGGGGGAGGGGGTGAGTGACACTCTGGGGGAGGGGGTGAGTGACACTCTGGGGGAGGGGGTGAGTGACACTCTGGAGGGGGTGAGTGACACTCTGGGGGAGGGGGTGAGTGACACTCTGGGGGAGGGGGTGAGTGACACTCTGGGGGAGGGGGTGAGTGACACTCTGTAATCGGGGGAGGGGGTGAGGGGCATACAGTGCAAGAGGGGGTGAGGGGCACACTGCATTCGGGGGTTGGGGTTGTGGGGGACACTCTGTAATTGGAGCGGAAGTGGTGAGGGGGGCACTCTAATTGGGTGGAGGGGGCCAACGGGACACTCTGTATTTGGGGAGTGTGTGAGAGACACTGTGTAATCGGGGGGTGGGTGAGAGACTCTCTGTAATCGGGGGGTGGGTGAGAGACACTCTGTAATCGGGGGAGTGGGTGAGAGACACTCTGTAACCAGGGTAGGGGTTGAGGGGGTCACTCTAATCGGGGGGGGGGGCGGGGGGGGAAGGGATGAGGGGGACACTTAGTAATTGGGGTGAGGGAGTTGAGAGACACTGTAATTGGGGGGGGGGTAGTGAGGGGCAATCTGTAATCGGGGGGAGGGGTAATGGGGACACTCTAATCGGGGGAGGGGCTGAGGCCGGCAATCTGTAATCGGGGGAATGGGTGAGGGGGACACTGTAATCGGGGGGGGGGGGGGGGTAGTGAGGGGCAATCTGTAATCGGGGGGAGGGGTAATGGGGACACTCTAATCGGGGGAGGGGCTGAGGCCGGCAATCTGTAATCGGGGGAATGGGTGAGGGGGACACTGTAATCGGGGGAGGGGGTGAGATGCGCACACTTTTATCGGAGTGAAGGGGGTGAGAGACACTCTGTAATTAGGGAGAGGGGGTTGGAGACACTGAAATCAGGGGGAGGGGTTGAGGGGGACACTCTAATTGGGGAGAGGTGGTGAGAGACACTACTCGGGGGAGGGCTTCAGAGGGACACACTGTAATCAGGAGGAGAGGGTAATCGTTGTGTGGTGGCAAGAGAAACACTCTAATTGGGGGGAGCGGCTGAGAGACTCTAATTGGGGGGAGGGGGTAAGAGCTGCTCTCTAATCAGGGACAGTGGGTGAGGGGTTACTGTAATCGGGGGGAGCGCATGAGGAGGACACTCTAATCGGGGTGAGGGGGGTGAGACACACTCTGTAATCGGGGTGAGAGACGCTCTAATCGGGGGGAAGGGTTGAGGGATCACTCTAATTGGTGGGAAGGGGTGAGGGGGACACTCTGTAATTGTGAGGAGGGGGTGAGTGATCTGTACTTGGAGGGAGGGCGTGAGGGGAACGCTCTGTAATCGGGGGAGATGGTAAGGGAGACGGTCTGTAATTGAAGGTAGGGAGTGAGGGGGACTGTCTAATTGCGGGGAGCTGGTGAGTGACACTCTAATGGGGGCTGGGGGTCAGGGGGACACTGTAACCATTGAGGAAGGGGTGACGGGGGCTCTCTGTGGTCGGGGCGAGGGGCTGAGGGGGACACTCTATAATTGTGGGTGAGGGACACCCTGAAATCGGGGGGGAAGGGGTGAGGGGGACGCTCTGTAATCGGGGGGGGGGAGGAATGAGGGGGGCACTCTGTAATCGGGGGGAGGAGTTGAGGCGGAGACTCTAATCAGGGGGAGGGGGTGAGAGACACTGTAATGGGGTGAGGGGGTCACTGTGTAATCGGGGATGGGTGTGAGTGACACTAATTGGGGAAGGGGGTGAGAGACACTCTAATAGGGGAGGGGGTGAGGGGCACACTGTGTAATCGGGATAGGGGTTGTGGGGGACACTCTGGAATCGGGGGAGGGGTATGGGGTATACTCTGTAATCGGGGGTGAGGGTGACACACTGTAATCGGGGGGGGGGTGAGAGATAATCTGTATTTGGGGGGAAGGCGTGGGGGGGACGCTGTGTAATCGGGAGAGAGGGTGGAGGGGACAGTCTGCAATCGGAGGGAAGAGCTGAGGGGGATACTCCGTAATTGGGATGGAGGGGATGAGAGGGTCTCTCTGCAATCGGGGGGAAGGGGCCGAGGAGGACACTCTGTATTCGAGGATGGGGGTCAGTGACACTGTAATTGGGGGATGGGGTGAGAGACACTTTGTAATCGTTGGGAGGGGGTGAGACACTCTGTAAACGAGGGGAGGGTGTGAAGGGCGCACTCTATATTCGGGTGAGGTGGTGTGGGGGACAGTCTGTAGTCGGGGTGAAGTGCTGAAAAACATTTTGTAATCAGGAGAGGGTGTGAGAGACAGCCTGGAATCGTGATGAATCGGGGGGGAGGGGGTCAGGGGGACATTCTGTAACCGTTGAGGAAGGGGTGAGGGGACTCTCTGTAATCGGGGGAGGGGGACACTCCTAATCAGTGGGAGGGGGTGAGAGAGACACTAATCAGTGGGGGGGGGGGGGGTAAAAGATACTCTAATCAGGGGGGAGGCGGTGAGGGGGATGCTCTGTAATCGGGGTGAGATGGTGAGGGGGACACTCTGTAATTGGGGGGAGATGTTGAGGGGACACTCTGTAGTCTGTTGGAGGGTGAGAAACACTATAATCGGGGGCGGGGGGAGAGGCTGAAGGGGGATATGCTTTAATCGGGGAGAGGGTTTGAGAGAGACACTCGGTAATCGGGGGAGGGAGTGAGAGACACTCTAATTGGAGGGAGGGTGTGAAAGGGACACTGTGTAATCGGGTGAGGGGCACACTCTGTAATCAGGGGGAACGGGGTGAGGGGAACATTCTGTATTCGGGGGGAGGATGTGAGTGGGATATTCTGTAATCGGGGGAAGGGAGTGAGAGACACTCCGTAACCAGGGGGAGGGATGAGGGGGACACTCTAATCAGGGGAGGGGGTAAGGGTGGGCATCTGTAATCAGGGGAGGGCGTGAGGGGCCACTAATGGTGGTGAGGGGGACACTCTGTAATCGGGGGGAGCAGCTGAGGAAGACACTCTGTAATCGGGGGAGGTGGTGAGCGGGACACACTAGCATGGGGGGGGGGGGGGGGGAAGGGGTGAGAGACACTAATCGGGGGGGAAAAGGTGTGAAAGACACTCTGTAATCGGGGAGGGGGTGAGGGGGACATTCTGGAATCGGGGGAGGGGGTGAGAGACACTCTAACCGGGGAGGGTGTGAAGGGGGCACTCTAAATGGGGGGGGAGGGTGTGAAAGGGCACTCTGTAATTGGTGTAGGAGGTGAGGGTACACTCTAATCGAGGGGAGAGGTTGAGAGATTCCATAATTGGGGGTGGTGAATTGGGAACTCTGTAATCGGGGGAGGAGGTGAGGGGACATCTGTAATTGGGAGGAGGGGGTGAGGGAGACACTCTAACCGGGGTAGGGGTTGAGGGGGTCATTCTGTAATTGGGGGTCATTCTGTAATCGGGGAGGGGGTGAGAGACATTTTGTTATTGGGAGAGGGTATTTGATTTGATTTATTATTGTCCCATGTATTAGTATACAGTGAAAAGTATTGTTTCTTGCGCACTGTACAGACAAAGCATGCCATTCATAGAGAAGGAAACGAGAGTGTGCAGAATGGCTAGGGTGTAGAGAAAGATCAACCTAATGCGAGGTAGGCCCATTCAGAAGTCTGATGGCAGCAGGGAAGCAGCTGTTCTTGATTCGGTTGGTACATGACCTCAGACTTTTGTGTCTTTTTCCCGTCGGAAGAAGGTGGAAGAGAGAATGTCCAGGTTGCGTGGCGTCCTTAATTATGCTGCCTGCTTTGCCGAGGCAGCTGGAAGTGTAGACAGAGTCAATGGATGGGAGGCTGGATTGGGCTACATGCATGACCTTTTGTAGTTCCTTGCGGTCTTGGGCAGAGCAGGAGCCATACCAAGCTGTGATACAACCAGAAAGAATGCTTTCTATGATGCATCTGTAAAGGTTGGTGAGAGGCGTAGCTGACATGTCGGCATGGGGGAACCGGGATAGGTTGTTGGTGATCTGGACACCTAAAAACTTGAAGCTCTCAACCCTTAACCCTTTTTACTTCATCTCCATCGATGTAGACAGGGGCATGTTCTCCTTTACACTTCCTGAAGTCGATGACAATCTCCTTCATTTTGTTGACATTGAGGGAGAGATTATTGTTGCCGCACCAGTTCACCAGATTCTCTATCTCATTCTTGTACTCTGTCTCGTCATTATTTGAGATCCGACCCACTACGGTGGTGTCGTCAGCAAACTTGAAAATCGAATTGGAGGGGTATTTGGCCGCACAGTCATAGGTGTATAAGGAGTATAGTAGGGGGCTACGAGCACAACCTTGTGGGGCACCGGTGTTGGGGATGATCGTGGAGGAGGCGTTGTTGCCTATCCTTACTGATTGTGGTCTGTGAGTTGGGAAGTTCAGGATCCAGTTGCAGAGGGAGGTGCCGATGCCCAGGCCACGGAGTTTGGAGATGAGTTTCGTGGGAATAATGGTGTTGAAGGCTGAGCTGTAGTCAATAAATAGGAGTCTGACATAGGTGTCCTTGTTATCTAGGTGTTCCAGGACCAGGGAGATGGCGTCTGCTGTGGACCTGTTGCGGCGGTAAGCAAACTGTAGTGGATCCAGGTAGTCCGGGAGGCTGGAATTGATTCGTGCCATGACTAGCCTTTCGAAGCACTTCATAATGGTGGATGTCAGAGCCACCGGCCGATAGTCATTAAGGCACGCTGCTTGGTTTTTCTTAGGTACCGGGATGATGGTCATCTTCTTGAAGCAGATAGGGACCTCAGATTGTTGTAAAGTGAGGTTGAAGATGTCTACGAATACTCCCGCCAGCTGATCCGCACAGGATCTGAGTGCTCGTCCGGGTGCCCCATCCAGGCCAGTCCCTTTCCGTGGGTTGACCTTCAAGAAAGCTGCTCTGACATCTACCGTATCTAGTCCTGTTAGAATTTGATAGGTTTCTATGAGATTACCCCTCATATAAATAGAAACAGAATGGGATGAAATGTGATGTTATTCACTTCGGAAGCAAAAACAAGAAGGCAGCTTACTACCTGAATAGCTGTAAATTGGGAGAGCGGAGTGTGCAGTGGGACCTGGGTGTCCTTGTGCACCAATCACTGAAGGTAAGCATGCAGATGCAGCAGGAAGTAAAGAAGGCAAATGGTATGTCGGCCTTCATTGTGAGAGATTTTGAGTACAGGAGCAGGGATGTGGCGTTGCAATTATACCGGGTCTTGGAGAGGCCACACCTCGAGTATTGTGTGCAGTTTTGGTCTCCTTTTCTGAGGAAGGACGTTATTGCTCTCAAGGGAGTGCAGCGAAGGTTTACCAGGTTGAATCCGGGGATGGCGGGACTGATGTATGAGGAGAGATTGACTAGGTTAGGATTGTTTTTGCTGGAGTTCAGACGAATGAGGGTGGATCCCATAGAGACTTATAAAATTCTAACAGGACTAGATAGAGGAGATGCAGGGAGGATGTTCCCGATGGTGGGGGAGTCCAGAACCAGAGGTCATAGTCTGAAGATGCGGGGTAGACCATTTAGGATGGAGGTGAGGAGACATTTCTTCACCAAAGAGTGGTGAGCCTGTGGAATTCATTACCACAGGAAGTAGTTAATGCAAAAAAACATTGAATGTGTTCAACAGGCGGCTAGATATAGCATTTGGGGCGAATGGGATCAAAGGTTATGGGGAGAAAGCAGATTTAATCTACTGAGTTGGACGATCAGCCATGGTGGGCTCGAAGGGCCAACTGGCCGCCTCCTGCTCCAATCATCTATGTTTCCATTCTTCTGAACTCCAGCGAATACAATCCTAACTGACTGAATCGCTACTCATGCGTCAATCCTGCCATCTCAGGATTCAGTCTGGTGAATCTTCTCAGCACTCCCCCTAGAGCAAGAACATCCTTCCTCAGATTAGGAGAACAAAACTGCATACAGTTGGCCAAAACTGCATACAATAATGCCAAATGACTGGAGGATAGCTAATGTGGACCTTAGTTCAAGAAGGGCATCAGGGATAAGCCAGATAATTGCAGGCCATTTAATCTAATATCAATGGTAGGGAAATTAAAGAACAAAGAACAATATAGCACAGGAGCAGGCCCTTCGACCCTCCAAGCCTGCGCCGCTCATGTGCCCAACTAGACCATTTGTTTGTATCCCTCTATTCCCAGTCTGTTCATGTGGCTATCTAGATAAGTCTTAAACGATCCCAGCGTGTCCGCCTCAATCACCTTGCTTGGGAGTGCATTCCAGGCCCCCACCACCCTCTGTGTAAAATACGTCCCCCTGACATCTGTGTTGAACCTTTCCCCCCTCACCTTGAACCTGTGACCCCTCGTGTTCGTCACCTCCGACCTGGGAAAAAGCTTCCCACTGTTCACCCTATCTATGCCCTTCATAATTAGGTCGCCCCTCATCCTCCGTCTTTCCAGGGAGAACATCCCCAGTTTACCCAATCTCTCCTCATAGCTGAGACCCTCCATACCAGGCAACATCCTGGTAAACCTTTTCTGCACTCTTTCCAAAGCCTCCATGTCCTTCTGGTAGTGTGGCGACCAGAACTGGACGCAGTATTCCAAATGTGGCCTAACCAACGTTCTATACAGCTGCAACAACATATGCCAACTTTTATATTCTATGCCCCGTCCAATAAAGGCAAGCATGCCATATGCCTTCTTGACCCACCCTCTCCACCTATGCTGCCACCTTTAAGGAACTGCGGACTTGTACACCCAGGTCCCTCTGTGTGTCTATACTCCTGATGGTTCTGCCATTTATTGTATAGCTCCCCCTTACATTAGATCTACCGAAATGCATCACTTCGCATTTATCTGGATTAAATTCCATCTGCCATTTCTCCACCCAATCTATATCCTGCTGTATTCTCTGACAATGTTTATCACTATCCGCAACTCCAGCAATCTTTGTGTCATCTGCAAACTTACTGATCACACCAGCTACATCTTCCTCCAAATCATTTATATATATCACAAACAGCAGAGATCCCAGTACAGAGCCCTGCGGAACACCACTAGCCACAGACCTCCAACCGGAAAAAGACCCCTCCACTGTTACCCTCTGTCTTCTATGGCTAAGCCAGTTCTTCACCCATCTAGCTAGCTCACCTTTTATTCCGTGAGATTTAACCTTTTCCACCAGCTTGCCATGAGGGACCTTGTCAAACGGTTTACTAAAATCCATATCGATGACATCCACGGCCCTTCCCTCGTCAATCGTTTTTGTCACCACCTCAAAAAACTCAACCAAATTTGTGAGGCATGACCTCCCTCGTACAAAACCATGCTGTCTATCGCTAATGAGATTATTCAGTTCTAAATGCGCATATATCCTATCTCTAAGAATCTTCTCCAACAATTTCCCTACCATGGACGTCAAGCTCACCGGCCTATAATTACCCGGGTTATCCTTGCTACCCTTCTTAAATAACGGGACCACATTTGCTATCCTCCAATCCTGTGTCCAGTGAAGAGACAAAGATTTCTGTTAGAGGCCCAGCAATTTCATCTCTTGCCTCCCTGAGGAGTCTAGGATAGATGCCATCTGGCCCTGGGGATTTGTCTGTCTTAATATTTCCTAAAAAACCTAACACTTCCTCCCTTGTAATTGAGATTTTTTCTAACGGGTCAACACATCTCTCTGAGACACTACCAGTCAACATGTCCGTCTCCTTTGTGAATACTAATGCAAAGTATTCATTTAGGATCTCACCTACTTCCTTTGGTTCTAAACATAATTCCCCTCCTTTGTCCCTGAGAGGTCCGATTCTTTCCCTAACAACCCTCTTGTTCCTAACGTATGTATAAAATGCCTTAGGATTCTCCTTAATCCTGTCTGTCAAGGACATTTTGTGACCCCTTTTTGCCCTTCTAACTCCCTGTTTGAGTTCTTTTCTACTTTCTCTGTATTCCTCCAGTGCTCCATCTGTTTTTAGCTGCCTGGACCTCATGTAGGCCTCTTTTTTCTTTTTGATCAGACCCACAATTTCACTTGTTATCCACGGCTCCCGAATCCTACCTTTCCTATCCTTCCTCTTTACAGGCACATGCCTGTCCTGCAGTCCTATCAACTGCTCCTTAAAAGACTCCCACATGCCAGATGTGGATTTACCCTCGAACAGCCTCTCCCAATCAACAGCCACCAAATCCTGCCTAATCCGGCTGTAGTTAGCCTTCCCCCAATTCAGCACCTTACCCATAGGACAACACTCATCTTTTTCCATGACTATCCTAAAGTTTACAGAATTGTGGTCACTATTTGCCACATGTTCCCCTACTGAAACTTTAATGACCTGACCGGGCTCATTCCCCAGTACTGGGTCCAGTATAGCCCCCTCTCTAGTTGGACTGTCAACATATTGTTCCAAAGAACCTTCCTGTACGCATTTTATAAATTCTTCCCCGTCCAGGCCCCCAGCCCTATGCGATTCCCAGGCTATGTGAGGGAAATTAAAGTTTCCCACTACAACAACCCTATTTTTTCTGCACCTGTCCAGAATCTCCTTGTATATCCATTCCTCAACAGGCTGTTGGGAGGCCTGTAGTATACCCCCAGCATAGTGACTGCACCCTTCCTGTTTCTGAGTTCCACCCAATTATTGGAAAAAATTCTGAGGGACCGGATTAATCAACAGTTGGAAAAGGAGGATTCATCAGGGATAGTCAGCATGGATTTGTTGGTGGGAGATCCTGTCTAACTAATTTATTTGAGTTTTTTGAAAAAGTAACTAAATATGTTGATAAGGGTAGCACCCTTACTACAGTAAGGCCTTTGACAAGGTCCTGCATGGAAGGCTAGTCCAAAAGGTTGGAGCCCATAGAATTCAAGGCAAGTTGGCAAATTGGATCCAAAATTAGCTTGTTAATAGGAGGCAAAGGGGAGGGTTGCGGTTCTCAGGGAATATTGAGGAATAAAGAGATCTTGATGTACAAGTCCATAGGTCTCTGAAGGTGGCAGCACAGATAGTTTGGTGAAGAAGGCATATGGAATGCTTGCCTTCATTAACTGGGACATAGATTATAGGAGGAGGGACATCTTGGAACAACTTTACAAAACATTGGTTAGACCGTGGATGGAATATTGCGCACATTTAGTGTCGGAAGAATGATTGCACTGGAGAGAGTGCAGAGGAGATTCGCCAGGATGTTACGTGGTAACAACCTATGAAGAGAGACTGAATAGGCTTGGTTTGTTTTCCCTGAGGAGGCTGAGGGGGGATCAGGTAGAAGTATACAAATTAATGAGAGGCATAGATAGGGTAGATCATAATTGTTACACCCAGAGGTTGACCCCCTTTTGAGAAGTAACGCGAATCCCCCTGTTCCTGCTGCACCTGCCGCACAATCTGTTTTGACCGTTATATGGTGGACAAAGAATTGTGAATAGACTTCTTGCTAGTGCAGTCATATTTATTTACACACAATTATTAATCACCAACCCAATCAACAATAAGTTTTCTTTAGAAACCCTACAGCACAGAAAGAGGCCATTCAGCCCATCGAGTCTGCACTGACCACAATCCCACCCAAGCCCTACCCCCCATATCCCTACATATTTACCCACTAATCCCTCTAACCTATGCATCTCAGGACACTAAGGGCAATTTTAGCATAGCCAATCAACCTAACCCGCACATCTTTGGACTGTGGGAGGAAACCGGAGCACCCGGAGGAAACCCAAACAGACACGAGGAGAATGTGCAAACTCCACACAGACAGTGACCCAAGCCGGGAATCGAACCCAGGTCCCTGGAGCTGTGAAGCAGCAGTACTAACCACTGTGCTACCGTGCCACCCTTATCTCACAGTTATCTTACAGAATGCTAAAGTTCAAGTCTAATACTAGACCTTGACTTAACTTTTGTGTAACTGGCAAGTACCCAGGCAGATATTGGCCTTTATCCGCGTGTTGGTCTTTGTAGTCCTCCCTGTAGTCTGGTCCGTTGGTCTGGTCAGATACTCTGGCTCTGGTCTTCCTTCCTTCTTGGCTGTGGTGGCTCTCCTCGTGCTGGTCGTTGCTGGTGATGGTCACCGTTGTCGTTCGTTCGTTGGGAGTGAGAGAGAGAGAGAGATTCATCTGTCGTTGGTTTTCGCACCCTTTTGGCCATTGCCAATCAATCCATCAGGCCTTGATCACTCTGATTGATAGGATCCAATCAGGTGCTGCCATACCGATCTCTGGGTGTGTACCCAACGGCCATGTCTGTAGGTGCTGGAGGCACATAGGTCACATACCTCCCTCCCAAATAAGGGGTTACGGTGCCCCTATGTCTGATAAACAATCCAGTTTGACCAGTAAGTGTCCTTTGTCCTGGAGATGTCTATATCCTGTGTATTCCAGCTCTTGCAGCTGCAGCCTGTTTCTCTCTGTCCAATTTCTTTTGAGGCTGTAGCCTGTCTGTTTCCGGGCTTGTTCAATTATGCTAGCGTGCTCTTGCAAACCACCATTTTAGGTGGCCCGTTTGGCCACACCCCAAAGAGGAATACCTAGCTTCATAATCTGTTAAAAGTGTATGGGAAGGTGTAAACTGTCCTTTAGTAACGTTAATTTGTTAACTAACAGAAATACCTGACACTCACTTTAAATGAACACTTAATTTATTTATTTAACTAACAGGGAACTTTAACTAAACAGGTAACATACTGAATAAGATAAGATTCTAAAGGAATGCTGTTCAAATAAATACAATACTCTTTTTTTAGCCAAAAAAAATAGTATTTAGTCAGTCTCAAAAAAAAATACAACCAGGTTTTGTATCTTTCCGAACCTTCTAGAATTTCTTGGTTGATTTCTCTGTCTGTAAGTTCTTTTTGATTTGGTCCCTTTTGCTGGTTAGTTGGTGCGTTCTCTTAAAGGCATATATAAAGATGGCAGGGTTGAGAGCTGAGAAGTCTTACTTCTTGGCAACTGGCATTTGCTCTCTTTCCCTCTCAAAACTTGAGAGTTGGCAGTTGCTATCCCTTGTTTTCCCCCCTTGCACACTCTTTTCTACCTGTGCTGACCTATCAATTTTCCTACAATAGGGTTGGTCTGATTTTTTTTTTCAACACCATTGCATTCAAATGATATAGGTTCCTGGTAGCTGAGTGCCTGCTTTAAATTGGGCAAAATTCAAAAAAGACAGATTGTCTTGTCAAGGTTCCTGCTTGACTTTTTGACACAAATGTTTCAGCTTGGATTCTCTGTATACTTTGCATTTTAAACCTGCAAGCACTGAAACAAAACCCCAGCTTTTAAAGGGACCACGCAATGTTTTTTTCCCCTCTAGCATTTTTTTTACAATTTTTTAGATCTTTATCAACATCAAATTCCAACTTCACAAACTTAACTTCACAACAAAAATGAATCGTTGGCCCATGGCAGAGGTGTCTAAGACCAAAGGGCATTGCTTAAAGGTTAGGGGTAAATGGTTTAGAGGGGAACTGAGGCAAAAAACCTTTTTTGCCCTCAGGGTGTTGGAAATATGGAACACGCTGTTTGAGGGTGATGGAGGCAGGTATTCTTGCACAATGTAAGCAGCATCTGGAGAACACTTAAATTGTCAAGGCATAGTAGGCTAATGGTCAAGTGCTGGTAAATGGGATTTGTATAGATTGGTATTTGATGTTCAGCCTTGACATGGTGGGCCTAAGGGCCTGTTTCTGTGCTGTTTCACTCTATAACTCTATGATTAATATAGTGAAAGCTGAGGCCCCATTACAGACTTATTGGAAGCGCTGCCTGTTATATCTTGTCAATTGCCTGAAGTTGTAAACTTTTTCGTCAGTTTCACTGCAAGGAATGTGACAATAAAAGAAAGAAATTGCATTCACTATTTTCATGACCTCAGGGTGCCCTAAAACACTGCAGCAATGAAGTAATTTTGAAATGTTGTCATAGGTGCAAGATACTACAAACACCAATATGATATGAACCAAATGATGTGCTTTGTTTTTAATTAATTAGTGGGGTGTGGATGTCACCCTTCCATTAATTTCCCATCCCAAATTGCATTTGAACTGTTAGGTCATTTAAGAGTCAACCACGTTGCTGTGGATCTAGAGTCACATGTCGTTCAGACAAGGTAAGAACAGCAGATTTCCTTCCCTGAAGGACATTAGTGAACCAGATGGGTTTTTGCAACAATTGACAATGGTTTTGTGGTCATCATTAGAATTTTAATTCCAGATTTTTTTTATTGAAGTCAAATTCCACCACCTGCTGTGGTGGGATTTGAAACCAGGTACCAGAACATGGCACTGGGTCTCTTGATTACTTGTCTAGTGATAATGTTTAAGAGCTCAATTTTGACTAAGGCACCAAGGGAACTCCCATTTTCTTTTAAATAGTGCAGTGGGATCTTTTATGCCCACCCAGGAGAGCATGTGGTGTTTTAATATCTCAGGCAAAAGACAGTGTCAGGTAAGATGGCTCAAGGCACTGGAATGAGACATGAACCTTTTGACTCTGAGGAGAGAGTGCTAGCCACTGAGTACTGTTTCAAAAAAAAAAGTAACTGAATATTATTTATCTCATTTTCACTCAAAATTTTCCTTACAGTTGGGCAGCACGGTGGCACAGTGATTAGCACCGCTGCCTCACAGCGCCAGAGACCCAGGTTCGATTCCTGGCTTGGGTCACTGACTGCACATTCTCTCCGTGTCTGCGTGGGTTTCTTCCGGGTGTTCCGGTTTCCTCCCACAGTCCAAAGATCTGTGGGTTAGGTGGATTGGCCATGCTAAATTGCCCCTTAGTGTCAGGGAGATTAGCTAGGATAAATACATGGGCTTATGGGGATAGGGCCTGGGTGGGATTGTTGTCGGTGCAGGCTTAATGGGCCGAATGGCCGCCTCCTGCACTGTAGGGATTCTATGAACTATATTTCATGGAATAGTCAATTTAATGGAAAATAGCTCCCCCTGTGTAACACAAGGTAAAGTGTTCCAGAAGAACTGGAGTTTAACTTTTGAAACCATATATGCTAATTCTGTATTTCAGGCAGATGAAGGTGAAAACTGGAGAGTGGTTTATTGAAGAAAGAGCAAAGAAATTTCACCAGGAGCAAGGTATTTGGAATGCTGCTGTTAATTGTTCACATTGCTTTCTTGTGCTAGCTCAGATGTCAACAGATTTATTAAATTTAGTTTCCATTTGTGTTGGGAATCTAAGCCCCTGGGTTGCTAATCCAGCACCATAACCACCAGGATGTTATATCTAAGGTGACCAATACTGTACACAGTACATACTCCAGCTATGATCTCACTCGTGCTCTGTATAACTGAAGCATAAACCTCTTTACTTCTGTATTCAATGTCCCTCACAACAAATCATAAAATCATAGCATCATTTTACAGTAGCCATTTTCCAGTTCGGTGGTGGGGAGTATGAATATGTTAGTAGCCCATTCCATTGTGTCATGGAATTTGGGGATGTGGAACGACAGTGGCAATTACAGTCACCAAACATCCCACCATAATGAGAGTTCAACTGGGAAGGGCCCTAGACCTTAACCAACAAGAAGTCAGAGAGTGTAACATATTTGATGCATTCCAATCTGGATTTTGACAAGGTAGCTGACTTATCAGAAAGTTAAAAGTTGCTGGGATCTAACGGAAAGTGGCAAATATTAACAAGACTACTTCCATCGTCTTTTTAGGAGGAGAGTTCCAATGACTCACGACCCTCTGAGAGAAAAAGAATTGCCTCTTAATTTTCAATGGGAACCCCTTATTTTTAAACAATGACCCTAGTTCTAAATTCTCCCAAAAGAGGAAACATCGTCTCCACATCCACGCTGTGAAGAACCCTCAGGATCTTGTATGTTTCAATCAAGTTGCTTCTTACTCTTCTAAATTCCAGCAGATACAAGCCTAGCCTGTCCAACCTTCCCTTGTAAGGCAACTCACCCAATCCAGGTATTAATCTGGCAAACCTTCTGTGAACTTACAATCATAGAAACCCTACAGTACAGAAAGAGGCCATTCGGCCCATCGAGTCTGCACCAACCACAATCCCACCCAGGCCCTACCCCCATATCCCCACATATTTTACCCACTAATCCCTCTAACCTTCGCATCTCAGGACACTAAGGGGCAATTTAAGCATGGCCAATCAACCTAACCCGCACATCTTTGGAATGTGGGAGGAAACCGGAGCAGCCGGAGGAAACCCACGCAGACACGAGGAGAATGTGCAAACTCCACACAGACAGTGACCCAAGCCGGGAATCGAACCCAGGTCCCTGGAGCTGTGAAGCAGCAGTGCTAACCACTGTGCTACCGTGCCGCCCAACTGTTTGCAATGTATTTACATCCTTCATTAAATAAGATGTCCAGCTGTGCACAATACAGTGCTCCAGATGTGGTCTCATTCATGCTCTGTATACTATAGCATTAACTCCCTACTTTTGTATTCAATGCCCCTCACAACAAGTCATAGGATCATACAGCACAGAAGAGGCCCTTCACCCCATTGAATATGCACTGACAGGCAAGAAACACCTGACCTCCCACCTAATCCCATTTACCAGCACTTGGCCCATAGTCCTGAATGTTATGACCTGCCAAGTGCTCATCTGGATACTTTTTAAAGGATGTGAGCCAATTTGCCTCTACCACCCTCCCAAGCAGTGGTTGCAAACTGTCACCACCCTCTGGGTAAAAATGTTTCTCCTTACATCTCCCTTAAACCCTTGCCTCACCTCCCCTCACCTCGAACCAATGTCCCTTCGTAATTGACCCTTCAACTAAGGGGAGCAGTGCCTTATTCATTCTGACCATGTATCTCATAATCTTGTACACCTTGATCACTCAGTTTTCTTTGCTTCAACAAAAATGTTCCATCCCAGGCAACATCCTAGTGAATCTTCTCTGCACACCTTCCAGTGCAATCACATCCTTCCTATAATGTAGGGACCAGAACTGCACACAGTGCTCCAGCTGTGGCATTACCAAAGTTCTATACAATTCCAAAATGACTTCCATGCTTTTGTAATCTATGCCTTGACTGATTTTTGCCACCCTACTAACATGCTTCTGCCTTCAGAGATTATTTGAAAAACACGCCGAGATCCCTTTGTTCCACAGAACTTTCTAGTGTCATGCCGTTCATTGAATACTACCTTGTCCAATTACTTCTTTCAAAGTTTATCACATATCATAGAATCATAGAAACCCTACAGTGCAGAAGGAGGCCATTCGGCCCATCGAGTCTGCACCGACCACAATCCCACCCAGGCCCTACCCCCACATATTTACCACTAATCCCTCTAACCTACCTCTAACCTAATTTACCTCTAATCCCTCTAACCTACATATGATAACATTCAATTAGCTTTCCTAATTAAATGTAGGAGTCATGTGGAAGAAATTTTGCAGATGATACAAAAATTGAATATATGTTTGATAGTAAGGAAGAAAGTTGTTGAGTGCAGGAAGATATCAATGGAAAGTCAAATGGCCAGAAAAGTGGCAAAGGTATTCAGGAGGAGGTCGAGATGGATCATCAACTTGGCATTTCTGACTGAAGGTGGTTCCAAAGCCTTGTTTTTTGTAATGGTGCACTGGGCTCCCTGGTCATTGGAGAAAGGGATATTTGTGGAGCCTCCTCCTCTAGTTAGTTGTTTAATTGTCCACCACCATTCACAATTGCATGTGGGAAGACTGCAAAACTTAGATCTGATTTGTTCGTTGTGGGATTGCTTAGCTCTGTCGATTGCATGTTGCTTATGCTGTTTGGTATGCAAGTAATCCTGTGTTGTAGTTTCACCAGGTTGATGCCTCATTTTTAGGTATGGCTGGTGCTGCCCTTGGCATATCCTCACCTGCACTGTTCATTGAATAAGGGTTGATCCCCAGTTTGATGGAAATGTAGACTGGAGGAAATGCTGGACCATGATGTTTCAGATTATGGTTGTATACAATTCTGCTGCTGCTGATGGTAACCCACAGTGCCTCACGGATGTCCAGGTTGGAGTTGCAAGATCTGTTCAAATCCCGTTTAATGCAATGGTCGTGTCATACACAAGATGGAGGGTACCCTCAATTTGAAATCAGGACTTTGTTTCCACAAGAACTGTGTGTTGGTCACTCCAACCAATACTGTGATAGACACATGCTTCTGCAACAGGTAGATTGGTGAGGTGAGGTCAGGTAGGTTTCTCCCTCTTGTTGGCTCCCTCAACAACTGCAGAAAACCTAATCCAGCAGGATTAGGTTTTCCTAAAATCCTAAAAATTCCTAAATCCTAAAAATCCTCTAGGATTTTTTTCAGCTCGGTCAGTCGTAGTGTTACTGAGCCACTCTTGGTGATGGACGTTAATATCTCAGTAAGTTCTAGGAATATCTGAACTTAAACTCTAATCCTGCTCATTTGAAACTTTAACCATGTAGGCAACAGGAGACAGTTTGGTAAGGTAACTCAGGAAATCTTTATTAAGTTGTAGATTAATACCGATTAAAGATAGGGCAGGACTTGACTAGCATGCTATGGCTCTAGCTTTCCAGTTCAACCTTGGGCAGAGGCTGACACTTGACACGATTTTACCGGCTCACTGTGCTGGTCGATTGGTGTGGTGAGCTAGTAAGATTGAGTGAGAGGCTAAAAATCCAGTTCATGCTTGGATTTTCGCCTTACCCTATCTTACTGGATCTGTTTTGCCAGCGAAATTGGCTTCACACCCAGAAAAGGTGCAAAGCCGATTTAAATATCAATGACGTGAAAAACATGTCATGAGTGAGTCCCAGACACTATTGTCTGGGCTCACTTACCACTCGCTGGTCGAGCTTCACACTGGCAAGAATCACAGCTGGTCTCCACCAGGGGAGACCAGATGTGATGGCCTTGCCGAGGGGATCGGTTGCCACTGATGCCCCCTGGGTGGTCCAGGGCATGGCTGGACAGGGTCCTAGGGGGGATTGCCAGCCAGGCAGTGCTCACTCGGCATCCTGGCTGTGCCCAACCAGCATCCCAGCACTGCCCATTGGGCACCATATCTGTGCTGGGGCAGTGCCAAGGGAGTGGGGCCTGAGGGGGGTTGGGCAATGACAGTTGGACCGGGGGGGTGCTCCACAGAGGGGTTGAGAGTGCCTGCAAGGGGCGGTGAGCTCTGCAGATGGGGGTGATCGGTGAGGGGGAGCTCTGCAGATGGTGGGGGGGGGGGGGGGGCTAGTGCTCGGCGGTGGGGAGCTCTGAAGATGAGGGGGGTGATTGGCAATGGGTGGGGGAGGTCTGCAAGGGTGGTGATTGGCCAGGGAGGAGCACTCTGCAGAATGGGTGGTGATCGGCAGGGGTAGGGAACTCTGTAAATGGGTTCGGGGTGGGGGGGGAGCTGGGTGGTGGTGATTGCCAGGGATGGGGGAGGGAACTCTGCAGACAGGGATGAACATTGGGGTAACAACACGGAATGATCGGCAGTGGGGGGAGGGACAGGCACAGGGAGTGTAAAATTTCACTGGCGATGTTAGAATGCCCTTAAGTGGCTATTAATTAGCCAGTTGAAGGAATTTCACATTGGGTGAAGCTGGAATCAGATGTAACAGTATTACAATTAAATAAAGGTAACTACAAGGACATGAGGGAGGAGCTAGCCAGAATTGATTGGAAAGGGAGCCTAGCAGAGAAGACAGTGAAACAGCAATGGCAGGAGTTTTTGAGAGTTATTCGGGAGGCACAACAGAAATTCATTCCAAGGAGGAGGAAGCATGCTAAGGGGAGGACGAGCATCCATGGCTGACGAGGGAAGTCAAGGACGGCATAAAAGTAAAAAGAAAAGCATACAAAGTGGCAAGGATTAGTGGGATGCCAGAGGATTGGGAAGCCTTTAAAAGTGAGCAGAGGCAACTAAAAAAGCAATAAGGGGGGAGAAGATGAAATATCAGTGTAAGTTAGCTGGGAATATAAAAGAAGACAGAGTTTTTTTCAATATATAAAAGGTAAGAAAGAGCAAAAATAGCCAATGGACACTGGAAAATGAAGCTGGAGAAGTAATAATAGGAAACAAAGCAATGGTGGATGAACTGAATAGTTACTCTGCATCCGTCTTCACGGTGGAAGACACCAGTGGATACCAGAGCTCCAGGAGAGTAAGGGGGCACAAGTGAGTGTAGTGGCCATCACTAAGGAGAAGGTTCTGGGGAAATTGAAAGGCCTGAAGGTGGATAAATGATCTGGACCGGATGGACTACACCGCAGGGTTCTAAAAGAGATAGCTGAGGAAATTGTGGAGACATTGGTGGTGATCTTTCAGGAATCACTGGAGGCAGGGAGGGTACCAGAGGACTGGAAAGTAGCTAATGTAACACTGTTGTTTAAGAAGGGAGGGAGGCAGCAGATGGGAAATTATAGGCCGGTTCGCCTGACTTCGGTCATTGGCAAGCATTTGGAGTCCATTATTAAAGATGAGATCGCAGAGTACTTGGAAGTGCATGATAAAGTAGGACTGAGTCAGCAAGGGGAGGTCAGGTCTGACAAATCTGTTGGAGTTCTTTGAGGAAGTAACAAGGAAGTTAGATAAAGGGGAACCAGTGGACGTGATTTATGTAGATTTCCAGAATGCCTTTGACAAGGTGCCGCATAGGAGACTGTTAAATAGGCTAAGTGCCCATGGTGTTGAGGGTAAGATCCTGGCATGGATAGAGGATTGGCTGACTGGCAGAAGGCAGAGAGTGGGGATAAATGGGTCTTTTTCAGGATGGCAGCCGGTGGCCAGTGGTGTACCTCAGGGGTCAGTGCTGGGACCACAACTTTTCACAATATACATTAACAATTTGGAGGAAGGAACTGAAGGCACTGTTGCGAAGTTTACAGATGATACAAAGATATGTAGAGGGACAGGTAGTATTGAGGAAGCAGGGGGGCTGTAGAAGGACTTGGACAGGTTAGGAGAGTAGGCAAAACAGTGGCAGATGGATTACAATGTGGAAAAGTGTGAGGTTATGCACTTTGGAAGGAGGAATGGGGGCATAGACTATTTTCTAAATGGGAAAATGCTTAGGAAATCAGATGCACAAAGGGACTTGTTCAAGATTCTCTTAAGATTAACGTGCAGGTTCAGTTGGCAGTTAGAAAGGCAAATGCAATGGTAACATTCATGTCGAGAGGGCTAGAATACAAGAGCAGGGATGTACTTCTGAGGCTGTGTAAGGCTCTGGTCAGACCCCATTTGGAGTATTGTGAGCAGTTTTAGAACATAGAACAGTACAGCACAGAACAGGCCCTTCGGCCCACGATGTTGTGCCGAGCTTTATCTGAAACCAAGATCAAGCTATCCCACTCCCTATCATCCTGGTGTGCTCCATGTGCCTATCCAATAACCGCTTAAATGTTCCTAAAGTGTCTGACTCCACTATCACTGCAGGCAGTCCATTCCACATCCCAACCACTCTCTGCGTAAAGAACCTACCTCTGATATCCTTCCTATATCTCCCACCATGAACCCTATAGTTATGCCCCCTTGTAATAGCTCCATCCACCCGAGGAAATAGTCTTTGAATGTTCACTCTATCTATCCCCTTCATCATTTTATCAACCTCTATTAAGTCTCCCCTCAGCCTCCTCCGCTCCAGAGAGAAGAGCCCTAGCTCCCTCAACCTTTCCTCATAAGACCTACCCTCCAAACCAGGCAGCATCCTGGTAAATCTCCTCTGCACTTTTTCCAGCGCTTCCACATCCTTCTTATAATGAGGTGACCAGAACTGCACACAATTTTGGGCCCCATATCGAAGGAAGAATGTGCTGGTCTTGGAAAGGGTCCAGAGGAGGTTCACAAGAATGATCCCTGGAATGAAGAGCTTGTCGTATGAGGAACGGTTGAGGTCTCTGGGTCTGTACTCGTTGGAGTTTAGAAGGATGAGGGGGGATCTTATTGAAATTTACAGGATACTGTGAGGTCTGGATAGAGTGGACATGGAGAGGATGTTTCCATGAGGAGGAAAAACTAGAACCAGAGGGCACAACCTCAGCCTAAAGGGACGATCCTTTAAAACAGAGACGAGGAGGAATTTCTTCAGCCAGAGAGTGGTGAATCTGTGGAACTCCTTGCCGCAGAAGGCTGTGGAGGCCAAGGTCATTGAGTATCTTTAAGACAGAGATAGATAGGTGGTTCTTCATTAATAAGGGGATCAGGGGTTATGGAGAAAAGGCAGGAGAATGTGGATGAGAAAAATATCAGCCATGATTGAATGGCGGAGCAGACTCGATGCCGAGTGGCCTAATTCTGCTCCTATGTCTTATGGTTTCATGGATGCAAATCCTGAACCTTCCCACAACCCGAACCATCTCGCAGAATTGCCCTCCATGCCCTTTGGCATGGAGGGGTTTCCTGTATGGGGTGCCTTTCACTTCCTTGCCCTCACCTGTTGACCGGATGCTTCTTGCCGTCTTTGGCGGAGTCCCCAGTGAAGGTCCCCCTACAAAGGAGTCCTCCGCCTTAACATCAGGGACCTGGGATGGAGGGGGCTACATGCAGTAACCCCATACAACCATCTGTTACATCGGTTCATGGACTCCCAAGATGCCTGGCTTATTTAGAGCAAGGAACAATACAGGACAGGAATAGGCCTTTTGGCCCACCAAGGCTGCACCGATCTGCAATTTCTATCTCCCCTAAAATTACCACCTCTTACCTTATACAGCTGTAATGAGTACAGACAAGAATTAGGGAGCATAAGATGGGAACAGAAACTGTCAGGGAAAGGCACAAATGAAAAGCGGAGCTTGTTCAAGGAACAAATACTGCATGTCCTTGATAGGTATGTCCCTGTCAGGCAGGGAGGAAATGGCCGAGTGAGGGAACCATGGTTCACAAAAGAGGTTGAATGTCTTGTCAAGAGGAAAAAGGAAGCGTATGTAAGGATGAGAAAACAAGGTTCAGTTGGGTCGCTTGAGGGTTACAAGGTAGCAAGGAATGAGCTAAAAAAAGGGCTTAGGAGAGCTAGGAGGGGCATGAGAAGTCCTTGGCGGGTTGGATCAAGGAAAACCCCAAGGCCTTTTACTCTTATGTGAGAAATAAAAGAATGACCAGGGTGAGGTTAGGTCCGGTCAAGGACAGTAGTGGGAACTTGTGCATGGAGTCAGAAGAGATAGGAGAGGTGATGAATGAATACTTTTCTTCAGTGTTCACCAAGGAGAGGGGCCATGTTTTTGAGGATGAGAGTGTGATACAGAGTGACAGGCTGGAGGAGGTAGATGTTCTGAGGGAAGATGTATTAGCAATTTTGAAAAACCTGAGGGTCGATAAGTCCCCTGGGCCAGATGGGATATATCCTAGGATTCTTTGGGAGGCAAGGGATCTTTGGGTCCTCACTGTCCACGGGGATGGTGCCAGAGGACTGGAGAGTGGCGAATGTTGTTCCTCTGTTGGAGAAAGGAAATAGGAATGACCCTATCAATTATAGGCCGGTTAGTCTTACTTCGGTGGTCGGTAAGTTAATGGAAAAGGTCCTGAGGGATAGGATTTATGACCATTTGGAAAGATGCAGCTTAATCCGGGATACTCAACACGGATTCGTGAAGGGGAAGTCTTGCCTCACAAATTTGATTGAATTGTTTGAGGAGGTAACTAAGTGTGTCGATGAAAGTAGAGCAGTTGATGTCGTATACATGGATTTTAGTAAGGCGTTTGATAAGGTTCCCCATGGTTGGCTTATGAAGAAAGTAAGGAGGTGTGGGATAGAGGGAAATTTGGCCGATTGGATAAGTAACTGGCTATCTCATAGAAGACAGAGGGTGGTGGTGGATGGAAAATTTTCAGACTGTAGATCAGTTACCCTCAGTGGTGTACCAAAGGGATCAGTGCTGGGTCCTCTGCTATTTGTGATTTTTATCAATGACTTGGAGGAGGGGACTGTAGGGTGGGTCAGTAAATTTGCGGATGACACCAAGATTGGTGGAGTAGTGGATGAGGTGGAGGGCTGTTGTAGGCTGCAAAGAGACATTGATAGGATGCAGAGCTGGACCGAAAAATGGCAGATGGAGTTTAACCCTGATAAGTGCGAGGTGATTCATTTTGGTAGGACAAATTTAAATGCGGCATTCAGAGTCAACGGCAGGGTTCTGAGGAATGTGGAGGAACAGAGAGATCTTGGGGTTCATATCTACAGATCTCTGAAGGTTGCCAATCAAGTGGATAGAGCCGTGAAGAAGGCCTATAGTGTGTTAGCGTTTATTAACAGGGGGTTTGAGTTTAAGAGCCGTGGGGTTATGCTGCAACTGTACAGGACCTTGGTGAGACTACATTTAGAATATTGTGTGCAGTTCTGGTCACCTCACTATAAGAAGGATGTGGAAGCATTGGAGAGAGTGCAGAGGAGAGTTGCCAGAATGCTGCCTGGTTTGGAGGGTAGGTCTTATGAGGAAAGGTTGAGGGAGCTAGGGCTTTTCTCTTTAGAGCGGAGGAGGATGAGAGGCGACTTAATAGAGGTTTATAAGATGATGAGGGGGATAGATAGAGTGGATGTTCAGAGACTATTTCCTCGGGTGGATGTAGCTGTTACTAGGGGGCATAACTATAAGGTTCATTATGGGAGAAATAGGAGGGATGTCCGAGGTAGGTTCTTTACTCAGAGAGTGGTTGGGGTGTGGAATGGACTGCCTGCTGTGATAGTGGAGTCGGACACTTTAGGAACTTTCAAGCGGTTATTGGATAGGCACATGGAGCATACCAGAATGATAGGGAGTGGGATAGCTTGATCTTGGTTTCGGACTAAGCTCGGCACAACACCGAGGGCCGAAGGGCCTGTACTGTGCTGTACTGTTCTATTTTCTAACATAACTTGCCAACTTTTCCAATGCCCCAGCTGATGAAGGCAAACATGCTGTATAGAAACATAGGAGATAGAAGCAGGTGGAGGCCATTTGGCCCTTTGAGCCTGTTCCGCCGTTCACCACAATCATGGCTGATCATCCAATAACCTAATCCTTCTTTCTCCCTATAACCTTTGATCCCATTCGCCCCAAGTGCTATATCTAGCCGCCTCTTGAATACATTCAATGTTTTAGCATAACTATTTCCTATGGTAATGAATTCCACAGGCTCACCACTCTGGGTGAAGAAATGTCTCCTCATCTCCGTCCTAAATGGTCTCCTACCTCTCTGAGATCTCCCCTCATTCAGCTGAACTCCAGCGAAAACAATCCTAACCTAGTCAATCTCTCCTCGTATATCAGTCCCGCCATCCCCGGAATCACCTTGGTAAATCTTTGCTGCACTCCCTTGAGTGCAAGAACATCCTTCCTCAGAAAAGGAGACCAAAACTGCAAACAATAGAACATAGAACATTACAGCACAGTACAGGCCCTTCGGCCTTCGATGTTGCGCCGACCAGTGGAACCAATCTAAAGCCCCTCTAATCTACACTATTCCAATATCATCCATATGTTTATCCAATAACCATTTGAATGCTCTTAATGTTGACGAGTCCACTACTGCTGCAGGCAGGGCATTCCACGCCCTTACTACTCTCTGAGTAAAGAACCTACCTCTAACATCTGTCCTATATCTCTCACCCCTCAATTTAAAGCTATGTCCCCTCATCACCATCCGAGGAAAAAGGCTCTCACTATCGACCCTATCTAATCCTCTGATCATCTTGTATGCCTCTATTAAGTCACCTCTTAACCTTCTCTCTAACGAAAACAGCCTCAAGCCCCTCAGTCTTTCCTCATACGATTTTCCCACCATACCAGGCAACATCCTGGTAAATCTCCTCTGCACCCTTTCCAACACTTCCACATCTTTCCTATAATACGGCGATCAGAACTGTACGCAATACTCCAAATGTGGCCGCACCAGAGTTCTGTACAGTTGCAGCATGACCTCCTGGCTCCGAAACTCAATCCCTCTACCAATAAAAGCTAACACACCGTATGCCTTCTTAACAACCCTATCAACCTGGGTGCCAACTTTCAGGGATCTATGCACATGGACACCCAGATCCCTCTTCATCCACACTACCAAGTATCTTCCCATTAGCCCAGTACTCTGTATTCCTGTTACTCCTTCCAAAGTGAATCACCTCACACTTTTCCGCATTAAACTCCATTTGCCACCTCTCAGCCCAGCTCTGCAGCTCATCTATGTCCCTCTGTAACCTGCCACTTCCCTCCGCACTGTCTACAACTCCACCGACTTTAGTGTCATCCGTAAATTTACTAATCCATCCTTCCACGCCCTCATCCAGGTCATAAATAAAAATGACAAACAGCAGTGACCCGAAAACAGATCCTTGCGGTACACCACTAGTAACTGAACTCCATGATGAATATTTCCCATCAACCATCACCCTCTGTTCTCTTACAGCTAGCCTTCATCTGGTGACTCACCTGACGAAGGAGCAGTGCTCCAAAAGCTAGAGGCTTGTGCTACCAAATAAACCTGTTGGACTGTAACCTGTTGTTGTGAGACTTCTTACTCTGTTTACCCCAGTCCAACGTCAGCATCTCCACATCATGGCACTCATTTATAACATGCTTTTCATCAGCATCAGACGTCTCAAAACAATTTTCAACCAATGAAGTATTTTTGTAATGTAAGAGACATAGCAGCTAATTTGTGCACTGCAATTTCTCATAAACAGCAATGTGATACTCCCAGATAATCTATCTTTGAGAAATAAATGTTGGTAAGAACACCAGGAATAACTTACTTGCTCTTCTTTGGAATGGTGCCATAGGATCTTTTACATCTGACTGAGGAGGCAGATTGGCTTTGGTTTAGTGCCTCATCTCCAACTGTGCAGCATTCCCTCAGAGAAAATCAATAAGAGACAGATGTTCATTCATCACTGAATTATTCTCAATGAAGTCCACCCCTTTAAATGTACTGATTTGTTTTTTATTCTTATTTTTATTGTGGTGCAGGTAAACATGAAACAATGAGTGAGAAGCTCTTGCAGACCTTTCGAATATTGAGGTAAGGTGAAGCATTCCACAAAGATGACATTTAAATACTTCTTGTCCACATATCTGTGAGAATTCAGAAGTTTGAGAGAGGAGGGAAGCATTAGAGAACAGGAAAGGGATTCTGAGAAAAGAATATTGGCCAACATAAAGGGGAATCCCAAAGTCGTCTTTGGTATGCAAATAGTAAAACGGTTGTAAAAGGAACAACGAACAAAGAAAATTGCAGCACAGGAACAGGCCCTTCGGCCCTCCAACCCTGCACCGACCATGCTGCCCGACTGAACTAAAACCCCCTATGCTTCCGGGCACCATATCCCTCTATTCCCATCTCATTCATGTACTTGTCAAGACGCCCCTTAAAAGTCACTACGGTATCCGCTTCCACTACCTCCCCTGGCAACGAGTTCCAGGCACCCACCACTCTCTGTGTAAAGAATCTACCTTGTACATCTCCTTGCAACTTAAACCTATGCCCCCGAGTAATTGACTCTTCCACCCTGGGAAAAAGGTTCTGACTATCCACTCTGTCCATGCCTCTCATAATCTTGTAGACTTCTTTCAGGTCTCCTCTAATTTGTCAGGGGAGTGGGAAAAGGAGTTGTAGTCCAGAAGTCAGTGAGGGTGGTGAGGTATTGGGGAAGGTATCAGGGTCAAGGGTGGCTACCGGTAGACAGGAAGGTGGGTTGAAATGTGTCTCCTTCAATGCAAGGAGCATCCGGAACAAGGTAGATGAACTTGGGGCGTGGATTGGTACTTGGGACTACGATGTTGTGGCCATTACGGAGACGTGGGTAGAACAAGGACAGGAATGGTTGTTGGACGTTCCGGGGTATAGATGTTTCAGTAAGTGTAGGGAAGCTGGTAAAAGAGGTGGAGGAGTGGCATTGTTAATCAAAGATAATGGGCGGCACGGTAGCACAGTGGTTAGCACTGCTGCTTCACAGCTCCAGGATCCCGGGTTCGATTCCCGGCTCGGGTCACTGTCTGTGTGGAGTTTGCACATTCTCCTCGTGTCTGCATGGGTTTCCTCCGGGTGCTCCGGTTTCCTCCCACAGTCCAAAGATGTGCGGGTTAGGTTGATTGGCCAGGTTAAAAATTGCCCCTTAGAGTCCTGAGATGTGTAGGTTAGAGGGATTAGCGGGTAAATATGTGGGGGTAGGGCCTGGGTGGGATTGTGGTCGGTGCAGACTCGATGGGCCGAATGGCCTCCTTCTGCACTGTAGGGTTTCTATGAGATTCTATGAGTTTAACGGCTGCGGAAAGGCACTTCGAGGGGGATCTGCACACTGAGGTAATATGGGCTGAGGTTAGAAATAGGAAAGGAGCGGTCACGTTGTTAGGAGTTTACTATAGGCCCCCAAGTAGTAATAGAGATGTGGAGGAAGAAATTGCTAAGCAGATTATGGATATGTGTGAGGGTCACAGGGTAGTTGTCATGGGGGACTTTAACTTTCCAAATATTGATTGGAACCTTTGTAGGTCAAATAGTTCAGATGGGGCAGTTTTTGTGCAGTGTGTGCAGGAGGGTTTCCTGACACAATATGTGGATAGGCCGACAAGAGGTGAGGCCACATTGGATTTGGTACTGGGAAATGAACCGGGCCAAGTGTTAGATTTGGTTGTGGGAGAGCACTTTGGAGACAGTGACCACAATTCGGTGTCTTTTGTTATTGCAATGGAGAGGGATAGGGCCGTACGGCAGGGCAAGGTTTACAATTGGGGGAGAGGTAATTATGATGCGATTAGGCAAGAATTAGGGGGCATAAGTTGGGAACAGAAACTGTCAGAGAAAGGAACTGATGAAAAGTGGAACTTTTTCAAGGAACAAATACTGGATGTCCTTGATAGGTATGTCCCTGTCAGGCAGGGAGGAAATGGCCGAGTGAGGGAACCATGGTTCATGAAAGAGGTGGAATGTCTTGTGAAAAGGAAGAGGGAAGCTTATGTAGGTATGAGGAAACAAGGTTCAGATGGCTCGATTGAGGGTTACAAGTTAGCAAGGAATGAGCTGAAAAAGGGGCTTAGGAGAGCCAGGAGGGGACACGAGAAGTCCTTGGCGGGTCGGATCAAGGAAAACCCCAAGGCTTTTTACTCTTATGTGAGGAATAAAAGAATGACCAGGGTGAGGTTAGGGCCGGTCAAGGACAGTAGTGGGAACTTGTGTATGGAGTCAGTAGAGATAGGCGAGGTGATGAATGAATACTTTTCTTCAGTGTTCACCAAGGAGAGGGGCCATGTTTTTGAGGAAGAGAAGGTGTTACAGGCTAATAGGCTGGAGGAAATAGATGTTTGGAGGGAGGATGTCCTGGCAGTTTTGAATAAACTGAAGGTCGATAAGTCCCCTGGGCCTGGTGAAATGTATCCTAGGATTCTTTGGGAGGCAAGGGATGAGATTGCAGAGCCTTTGGCTTTGATCTTTGGGTCCTCACTGTCCACGGGGATGGTGCCAGTGGACTGGAGAATGGCGAATGTTGTTCCTCTGTTTAAGAAAGGGAATAGAAATGACCCTGGTAATTATAGACCGGTTAGTCTTACTTCGGTGGTTGGTAAATTGATGGAAAAGGTCCTGAGGGATGGGATTTACGACCATTTAGAAAGATGCGGATTAATCCGGGATAGTCAGCACGGATTCATGAAGGGCAAATCGTGCCTCACAAATTTGATAGAATTTTTTGAGGAGGTAACTAATTTTTTTGATGAAGATAGGGCAGTTGATGTCATATACATGGATTTTAGTAAGGCGTTTGATAAGGTCCCCCATGGTCGGCTTATGATGAAAGTGAGGAGGTGTGGGATAGAGGGAAAGTTGGCCGATTGGATAAGTAACTGGCTGTCTGATCGAAGACAGAGGGTGGTGGTGGATGGAAAATTTTCGGATTGGAGGCAGGTTGCGAGCGGAGTGCCACAGGGATCAGTGCTTGGTCCTCTGCTCTTTGTGATTTTTATTAATGACTTAGAGGAGGGGGCTGAAGGGTGGATCAGTAAATTTGCTGATGACACCAAGATTGGTGGAGTAGTGGATGAGGTGGAGGGCTGTTGTAGGCTGCAAAGAGACATAGATAGGATGCAAAGCTGGGCTGAAAAATGGCAAATGGAGTTTAACCCTGATAAATGTGAGGTGATTCAATTTGGTAGGACTAATTTAAATGTGGATTACAGGGTCAAAGGTAGGGTTCTGAAGACTGTGGAGGAACAGAGAGATCTTGGGGTCCATATCCACAGACCTCTAAAGGTTGCCACTCAAGTGGATAGAGCTGTGAAGAAGGCCTATAGTGTGTTAGCTTTTATTAACAGGGGGTTGGAGTTTAAGAGCCGTGGGGTTATGCTGCAACTGTACAGGACCTTGGTGAGACCACATTTGGAATATTGTGTGCAGTTCTGGTCACCTCACTATAAGAAGGATGTGGAAGTGCTGGAAAGAGTGCAAAGGAGATTTACCAGGATGCTGCCTGGTTTGGAGGGTAGGTGTTATGAGGAAAGGTTGAAGGAGGTAGGGCTGTTCTCTCTTGAGCGGAGGAGGCTGAGGGGAGACTTAATAGAGGTTTATAAAATGATGAAGGGGATAGATAGAGTGAACGTTCAAAGACTATTTCCTCGGGTGGATGGAGCTATTACAAGGGGACATAACTATAGGGTTCGTGGTGGGAGATATAGGAAGGATATCAGAGGTAGGTTCTTTACGCAGAGAGTGGTTGGGGTGTGGAATGGACTGCCTGCAGTGATAGTGGAGTCAGACACTTTAGGAACATTTAAGCGGTTATTGGATAGGCACATGGAGCACACCAGGATGATAGGGAGTGGGATAGCTTGATCTTGGTTTCAGATAAAGCTCGGCACAACATCGTGGGCCGAAGGGCCTGTTCTGTGCTGTCCTGTTCTATGTTCTATGTTCTATGTCCCCTCAACCTCCGTCGCTCCAGTGAGAACAAACCAAGTTTCTCCAACCTCTCCTCATAGCTAATGCCCTCCATACCAGGCAACATCCTGGTAAATCTTTTCTGTACCCTCTCCAAAGCCTCCAGATTCTTCTGGTAGTGTGCCGACCAGAATTGAACACTATATTCCAAGTGCGGCCTCAATAAGCGTCAACATGACTTGCCAATTTTAAAACTCAATACCCCGGCCGATGAAGCAAGCATGCCGTATCCCTTCTTGACTACCTTCTCCACCTGCATTGCCATTTTCAGTGACCTATGTACCTGTACACCCAGATCCCTTTGCCTATCAATACTGCTAAGGGTTCTGCCATTTACTGTATGAGAAGAGTAAGGCTGATTAGGATCCTAAAAGGGAATTTACATATGGAGGCTGGGGACATGGCTGAGGTATTAAATTATATAAAAGGGACAGTAGCAACATGGCTGAATAATAGGAAGCAGAGAGTAATAGTCAATGGATATCTTTCAGGCTGGATGAAGGTTTGTAGTGCTGCTTTCGAGGGATTGGTATTGAGACCCTTGCTTTTCCTGACATGTATGTTAATGATCTCAAAGTTTATGGATGACAGAAAACTTGGAAGTACTGTAAACTGTGAAGACGCCAATGTCAAACTTCAAAAAGATATAGACAAGTTGGTGGAGTCGACAGAAGTGACAATGAAGTTCAATGTGAAGATGCATTTTGGTGGGAAGAACATGGAGAGTCAATATAAAATAAAGGGTAAAATTCCTAAAGGGATGCAGGAGCAGAGGGACCTGGGTGTAAATGTGCATTGTTCATTGACGGTGGCAGGACAACTGGAGAAAACAGTTAATAAAACAAATGGTATTTTGTGCTTTATTAATAGGGGTATTGAGTACAAGAGCAAGGAGATTATGTTGAACTTGTACAAAACACTAGTTAGACATCAGCTGGAATATTGTGTACAGCTCTGGGCACCATACTATAGGAAGGATGTGAACTCATTGGAGAGATGCAGAAGAGGTTAACAAGAATGGTTCCAAGAATGAGAAACTTAAGTTATGAAGATACAGGCCGGTTAGCTTAACGTCTGTAGTTGGGAAAATGCTGGAATCCATCATTAAAGAAGAAATAGCAGACCATCTGGATAAAAATGGTTCGATGAAGCAGACGCAGCATGGATTCATGAGAGGAAAGTCGTGTTTGATGAACTTACTGGATTTTTATGAAGATGTGGATGCAAAGCTGGGCTGAAAAATGGCAAATGGAGTTTAACCCTGAGAAATGTGAGGTGATTCATTTTGGTAGGACAAATTTAAATGTGGATTACAGGGTCAAAGGTAGGGTTCTGAAGACTGTGGAGGAACAGAGAGATCTTGGGGTCCATATCCACAGATCTCTAAAGGTTGCCACTCAAGTGGATAGAGCTGTGAAGAAGGCCTATAGTGTGTTAGCTTTTATTAACAGGGGGTTGGAGTTTAAGAGCCGTGGGGTTATGCTGCAACTGTACAGGACCTTGGTGAGACCACATTTGGAATATTGTATGCAGTTCTGGTCACCTCACTATAAGAAGGATGTGGAAGCGCTGGAAAGAGTGCAGAGGAGATTTACCAGGATGCTGCCTGGTTTGGAGGGTAGGTCTTATGAGGAAAGGTTGAGGGAGCTAGGGCTGTTCTCTCTGGAGCGGAGGAGGCTGAGGGGAGACTTAATAGAGGTTTATAAAATGATGAAGGGGATAGATAGAGTGAACGTTCAAAGACTATTTCCTCAGGTGGATGGAGCTATTACAAGGGGGCATAACTATAGGGTTCGTGGTGGGAGATACAGGAAGGATATCAGAGGTAGGTTCTTTACGCAGAGAGTGGTTGGGGTGTGGAATGGACTGCCTGCAGTGATAGTGGAGTCAGACACTTTAGGAACATTTAAGCGGTTATTGGATAGGCACATGGAGTACACCAGGATGATAGGGAGTGGGATAGCTTGATCTTGGTTTCAGATAAAGCTCGGCACAACATCATGGGCCGAAGGGCCTGTTCTGTGCTGTACTGTTCTATGTTCTATGTGACTAGTGCGGTTGACGGAGGGGGACCGGTGGATGTGGTGTTGTTGGATTTCCAAAAGGCATTCGATAAGGTGCCTCACAAAAGTTTGCTGCAGAAGATTGGGGCACACGGAGTTGGGGGTAGGGTGTTAGCGTGGATTGGGGATTGGCTATCCAACAGGAAGCAGAGAGTTGGAATAAATGGGTGCTTTTCTGGTTGGCAGATGGTGACTAGTGGCGTGCCGCAGGGATCGGTACTGGTGCCTCAACTGTTTACTATTTACATAGATGATCTGGAGGAGGGGACTGAGTGTAGGATAACAAAGTTTGCTGACGACACGAAGATAAGTGGGAAAGTGAATTGTGTGGAGGAAGCGGAAGGTCTGCAGAGAGATTTGAATAGGCTGAGTGAGTGGGCGAGGATCTGGCAGATGGAGTATAACGTTGGCAAATGCGAGGTTATTCACTTTGGAAGAAATAATAGCAAATTGGATTATTATTTAAATGGAAAAAAATTACAACATGCTACTGTGCAAAGGGACCTGGGGGTCCTTGTGCATGAATCGCAAAAACTCAGTCTGCAAGTACAACAGGTGATCAAGAAGGCAAATGGGATGTTGGCATTTATCGCGAGGGGGATGGAATATAAAAGCAGAGAAGTCTTGCTGCATCTGTACAAGGCATTGGTGAGGCCGCAGCTGGAATACTGTGTGCAGTTTTGGTCCCCTTACTTGCAAAAGGATATATTGGCCTTGGAGGGAGTGCAGAGAAGGTTCACCAGGTTGATACCGGAGATGAGGGGTGTAGATTATGAGGAGAGATTGAGCAGATTAGGTTTGTACTCGTTGGAGTTTAGAAGACTGAGGGGTGATCTTATTGAGGCATATAAGAAAATGAAGGGGTCGGATAGGGTAGACCATCACTCCCGCTGTGTTCATCAACTACTCCCTGCCTGCTCTTCCTCTTAATCTTACTGGCCTTAATCTGTAGCTCTCCTTCAGTTATTTCTCCTGCTGATCTACTGCTCTTGTTCCCAGCCCCCTGCCATACGAGTTTAAACCCCCCTGAGTGACTCAAGCAAATACCTTGCCTCTGAGCTGTCTGTTGGCGCTTGAAGGTGGTAGACAAAGGGCAGAGGCATGATGGCAGCTTCCAGGAAAGTGAACATTCACCAAATGAAATTCTTGGTGTGCTCTCACGCAGCTGGATGTTAACAGTGTAGTAGGAACCCTTGTGTTTATGATATTGCTCCCAATTAATATGCCTGGTCACAGAGCACATTTGAGCAGGTGATGGTACCGTACACCATTGGAAGCCCACGAACATGGTGAAGCCACTTCCCCCCCATCCTGGTTATCCTTCCTCAGGGAGAAGAGGATGAAACCCTCTCTCCTTCCGTGGATGGTGAATTGAGACATGTTGCTAATATTGTCAGCTCCTGCTTGGAAGAAATTGGTTTGTTGCGAAGTTGAGTTTGTGAAGTTGGAATTTGATGTGGTAAAATGTAGAGTGTAAAAATGCGAGAGGGAAAAAAACATTGCATGGTTCCTTTAAAAGTTGGTGTTTAGTTTCAGTGCTTGGAGTTTAAAATGGAAAGTATGCACACAGTCCCAGACTGAAACATTTGTATCAAACACCAGGCAGCAGGGTTGCCTTGGTAACAGGAATCAGGCAATTAAATGTTTTTGAATTCAGCCTATCAATTTAAAGCAGACACTCATTGTTCCACAGAAGCAGGCTGAGGGTAAGGGAGCTTGTTTGTGCATTATATTTATTTAAATCGGAGGTTTTTTTTCAAAACACGAAGTAGGCCCAGCAGCAGCCTGGGAAGGTTTTGGAGGGTTTAAAAGTAGGCCGCACCTTTGAGCGGGCAGCGTCGTTAGCGGGCAGCAGGGGGCAGAGTGAGAGCTGAAGGGCTTTGGCTCAAAACGGGCTTCGGCGAGAACAGGCAGAGGCGAGGGTAGGTTTTTTTTTCTTTTTCAGAAAGTTTATTCCTGTATTTCCCCAGAGCAAAAAAAAATGCCAGGCAGGATGTTGGAATGCTCCTCTTGCAGGATGTGGGAGATCAGGGAGACCTCCGGTATCCCTGACGACAGCACCTGCAAAAGATGCATTCAGCTGCAGCTGCTAGCAAAGCGTGTTAGGGAACTGGAGAAGGAGCTTGATGACCTCCATCTAATTCGGGAGAATGAGAAGTATATAGACAGTAGCTTTAGGGAGATAGTTACACCTAAGCAGCAGAGCACAGGAAATTGGGTTACTGTAAGGAGAGGAAATGGCAGTGTGAAAGGACAGGCAGAGCAGGGTTCCCCTGTGGCCATACCCCTCCACAACAGGTATACTGAATTGGATACTGTTGTGGGAGATGCTTTACCTGGGACAAGCTGCGACAGCCGGAACTCATACTGAGTCTAGTTCTACAGCGCAAAAGGGTGGGATGAAGAAGAGGAGAGCAGTAGTGATAGGGGACTCAATGGTCAGAGATACGGACAGGAGGTTCTGTGGTCGGGACAGAGACTCCCGCACGGTTTGTTGCCTCCCAGGTGCCAAGGTCAGCGATGTCTCTGATCGCGTGCACAGCGTTCTAAAGTGGGAAGGTGATCAGCCAGATGTTGTGGTACATGTCGGTACCAATGACGTGGGAAGGAAGAGTGAGGAGGTCCTAAAGAGTGAGTACAAAGAGCTTGGAAGGAAGTTAAAAAGCAGGACCCCAAGGGTAGTAATCTCAGGATTGCTACCTGAGCCACATGCCAGTGAGGGCAGGAGCAGATGCTTGGGCGGATGAACACGTGGCTGAGGAACTGGTGCAGGGGACAGGGTTTCCAATTCTTGGATCATTGGGACCTCTTCTGGGGCAGGTGGGACCTGTACAAGAGAGACAGGTTACACCTAAACTACAAGGGGACCAATATACTTGCAGGGAGATTTGCTAGTGTTATTGGGGAGTGTTTAAACTAGATTTGCAGGGGGATGGGAACCAGAGTGCCAGAGCAGATAGTGGAGCAGAGGTTAAAAGACAGGTTAGTTCAAGCAAAATCACAAATGGAAGGGTAGAGTGTGGTGGAAATAATCTTTTGAGGTGTGTCTATTTCAATGCCAGGAGTATTGTGGGGAAGGCAGATGAGCTGAAGGCGTGGATAGACACATGGAAATATGACATTATAGCCATTAGTGAAACTTGGCTACAGGAGGGGCAGGACTGGCAGCTCAATGTTCCAGAGTTCCAATGTTTCAGGCAGGATAGAGGCAGAGGGATAAAAGGTGGGGGGGGTGGCATTGTTGGTCAGGGAAAATGTTACAGCGGTACTCAGGCAGGATAGATTAGGGAGCTTGTCTACAGAGGCCTTATGGGTGGAGCTGAGAAACAAGAAAGGTATGACCACATTAATGGGGTTGTATTATAGACCACCCAATAGTCAGCGAGAATTGGAGGAGCAAATCAGCGGAGAGATAGCTGACAACTGCAAGAAACACAAAGTTGTGACAGTAGGGGATTTTAATTTTCCACATATAGGTTGGGACTCGCATACTGTTAAAGGTTTAGATGGGGTAGAGTTTGTAAAATGTGTTCAGGAGAATTTTATACATCAGTATATAGAGGTGCCAACTGGAGAGGATGCGATATTGGATCTCCTATTGGGAAATGAGTTAGGGCAGGTGATGGATGTGAGTGTGAGGGAACACTTTGGATCCAGTGATCATAATGCCATTAGTTTCAACCTGATCGTGGATAAGGATAGATCTGGTCCTCGGGTTGAAGTTCTGAACTGGAAAAAGGCCAAATTTGATGAAATGAGAAGGGATCTGGGAAGTGTGGATTGGCACAGGCTGTTCTCTGGTAAGGATGTAAATGGAAAGTGGGAGGCCTTCAAAGGAGAAATTTTGAGAGTGCAGAGTTTGTATGTTCCTGTCAGGATTAAAGGCAAAGTAAATAGGAATAAGGAACCTTGGTTCTCGAGGGAGATTGTAACACTGATTAAGAGGAAGAGAGAGTTGTATGAAATGTACAGGCAGCAAGGAACACATCAGATGCTCGAGGAGTATAAAAAGTGCAAGAAGCTACTTAAGAGGGAAATCAGGAGGGCTAAAAGAAGACATGAGGTTGCTTTGGCAGACAGAGTGAAGGAAAATCCAAAGAGCTTCTATAGGTATGTTAGGAGCAAAAGGATAGTGAGGGATAAAATTGGTCCTCTTGAAGACCAGAGTGGTAGACTGTGTATGGAACCAAAAGAGATGGGGGAGATACTAAATGGTTTTTTTGCATCCGTATTTACTGAGGAAACAGGCATGGAGTCTACGGAAATAGGGCAAACAGGTAGGGAGGTCATGGAACCTTTACAGATTAAAGGGGAGGAGACGCTCGCTGTCTTGAGGCAAATCAGAGTGGATAAATCCCCAGGACCGGACAGGGTATTCCCACGGACCTTGAGGGAAGCTCGTGTTGAACTTGCAGGGGCCCTGGCAGACATATTTAAAATGTCAGTATTCACAGGGGAGGTGCCGGATGATTGGAGGGCGGCTCGTGTGGTTCCGTTGTTTAAAAAAGGTTCCAAAAGAAATCCGGGAAATTATCGGCCAGTAAGTTTGACGTCGGTGGTGGGCAAGTTATTGGAAGGTGTGATAAGGGATAGGATCTACAAATATTTGGATAGACAGGGACTTATTAGGGAGAGTCAACATGGCTTTGTGCGTGGTAGGTCATGTTTGACCAATCTATTAGAGTTTTTTGAGGAGGTTACCAGGAAAGTGGATGAAGGGAAGGCGGTGGATGTTGTCTACCTGGATTTCAGCAAGGCCTTTGACAAGGTCCCTCATGGGAGGTTAGTTAGGAAGGTTCAGTCGCTAGGTATACATGGGGAGGTAGTAAATTGGATTAGACACTGGCTCAATGGAAGAAGCCAGAGAGTGGTTGTGGAGGATTGCTTCTCTGAGTGGAGGCCTGTGACTAGTGGTGTGCCGCAGGGATCGGTGTTGGGTCCATTGCTGTTTGTCATCTATATCAATGATCTGGATGATAATGTGGTAAATTGGATCAGCAAGTTTGCTGATGATACAAAGATTGGAGGTGTAGTGGACAGTGAGGAAGGTTTTCAAAGCTTGCAGAGGGATTTGGACCAACTAGAAAAATGGGCTGAAAAATGGCAAATGGAATTTAACGTAGACAAGTGTGAGATATTGCACTTTGGAAGGACAAACCAAAGTAGAACGTACAGGGTAAATGGTCGGACTCTGAAGAGTGCAGTTGAACAGAGGGATCTGGGAATACAGGTACAGAATTCCCTCAAAGTGACGTCACAGGTGAATAGGGTCGTAAAGAGTGCCTTTGGTACATTGGCCTTTATAAATCGGAGTATCGAGTATAAAAGTTGGAGTGTTATGGTAAGGTTATATAAGGCATTGGTGAAGGCGAATTAGGAGTATTGTGTACAGTTTTGGTCACCTAGTTACAGGAAGGATGTGAATAAGGTTGAAAGAGTGCAGAGAAGGTTCACAAGGATGTTGCCGGGACTTGAGAAGCTGAGTTACAGAGAGAGATTGAATAGGTTGGGACTTTATTCCCTGGAGCGTAGAAGATTGAGGGGAGATTTGATAGAGGTGTATAAGATTTTGATGGGTATAGATAGAGTGAATGCAAGCAGGCTTTTTCCGCTGAGGCTAGGGGAGAAAAAAACCAGAGGGCATGGGTTAAGGGTGAAAGGAGAAAAGTTTAAAGGGAATATTAGCGGGGGCTTCTTCACGCAGAGAGTAGTGGGAGTGTGGAATGAGCTGCCGGATAAAGTGGTAAATGCTTTTAAGTGGTAAATGCTTTTAACATTTAAGAAAAACTTGGATGAGAGGGGTGTGGAGGGATATGGTCCAAGTGCAGGTCAGTGGGACTCGGCATAAAATGGTTCGGCACAGACAAGAAGGGCCAAAAGGCCTGTTTCTGAGCTGTAATTTTCTATGGTTCTATGGTTCTATATCAAGAACGTTTGAATTTGATGGTGTTGACTACATCAGACCAATCCTATTATAGAAAAATTGATAGTTCATCACAGGGAAAGGAGAGTGCAAGGGGGAAAAGCAGCAGTTCGCAACTGCCAGCTCTCAAGCCTCGAGAGGGAGAGAGCAGCTTGAAAATCTGCCAGTTTCGGATATGTCTTAAGAGAGCGCACCATCTAACTTGCAAAAGGCACCAAATCAGAACGAGTTTACAGACAGAGAGATCAACAGAAGAACTCCAAAAGTTTCTGAAAGCCACAAAACCTGGTTGCATTTTTTTGAGTGTGACTGAATTCTATTTTTTTGTTTGGTTAATGAATGAGTATTGTATTTATTGTATTTATTTGAACAGCATTCCCTTAGAATCTTATTTTATTCGGTATGTTACTTGTTTCGTTAAAGTTCCCTGTTAGTTAAATAAATAAATTGTTGTGTTCATTTTGAAATGAATGTCAGGTGTTTCTGTTAAACCACTAAATGTTTCCGAAGTAAGTTCACACCTTCCCACGTGCTTTTAACAGATTATGAGGCGAGGTATTCCTCTTTAGGGGATTCGGCGTTACATCTCAAAAGGAGGACAACCTCTGCATCGTAACAGGTTGAATAAAAATTGTAACAATAAAAAAGAGATGGTGATCTTCACAGCCATTACAAGGATCATTTCCACCCTGGTCTGAGGCTCCAGGTCTTCGTAAATTCCATTAAATCCTGTTTAGTGAAGCAAAGCTTCCTGAGGCACAATTCCTGGCTCAACCTGTTGTCGGATTAGTGCTCCCAGAAGACACTAAGGGTGGAGCCTCCTATGGAGAGCCACCCTATTCATTCCTCCTTGCAGAAGTTCCGCTTTCTGCTTCCTTCTCTGCCTGACCTGTTAGGTTGCCTGGGCATTGCAACCATTTCCATTTGCAACTTATGCAAAGAAGCTTTTCAGTAATCAGCAAAAACTTTCAAACTCCAACAGTATTCAGTACAGTGTTTCAACCAATGTTGTCTGAGTGCAAGTAAATCAAAAACACCTCAGCTGTGATTTATTGAATGCCCCTTTAAATAACTCCAGAACAGAACTCATCTTGCTTGCTGCCAATTTGTGTGTTGCATCAGCCATTGACATCCATGTTGTCACAATCTTGCTATTCCAACCTCTTTGGGCACATGCAGGGGACACAATGCACGTGCATGATGCATGTGGCCTGTGTGGGAAGCATCCATTGGCCAGCAGCTATGGCACTTCTGTACTTTTACATGCAGATGTGGCTGCCTAGCTGGAAGTAGATTGAAGTTTGCCATCTCTGTGTTTGTTATTCTGTTAAGTGATCAATTGAATGAACTTTGTCAGGACTGTACAATTAATCAAAGCTGATTTGATGACCTATAGGAGGGAAAGCATTTGAAAGGATTCACCAGATCTATGGAAAATTTGTTCTGGTCTCTCACCGGCCACATCAGACGTAAGTCAATTCAATTCCATCTCTCCTGTCTGGTATCTTGTTTGAACTCTCTTCCTCACAATGAGTTAAACATTGCTCTTTGTATTACTTTGGCCTGAGTTCAGTTGATGAGATTTAGTGATTTCTTAATGAGACTAAAATTCTGATGTTCCATTCTAATCAAATTGTGGAAAGTTATCACAATTTAAAGCCTGCTGAAGTAAAAATGGAAGATAATTTCATATATTGTTTATTGGCTTGATGGCAGTTTTTATCTCATAATGCTCTTGTTAAGTGCGATGGCCAATTTACTATGTTCCAGACACGATATAAATGTAAAAACAGTAACTACTGGAAAAACTCAAGATGTCTGGCAGCATCTGTGAAGAGGGAAAAATTTTCCCGGCCAGTGTTTTGAGTTTAGAATGACTCATGTTTAAAAGAAGAATCAGAATGGACTTGAAATGTTAACTCTCTTTCTCCCTACACAATTGCCAAGCCTGCTGAGTTCTTCAGATTCTATTTTTCAGATTTTATTTTTATGCATTGTGAACGCATAACAGGTCTACCAATGCCTGTAAAAGAAGAGAGCCAGATTAATGCAGATATGGCATGTGTATGTTTTTCATTCATTCATGGGACGTTGGTGTCCCCAATTGCCCTTAAACTGAGTGACTTGCTCGGCCGATTCAGAGTAAACTACATTTCTGTCCTTCCCGAAAGAGCATTGACTCTTTTATGACAACCCATTCATAGAACAGTACAGCACAGAACAGGCCCTTCGGCCCACGATGTTGTGCCGAGCTTTATCTGAAACCAAGATCAAGCTATCCCACTCCCTATCATCCTGGTGTGCTCCATGTGCCTATCCAATAACCGCTTAAATGTTCCTAAAGTGTCTGACTCCACTATCACTGCAGGCAGTCCATTCCACACCCCAACCACTCTCTGCGTAAAGAACCTACCTCTGATATCCTTCCTGTATCTCCCACCATGAACCCTATAGTTATGCCCCCTTGTAATAGCTCCATCCACCCGAGGAAATAGTCTTTGAACGTTCACTCTATCTATCCCCTTCATCATTTTATAAACCTCTATTAAGTCTCCCCTCTGCCTCCTCCGCTCCAGAGAGAATACCCTAGCTCCCTCAACCTTTCCTCATAAGACCGACCCTCCAAACCAGGCAGCATCCTGGTAAATCTCCTCTGCACTCTTTCCAGCGCTTCCACATCCTTCTTGTAGTGAGGTGACCAGAACTGCACACAATATTCCAAATGTGGTCTCACCAAGGTCCTGTACAGTTGCAGCATAACCCCACGGCTCTTAAACTCCAACCCACTGTTAATAAAAGCTAACACACTATAGACCTTCTTCACAGCTCTATCCACTTGAGTGGCAACCTTTAGAGATCTGTGGATATGGACCCCAAGATCTCTCTGTTCCTCCACAGTCTTCAGAACCCTACCTTTGACCCTATAATCCACATTTAAATTAGTCCTACCAAAATGAATCACCTCACATTTCTCAGGGTTAAACTCCATTTGCCATTTTTCAGCCCAGCTTTGCATCCTATCTATGTCTCTTTGCAGCCTACAACAGTCCTCCACCTCATCCACTACTCCACCAATCTTGGTGTCATCAGCAAATTTACTGATCCACCCTTCAGCCCCCTCCTCAAAGTCATTAATAAAAATCACAAAGAGCAGAGGACCAAGCACTGATCCCTGTGGCTCTCCGCTAGCAACCTGCCTCCAATCCGAAAATTTTCCATCCACCACCACCCTCTGTCTTCGATCAGACAGCCAGTTACCTATCCAATCGGCCAACTTTTCCTCTATCCCACACCTCCTCACTTTCATCTGTGGGTTCATTGCTTCTAGAGGCAGTATTTTGGCACTTTCCTCTGCATCTATTTTTGCTAAAAGCAAATGTTTAACAACATTCCATAATTCAGATCATCTGTCTTCAGAAATACGACGGTGTAATGGCATCCAAGTGTTGTGCTATTTGGAAGTTATGCCTTGCGGCATCTTGATCATCATCAAGAAACTCTGGCTTTGTTAGCCCTACATTTCCCTTTCATGAGAATGCACCACAGCTGTCCTCAAAGTAGCTCCTGCTTAAATTCAGTCCATTGTTCTACTGCAGTTTTGCCTGCTAGTCTATGATTCCGCTTTGTGAGAGACTGATCTGTTCTCATTCCACTGTAATTGGCCTCCCTCTAATCTGGTATTTTTACTCTCAGTTGTTCATGTCCTTTCCCATGGCTAGCCTAAACCTTATGATAATATGATCGCTATTACCAAAATCTTCCCTGACTGACACTTGATCCAGTTGACCTACCTCTTTGCCCAGAACCAGATTCAGCACTGTCTTCTTTTCCAATGGTCTGGAATTGAACCGATCAAGAACATTCTCCTTAATACCATTCAAAAACCCATCCCCCATGCCTTCGCACTATTCCTATCCCAGTCTATAATTAAGGTATTTAAAGTCCCCATTATCACTGCTCAGTAGTTTTGTCACCTCTCAGTAATTTCCCTTTACATTTGCTCTGCTAATATCTTTCCTACCAGTTGGTGACCTGTAGAATACAGTCAGTGCGTAATGGTACCTGTATTGTTTATTTGAACTCCCTTCTCCCATGTTCTCAATTCTGAATCCATGCCCATCATTCTTCAAACACCATGACCATTTTTTTGGGTGACAGTATTTCCTACCCAGCCACTGAAAAGTCGCCATGAAACTCACCCTGCAAGCTGCCCTGCAGCCATTAGATGCCCTGAGGAGCTTTAATTGGCTTGAGATTAGCCTTGCACCCCCATCTGGGAAGGAAGTTCTTCCTCTGAGAGTCGACTGTCATTCAGATTGACCAGTAGATATCTGGTCCCAGAAGGGTAACTGGAAGCACATGAGGCCCAAGCAGGCTTACCGGCCAGGCTTCCCACCTATCGCCAACCTCCTTCCACTGGCCAAACAATTGGAGCCAAGTGAAATGTCGCTTTAAGTGGACAATAATTAGGCATTTAAGAGCCTAAATTGGCATGAGGGTCAATGGGCTGCCCAAGGCCTTGCATGCCACCTGTTTATATGATGGTCTTGTCATGGAGGCCATGCATGCAACAGGAAAGGCACCCACAGAATTTTATGACCTCAGCAGCCTGCAAACTCATAGACAGGAGACGATAAAATTCTGCTCTATGTTCGACTCTGTCCAATTTGCTTTCACCCCTTGCAACAGTATTGAAACAGCTTGTATCAAAGTCACAAATTACATTCTACAATCTATTTCTGGTTGTATCACAGCTTGGTCTGGGTCCTGCTCTGTCCCAGTCCGCAAGAAACTACAAAGGGTTGTGAACAAAGCTCAGTCCATCACGGAAACCAGCCTCCCTTCTATTGACTCTGTCTACACTTCCTGCTGCCCTGAAAAAGCAGCCAGTATAATCGAGGACCCCATGTACTTTGGACAAAATCTCTTCCACCGCCTTCTTTCAGGAAAAAGAACAAATAACAATGAACAGTACAGCACAGGAACAGGCCGTTCAGCCCACCAAGTCTGTGCTGACACAGATGCCTCTCTCATCTAATATTTTCTTGCCTCTACATGGTCCATATCCCTATATTCCCTGCCTATTCATACATCTATCCTGATGCCTCTTGAATGTTATAGAATCTGCTTCCACCTCCTCCTCCCTCTGGGCATTCCAGGCATTCACCACCCTCTGTGTGAAAAACTCGCCCCTTACATCTCTTTTAAACTTTCCCCCTCTCACTTTCAACCAATGCCCCCGAGTAATTGACCCTTCAACCCTGGGAAAAAGACTCTGACTACCCAATCTATCCAAGCCTGTCATAATCTTGTAACCTCTATCAGGCCCCCCTCATCCTCCAATGGTCCAGTGAAAACAATCCAACTTTGTTCAACCTTTCTTCATAGTCCATGTCCTCTAAATGAGGCAATATCCTGGTAAATCTTTTCTGCACCCTTTCCAATGCATCAATATCCTTCCGGTAGTGTGGTGACCAGAATTGTACTCAATACTCTAAATGCGGCCTAACCCAAGTCTTTTACAGCTGCAACATGATTTTCCAATGAATGGCAGCATGCCATATGCCTTCTTGACCACCTTGTCCACCTGAGTTGCCACCTTCAGGGACCTGTGGATCTGCACGCCTCGATCCCTCTGTATGCTAATAATTCTAAGGGCCCTCCCATTTACTGTATACTTTCCTTCTGCAGTAGACCTTATAAATCGCATCACCTCACATTGGTCTGGGTTAAATTCCATCTGCCATCTTTCGGCCCAGGTCTCCAGCTGAGTTATATCCTGCTGTATCCTCTGACAATCCTCCTCACAATCCACTAGTCACCCAATTTTTGTATCATCTGTACCTACTAATCAGACCTACATTTTCCTCCAAATCAATTTTATATATATATATATATACTACAAACTACAGAGGCCCCAGCACTGAACCTTGTGGAGCACCGCTTGTCACAGACCTCTAGTTAGAAAAGTACCCTTCACTGCTACTCTCTGCTTTCTATGCCCAAGCCAGTTTTGTATCCATCTTACCAACTCACCTCGGATCCCATATGACTTCATCTTCTGTATCAGTCTGCCATGAAGAACCTTATCGAAGGCTTTACTGAAGTCCATATATACGACATCCACTGCCTGCCCTGGTTAATTTTTCTTGTCGCTTCCTCAAAGAACTCAATCAAGTTGTCTCAACTCAATCAAGTTCGTGAGACACATCCTCCCATTCACAAAACCATGTTGCCTATTGCTAATGAGCGTATTCTCTTCAATCCTGTCCCTCAGAATTTTCTCCAATAAATTCCCCACCACTGATGTAAGGCACACAGGTGTGTAATTTCCCAAATTGCCTCTTCTGCCTTCCTTAAACAGAGCAACAGTGTTAGCTACTCTCCAGTCCTCTGGTACCTCACCTGTGGCTAAAGAGGATACAACGATTTTGGTCAAGCCCTCAGCAATTTCTTCCCTTGCCTCTCTCAGTATTCTGGGATAGACCCTATCTGGCCCTGGGGACTTGTCCACCTGAATGTTTTTCAAAACTTCCAATACCTCCTCCCTTTTTATCTCAACATGTCCTAGAATGTCAACATCCTCCTTTGTACACTCACCATCCACCACATCCTTCTCCTTTGTGAATACTGATGCAAAGTATTCATTAAGGACCTTACCCACCTCATCTGGCTCCCCACATAATTCCCTCCACTTTCCTTGAGTGGACCTACCCTTTCCTTATTTACCGTCTTCCTCCTTTTGTACACAGTAAAGGCCTTGGGATGCTCCTTAATCCTGCCTGCCAAGAACATTTCATGGCCCCTTTTTGCCCTCCTAAGTCCCGATTTAAGCTTTTTCCTGCTATCTTTGTGTTCCTTGAGCCTTATCTGTTTTCAATTGCCTGAAATTTATGTATGCTTCCTTCTTTTTCACTAAGCTCACAATCTCGCTCGTCATCCAGGGTTCCAGAATCTTGCCTTCATTTTTACAGGTACATATTTGTCCTGAATTGTTAACAACTGACTTTTAAAAGACTCCCACATATCGGATGTGGATTTACCCTCAAACAGCTGCTCCCAGTCTACATTCCCTAACTCCTGCCTAATACTGTTGTAGTTAGCTTTCCCCCAGTTTAGTACCTCCACTCTGGGACTACTATCATTTTCTTCAAGTACCTTGAAACTTATAGAATTGTGATCACTGTTCCCAAAATGGTCCCCCACTGAGACGTCAATCACCTGTCCAGGCTTGTTTCCCAGAACCAGGTCTAAGACAGCCCCTTCCCGAGTTGGACTATCTACATATTGCCTCAAGAAGCACTCTTGGACACACGAAACAAATCCTGCCCCGTCCAAGCCCCTAGCATGAAAGGAATCCAGTCTATGTTGGGAAAGTTAAAATCGCCCATCACAACAACCCTGTTGCTTTCACATCTTCCCATAATCTGCTGACATATCAGTTCCTCCACTTCACGTTGGCCGTAGGAGGTCTGTAGTACAACCCCAACAGTGTGATTGCACCACTTTGTTCCTGAGTTAGAACCATAGAAACCCTACAGTGCAGAAGGAGGCCATTCGGCCCATCGAGTCTGCACCGACCACAATCCCACCCAGGCCCTACCCCCACATATTTTACCCGCTAATCCCTCTAACCTACGCATCCCAGGACTCTTAAGGGGCAATTCTTTTAACCTGGCCAATCAACCTAACCCGCACATCTTTGGACTGTGGGAGGAAACCGGAGCACCCGGAGGAAACCCACGCAGACACGAGGAGAATGTGCAAACTCCACACAGACAGTGACCCGAGCTGGGAATCGAACCCGGGACCCTGGAGCTGTGAAGCAGCAGTGCTAACCACTGTGCTACCGTGCCACCCATCAGTTCTATCCAAAAAAGATACAAATGTCTGAGGACACATACCAACTAACTCAAGAACAGCTTCTTCCCTGCTGCCATCAGACTTCTGAATGGACCTACCTCATATTAAGTTGATCTTTTTCTGCACCTTAACGTTGTGAAGTTGAGTTTGTGAAGTTGGAATTTGATGTTGATAAAGATCTCAAAAATGCTAGAGGGGAAAGAATATTGTGTGGTTCCTTTAAAAGCTGGTATTTGTTTCAGTGCTTCAGGTGCAAAATGAATCCAAGTTGAAACATTTGTATCAAAAAGTCAAGCAATAGTCTTGACAAGATGACCTTTTTAAAAAAATTTTGCCCAATCAATTTAAAGCAGGCACTTGGCTAACATTTGAACTTGATGGTGTTGACAAAATCAGACTATTGCAGGAAAATTGATAGGTCATCACAGGTATAAAAGTGAGTGCAAGGGGGAAAAACAAGCGATAGCAACTGCCACCTCTCAAGTCTCGAGAGGGAGAGAGCAGCTCTCCACCCAGCCAGATTCAGATATCTCTTAAGAGAACGCACCATTTAACCAGTAAAAGCTACCAAATCAGAAAAGAACTTACAGACAGAGAAATCAACCAAGGAACTCCAGAAGGTTCCGAAAGACACAAAGCCTGGTTGTATATTTTTTTTGAGAGCGACTAAATTCTATTATTACTTTTTTTGGTTACTGAATGGATTTTGTATTTATTTGAACAGCATTTTAGTAGAATCTTATTTTATTCTGTATGTTACTTGTTTAGTTAAAGTTCTCTGTTAGTCAAATAAATAAACTGTTAAGTATTCATTTTAAAGTGAGTGACAGGTATTTCTGTTAGTTAATCACTAAACGTTACTGGAGGACAGATCATCCTTCCCACACACACACACTTTTAACAGATTGCGAGGTGAGGTATTCCTCATTGGGGGATTGGCATTACATCTCAAAGGTGAACCACCTCCGCATTGTAACACTAGCTATGACTATAACACTACATTCTGCATCCTCTCCTTTCCTTCTCTATGTACGGCATACTTTGTATAGCGCGCAAGAAACAATTATTTTCACTGTATACTAATACGTGACAAGAATAAATCAAATCACATTATCCTTCTCCAGTGCCTCTCCACTGTTCCATACCTGTAGAACTGCACTTGCCTGATTCTACAAAGAAAACTACAGCACAGGACTTACTCAGTTAATGGTAGGGCGTTAGGGAGAGTTACAGAACAAAGAGATCTAGGGGTACATGTTCATAGCTCCTTGAAAGTGGAGTCACAGGTGGACAGAGTGGTGAAGAAGGCATTCGGCGTGCTTGGTTTCATCGGTCAGGACATTGAATACAGGAGTTGGGACGTCGTGTTGAAGTTGTACAAGACATTGGTAAGGCCACACTTGGAATACTGTGTGCAATTCTGGTCACCCTATTATAGAAAGGATATTATTAAACTAGAAAGAGTGCAGAAAAGATTTACTAGGATGCTACTGGGACTTGATGGTTTGGGTTATAAGGAGAGGCTGTGTGGAATTCGCTTTCGGAAGTCGGATCAAAAACTGATGAGACACAGGTTTCTCCGCAAACCTTCTTTATTGCATCGGAGGAGAGATCGCAAGACCATGTGCATCAAGCATGGGTTTGTGAGTCTCTGTCTGGCTTACAAAACTGTTTTCAGTTATACACGACGGAGATACATCCACATACTTCTGTTAGCCAATAAGGGCATAGCTGTATTGTTACATTTTGATTAGATTATTTTCAAGAACAAAAGGTGATAGCTACGTAAGGACATGGCTATTAAAATTTCTGATTAGATTACTTTCAAGAACAAAAGGCCAATCGATAAGGCCCTGCCCTCCAAAGCCAGAACCACAATTAACTATTAGCAGTTTCTTTAACGTGATCATTAGTTTCGGTGAGCCTTGTTGCCCTCGCCTCAGGTCCTTTCCATAACCAGTTTATCCCTCAACTGATTCCTAGTTATGCATCCCAATTTTAGCCCTTTCCTCTTCTCAATCTACCTTATACACATTCTCAGCTGGATAGACTGGGACTTTTTTCTCTGAAACGTAGGAGACTGAGGGGATGATCTTATAGAGTCTATAGAATAATGAGGGACACAGATCAGCTAGATAGTCAATCTCTTTTCCCAAAAGTATGGGAGTCTAAAACGAGAGGGCATAGGTTTAAGGTGGGAGGGGAGAGATACAAAAGTGTCCAGAGGGGCAATTTTTTTCACACAGAGGGTGGTGAGTGGAACAAGCTGCCAGAGGTAGTAGTAGAGGCGGGTACAATGCTGTCTTTTAAAAAGCATTTAGATAGTTACATGGATAAGATGGGTACAGAAGGATATGGGCCAAATGTGGGCAATTGGGATTTGCTTAGGGGTTTAAAAAAAAAGGCGGCATGGACAAGTTGGGCCAAAGGGCTTGTTTCCATGCTGTAAATATTTGGAATATTGTGTGCAGTTCTGGTCACCTCACTATAAGAAGGATGTGGAAGCTCTGGAAAGAGTGCAGAGGAGATTTACCGGGATGCTGCCTGGTTTGGAGGGTAGGTCTTATGAGGAAAGGTTGAGGGAGCTAGGGCTGTTCTCTCTGGAGCGGAGGAGGCTGAGGGGAGACTTAATAGAGGTTTATAAAATGATGAAGGGGATAGATAGAGTGAAAGTTCAAAGACTATTTCCTCGGGTGGATGGAGCTATTACAAGGGGGCATAATTATAGGGTTCATGGTGGGAGATACAGGAAGGATATCCGAGGTAGGTTCTTTACGCAGAGAGTGGTTGGGGTGTGGAATGGACTGCCTGCAGTGATAGTGGAGTCAGACACTTTAGGAACATTTGAGCGGTTATTGGATAGGCACATGGAGCACACCAGGATGATAGGGAGTGGGATAGCTTGATCTTGGTTTCAGATAAAGCTCGGCACAACATCATGGGCCGAAGGGCCTGTTCTGTGCTGTACTGTTCTATGTTCTATGTTTAAACCTCTATGACACAGGAACAGGCCCTTTAGGTCTCCAAGCACACTGGCGCACACTCGTGCTGACATGAATCACAATGGCCAGAATTTTACTGGCCCGCCCACCACGGGAATCAGAGCGGGCGAGGTGTAGAGCATGGGAAGATCCGTTGACCTCGGGCTGGATTTTACATATTCGGGATGCGCGAGGCCGTAAAATCCCACCCAATACATGCATCTGGCAAACAGAACCTGCCAGAAGTTCTCAAGTGAGTACAGATCCCATGGGTTAAATGGGTTATGCCCCCAGGCACTGACTCTCGATTAGAGCCTACCCCATCAGCCTGATGCCATGGGACCTGTCTCTTCCTTTCTTTTCCTCAAGAGCCTAAAATACAGCAGACGTAATTTCCCTTAGGGCCAATGGCTTCCACCCTATTTTACCTGCTTGCCAGAAAATGAGAAAATTCCATCCCTTGATTTTAAAATGTGGCCTCCTGTGTAACAATCATAGAACATAGAACATAGAAAGCCACTGCACAAACAGGCCCTTCGGCCCACAAGTTGCGCTGATCATATCCCTACCTCTAGGCCTATCTATAGCCCTCAATCCCATTAAATCCCATGTACTCATCCAGAAGTCTCTTAAAAGACCCCAACGAGTTTGCCTCCACCACCACCGACGTCAGCCGATTCCACTCACCCACCACCCTCTGAGTGAAAAACTTACCCCTGACATCTCCTCTGTACCTACCCCCCAGCACCTTAAACCCGTGTCCTCTCGTAGCAACCATTTCAGCCCTTGGAAATAGCCTCTGAGAGTCTACCCTATCCAGACCTCTCAACATCTTGTAAACCTCTATCAGGTCACCTCTCATCCTTCGTCTCTCCAGGGAGAAGAGACCAAGCTCCCTCAACCTATCCTCATAAGGCATGCCCCCCAATCCAGGCAACATCCTTGTAAATCTCCTCTGCACCCTTTCAATGGCTTCAACATCTTTCCTGTAATGAGGTGACCAGAACTGCGCGCAGTACTCCAAGTGGGGTCTAACCAGGGTCCTATAAAGCTGCAGCATTATCTCCCGACTCCTAAACTCAATCCCTCGATTAATGAAGGCTAGTACGCCGTACGCCTTCTTGACCGCATCCTCCACCTGCGAGGCTGATTTAAGAGTCCTATGGACCCGGACCCCAAGGTCCTTCTGATCCTCTACACTGCTAAGAATGGTACCCTTCATATTATACTGCTGCTTCATCCCATTGGATCTGCCAAAATGGATCACTACACACTTATCCGGGTTGAAGTCCATCTGCCACTTCTCCGCCCAGTCTTGCATTCTATCTATGTCTCGCTGCAACTTCTGACATCCCTCCAAACTATCCACAACACCACCTACCTTGGTGTCGTCAGCAAACTTACCAACCCATCCCTCCACTTCCTCATCCAGGTCATTTATGAAAATGACAAACAGCAAGGGTCCCAGAACAGATCCCTGGGGCACTCCACTGGTCACTGACCTCCATGCAGAGAAAGACCCCTCCACAGCCACTCTCTGCCTTCTGCAGGCAAGCCAGTTCTGGATCCACAAGGCAACAGCCCCTTGGATCCCATGCCCTCTCACTTTCTCAAGAAGTCTTGCATGGGGGACCTTATCGAACGCCTTGCTGAAGTCCATATAGACCACATCCATCACTCTTCCTTCGTCAATGTGTTTGGTCACATTTTCAAAGAACTCATTCTATGATTCTATAAAATTGTGTTTTTGACAAATCCATCAGTTTTTGTGGAAGCAGCTAGTATGGATTACAGGGTGTCGGATTTTCAAAAAACACTCAGTAAGGTACTACCCAGGAGGTTAGTACACAAAATTAGAATTCATGGGATTGAGGGTTAGTTGAGGTTTGGTTAATGGAGAAAAACAGAGAGCAGAAATAAACAGAACATTTTCAGATTGGCAGGATGTAACTAGCAGGGTACTGCAAGGATCAATTCTTCGGCTTCAGCTATTTACAATCAATATTAATAATATAAATTAGAGAACCAAGGATAACATATCTAAGTTTGCCGATGGCACAATGTTAGGTGGGAAAGTAAGCAGTGAGGAGAATGCAAAGAGACTGCAGAGACATAGACAGATAGGCTGAGTGGGCAAGAAGATGGCAGATGGAATACAGTATGGTGTACAATACAGTATGGTGTACAATACAGTATGGTGTGCAATGTATGGTGAACAATTCACTTTGGTAGGAAAATTAAAGGAATATTTTTTGAATGATGAAAGACTGGGAAATATTTGGATTCAGAGGAATTTGAGTGTTGTATGTGAATTGCAGAAAATTAACATGCAGTTACAGCAAACAATATAGGGAAGGCAAATGGTACATGAACTTTTATTTCAAAGAGATGGGAATATAAGCATGAAGAAGTCTTATAACACTTGCACAGGAAATTGGTGAGGCTATGTATTCATGCTTGGTCTCCTTACCTAAGGAAATAAATATTTGCCCAAGAAGGAGTGCAGTGAAGTTTTACTAGACTGATTCCTTGGATGAGGAATTGTCCTACAGGAGAGATTGACTATACTAACCTTATATTCTGTGGACTTTAGAAAAATCAGATGTGATCTAATTGGCATACATAAAATTCTTAAAGAAATTGACATGAGTGCTGAGAAAATATTTTCCTTGTGTGAAGAATCGAGCACTTGAGGGACTGGACTTCATTTACCCTATCTGATCCATACACCTCAGTTCCCTGATTTAACAAAAATCTGTCTAAATAAGTTTTCTAAGTTTAATTTGACCTAGACTTTACAAATCTTTGACGGAAAGAATTCCAGATTTGCACTGCGTCTGAAAAAGTGCTTCTTGATATCAACTCTTAATGGCCAAGCTCTAATTTTATGTTTACGCCCTCCTCTTTGGTGCTTCCCTAAAAGTGGCAATACAGGTAGCCAATGTGGTTAAGAAAGCATATGGCATGCTTGCCTTCATCAGCCGGGGCATTGAGTACAAGAGTTGGGAGATCATGTTGCAGCTGTATAAAACCTTGGTTAGGCCGCATTTGGAGTATTGCGTGCAGTTCTGACTGTCACATTACCAGAAAGACGTGGAAGCTTTGACTTGAGAGTGCAAAGCAGGTTGATCAAGATGTTGCCTGGTCTCGAGGGCATTGGCTATGAGGAGAGGTTGATTAAACTAGGATTGTTTTCACTGGAAAGATGGAGGCTGGGGGGAGACCCGATAGAGGTCTTCAAAATTATGAGAGGCATAGACAGCGTCGATAGTCAGAGGCTTTTCCCCAGGGTGCAATTGTCAATTACAAGGGGACACAAGTTCAAGGTGAGAGGGGGGAAGTTTAAAGGAGATGGCGGGGGAGGTTTTTCACACAGAGAGTGGTGGATGCCTGGAACGCGCTGCCAGAGGAGATGGTGGAAGCAGGCACATTAGCAACATTTAAGAGGCATCTGGATGGGTACATGAATAAGGAGAGAATAAAGGGTATTGGTCCGCGTAAAGGCTGAAGGTTTTTTTTTCAGTTTAGTTAGGGCATCATGATCGGCATGGGCTTGGAGGGCTGAAGGGCCTGTTCCTGTGCGGTACTTTTCTTTGTTCTTTGTTCCAAATAGAGGGAAGACTTTCTCCTGACCTACCTGTTCAAATCCTATACTTATCCCTGATATGGAGTTGCCGTCGTTGGACTGGGGTCACCTGATGAAGGGGCAATGCTCCGAAAGCTCATGCTACTAAATAAACCTGTTGGACTTTAACCTGGTGTTGTGAGACTACTTACTATAATTATCTCAAATGCCTCAATTAGCTCATCCCTTAAAATTCTATACTCAAGGTCACATTCCTCATAATTTAATTCTAATGTGTAATCTTTCAAAAGAAGAAAGAATAGTACAGCACAGGAACAGGTCCTTTGGACGACCAAGCCTGTGCCGACACCTGACGTCTTTCTAAAGTAAAAACCTTTTGTCTCCTCACAGTCCCTTTCCCTATATTCCTGCTATTCATGTATTAGTCAAGATACATCTTAAACATTGCTATTGCAGCTGCTTCTCCCATCCGGATGGGATGTACCCCAGGTTACTGTGGGAGGCGAGGGAAGAGATTGCAGAGCCTCTGGCGATGATCTTTGCGTCGTCGATGGAGACGGGAGAGGTGTTGGAGGATTGCGGATGTGGTTCCTATTTTCAAGAAGGGGAACAGGGATCGCCCAGGAAATTACCGACCGGTGAGTCTAACCTCAGTGGTTGGTAAACTGATGGAGAAGATCCTGAGGGACAGGATTTATGAGCATTTAGAGAGGTTTAGTATGCTCAAGAATACTCAGCATGGCTTTGTCAAGGGCAGATCGTGCCTTACGAGCCTGGTGGAGTTCTTCGAAAATGTGACGAAACACATTGACGAAGGGAAGGCGGTAGATGTGGTTTATATAGATTTTAGCAAGGCGTTCGATAAGGCCCCCATGCAAGACTTCTCGAAAAAGTGAGAGGGCATGGGATCCAAGGGGCTGCTGCCCGGTGGATCCAGAACTGGCTTGCCCAAAGGAGGCAGAGAGTGGGTATAGATGGGTCTTTTTCTAATTGGAGATCAGTCACCAGTGGTGTGCCCCAGGGATCTGTTCTGGGACCCTTGCTGTTTGTCATTTTCATAAACGACCTGGATGAGGAAGCGGAGGGATGGGTTAGTAAGTTTGCCGACGACACGACGGTTGGTGGGGTTGTGGATAGTCTGGAGGGATGTCAGAAGTTACAGAGGGACATAGATAGGATGCAAGACTGGGCGGACAAGTGGCAGATGGACTTCAACCCAGATAAATGCATAGTGGTCCATTTTGGTAGGTCAAATGGGATGAAGGAGTACAATATAAAGGGAAAGACTCTTAGTACTGTAGAGGATCAGAAGGACCTTGGGGTCCGGGTCCATAGGACTCTAAAATCGGCCCCGCAGGTGGAGGAGGTGGTTAAGAAGGTGTATGGTATGCTGGCCTTTATCAATCGAGGGATTGAGTTTAGGAGTCCGGGGATAATGATGCAGCTATATAAGACCCTCATCAGACCCCACTTGGAGTACTGTGCTCAGTTCTGGTCGCCTCACTATAGGAAGGATGTGGAAAAGATTGAAAGGGTGCAGAGGAGATTTACAAGGATGTTGCCTGGATTGAGTGGCATGCCTTATGAGGATAGGCTGAGGAGGCTCGGTCTTTTCTCCTTGGAGAGGTGAAGGATGAGAGGAGACCTAATAGAGGTGTATAAGATGTTGAGAGGCATAGATCGGGTGGACTCTCAGAGGCTTTTTCCCAGGGTGGAAATGTCTGCTACGAGAGGACACGGGTTTAGGGTGCTGGGAGGTAGGTACAGGGGAGATGTTAGGGGTAAGTTTTTCACACAGAGGGTGGTGGGCGAGTGGAATCGGCTGCCATCAGTGGTGGTGGAGGCGAACTCAATAGGGTCTTTTAAGAGACTCCTGGGTGAGTACATGGAGCTTAATAGGATGGAGGGTTATAGGTAGGTCTAGAAGGTAGGGATGTGTTTCGGCACAACTTGTGGGCCGAAGGGCCTGTTTGTGCTGCAGTTTTTCTATGTTCTATGACTATATGATGGCATGGAAAAGGCGCGGATTCATCACCGCAGGGGGGGGGGGGCACACGTAAAACATGAAAACACAATCCGTGACTTGGCAACAGCATCCAGGTTACCCTCGGAAGCAGCCGAATTAAAATAAAAGCCCACCAGAAGGCGAGGACTGCGGAGCAGAAGGGAAACCAACTAGCAGATGCTGCTGCCAAAGCTGCAGCTGGGGAAGCCCTACCGCAGGTAGCCGCCATCACCACTCCACCCACGGAACATAGAACATAGAACAGTACAGCACAGAACAGGCCCTTCGGCCCACTATGTTGTGCCGAGCTTTGTCTGAAACCCAGATCAAGCTATTTCCTCCCTATCATCCCGAATTACTCCATGTGCCTATCCAATAGCTTCTTAAATGTTCCTAAAGTTTCTGACTCCACTATCACTGCAGGCAGCCCATTCCACACCCCAACCACTCTCTGAGTAAAAAACCTACCTCGGACATCCTTCCTATATCTCCCACCATGAACCCTATAGTTATGCCCCCCGAGTTACCACTCCATTCACCCGAGGAAATAGTCTTTGAACGTTCACTCTATCTATCCCCCTCATCATCTTATAAACCTCTATCAAGTCTCTCAACCTCCTCCGCTCCAAAGAGAAAAGCCCAAGTTCCCTCAACCTTTCCTCATAAGACCTACCCTCCAAACCAGGCAGCATCCTGGTAAATCTCCTTTGCACTCTTTCCAGTGTCTCCACATCCTTCTTCTAGTGAGGTGACCAGAACTGCACACAATATTCCAAATGTGGTCTCACCAAGGTCCTGTACAGTTGCAGCATAACCCCACGGCTCTTAAACTCAAACCCCCTGTTAATGAACGCCAACACACTATAGGCCTTCTTCACGGCTCTATCCACTTGAGTGGCAACCTTCAGAGATCTATGGATATGAACCCCAAGATCTCTCTGTTCCTCCACATTCTTCAGAACCCTACCTTTGACCCTGTAATCCACATTTAAATTTGTCCTACCAAAATGAATCACCTCGCATTTGTCAGGGTTAAACTCCATTTGCCATTTTTCAGCCCAGCTCTGCATCCTATCAATGTCTCTTTGCAGCCTACAACAGCCCTCCACCTCATCCACTACTCCACCAATCTTGGTGTCATCAGCAAATTTACTGATCCACCTTCAGCCCCCTCCTCCAAGTCATTAATAAAAATCACAAAGAGCAGAGGACCAAGCACTGATCCCTGTGGCACTCCGCTGGTAACCGGTTTCCAGTCCGAAAATTTTCCATCCACCACCACCCTCTGTCTTCGATCAGATATGATGTGGAGATGCCGGCGTTGGACTGGGGTAAGCACAGTAAGAAGTCTCACAACACCAGGTTAAAGTCCAACAGGTTTATTTGGTAGCAAATACCATAAGCTTTCGGAGCACAGCCCCTTCGTCAGATGGAGTGGATATCTGTTCTCAAACAGTGCAAACAGACACAGAAATCAAATTACAGAATACTGATTAGAATGCAAATCTCTACAGCCAGCCAGGTCTTAAATGTACAGACAATGTGGGTGGAGGGAGCATTCAACACAGGTTAGAGAGATGTGTATTGTCTCCAGACAGAACAGCTAGTGAAATTCTGCAAGTCCAGGAGGCAAGCTGTGGGGGTTACTGATAATGTTTAGGCCGCCCTCATGTGTGCGGAACTTGGCTATCAGTTTCTGCTCAGCGACTCTGCGCTGTCGTGTGTCGTGAAGGCCGCCTTGGAAAACGCTTACCTGAAGATCCAAGGCTGAATGCCCGTGACTGCTGAAGTGTTCCCCCACAGGAAGAGAACAGTCTTGCCTGGTGATTGTCGAGCGGTGTTCATTCATCCGTTGTCGTGGCGTCTGCATGGTTTCCCCAATGTACCATGCCTCGGGACATCCTTTCTTGCAGCGTATCAGGTAGACAACGTTGGCCGAGTTGCAAGAGTAGGTACCGTGTACCTGGTAGATGGTGTTCTCAGGCGAGATGAGATAGCCAGTTACCTATCCAATCGGCCAAACTTCCCTCTATCCCACACATCCTTACTTTCTTCATAAGCCGACCGTGGGGGACTTTATCAAACGCCTTACTAAAATCCACGTATATGACATCAACTGCACTACCTTCATCTACACACTTAGTTACCTCCTCAAAAAATTCTATCAAATTTGCGAGGCAAGACTTGCCCTTCACAAATCCGTGCTGACTACCCCGGATTAAGCTGCATCTTTCTAAATGGTCGTAAATCCTATCCCTAAGGACCTTTTCCATCAACTTACCGACCACCGAAGTAAGACTAACCGGCCTATAATTACCAGGGTCATTTCTATTCCCTTTCTTAAACAGAGGAACCACATTCGCCACTCTCCAGTCCTCTGGCACCACCCCCGTGGACAGGAAGAGGTGGACATTTGTAAACTCCAGGGCAGCGCTGACCCAGACGAGGTGGCATGGTGGGAGCAGGCAGGGGCGTCCCTAGATAAGAATGGGGTATGGCGCAGAGGGCACCAGGTAGTTGCCCCTTCATTCATACAGGCTGAACTACTCCGACTCCACCACGAACCGGACCACTCCAGCCGGGATGGGACCCTGGCCCGCTTATCAGCCGATTGGTGGTGGCCAGGGATGGGACGAGATGTAGCTAAGCCCTGCCAGAGATGTATTATATACGCTCAGCATAACCCCGGTCGGCCCCTGAAAGTTAAATTAGCACCAACCCAGACCAAAGGGACCTTGGGAAAACCTCCAAATTGATTTCATCGGCCCCCTACCCACCAGCCGCGGGAAGAAGTACTGCCCAGTCCTCATAGACCAGTTCACCCGATGGGTAGAAGCCTTTCCAACTCGGGATTGCGGGGCGACCACTGTAGCCCGCATCCTGGCATACGAAATAATACCAAGGTGGGGAGTCCCGCTGCAACTGGACTCCAACCAGGGGACACACTTTACAGGCAAGGTGATGAAGCATGCTTGCAAAGCCCTAGGAATCCGACAGCGATTCCACATCCCATACCACCCTCAAAGTGCTGGAATGGTAGAGCGGTTGAACCGCACTTTCAAAAATGCGATAGCCAAATCCATCGCAGAGACAGGTCAGGGGTGGGTAGATGTCCTTCCTTGTATTTTGATGCGCCTACGGGCCACCCCAGGTCGTACCGTAGGGCTCACCCCATTTGAGCTAATGACCGGGAGGGCAATGCGACTCCCAGAAAACATTGCCGTGGGAGGGGAAGAAATGGCACCCCTTCGGGACAAAATCAAGAGATATGTACAGCAACTAGACTTACAGCTCCGAGATCGCGGCCCGGCCTGAGGTCCGTGCGGGTGGCTGGGCAGACGGCCGGGACCGAGGTCCGGGCTTGCACCCAGGCCCGAGGTCCGGGATAGCGGCCCGGCAGGAAGTGCAGGCTTGTGGCTGGCCCGAGGTCCGGCATGGCAGCCAGGCTCGAGGTCCGGGCTGGTGGCTGGGCCCGAGGTCCGGCCTGGCGGCCTGGCCCGAAGTCCGGGCTGGCGGCCGGGCCCGAGGTCTGTGCTTGCGGCCATGCCCGAGGTCCGGGCGGGTGGCCGGGCAGGCGGCCGGGCCCGTGGTCCGGGCTGGCGGTCGGGCCCGAGGTCCGGGCTGGTGGCTGGGCAGGAGGTCCGAGCTGGCGGCCCGGCCCGAGGTCATGGCGGGCGCCAGGGCCCAAGGTCCGGGATGGCGTTGGGGCCCAAGGTCCGGGATGGCGTCGGGGCCCAAGGTCCGGGATGGCGTTGGGGCCCAAGGTCCGGGATGGCGTTGGGGCCCAAGGTCCGGGATGGCGTCGGGGCCCAAGGTCCGGGATGGTGTCCGGGCCCGAGGACCGTGCTGGGGGCCAGGCCCGAGGTCTGGGCTGGCGGCCGGGCCCGAGGTCCGGGCTGGCGGCCGGGCCCGAGGTCCGGGCTGGCGGCCGGGCCCGAGGTCCGAGCGAGCGGCCGGGCCCGAGTTCCGGTCTGGCGGATGGGACGGAGGTCCATGCCGGCGGCCTGGCCCGAGGTCCGGGCTGGCGGCCGGGCCAGAGGTCCGGGGTGAAGGCCGGGCCCGAGGTCCAGGGTGGCGGCTGGGCCCGAGGATCGGGGTGGCGACGGGGCCCGAGGTCCGGTGTGGCGGTTGGGCCCGAGGTCCGGGCTGGTGGCCGGGCCAGAGGTCCAGGGTGAAGGCCGGGCCCGAGGTCCGGGGTGGCGACGGGGCCCGAGGTCCGGTGTGGCGGCCGGGCCCGAGGTCCGGGGTGGCACCCAGGCCCGAGGTCCGGGTTTGCGGCTGGGCCCGAGTTCCGGGCTGGCGGCCGGGTCCGGGCTGGAGGCTGGGCACATGGTCCGGGCTCGAGACCGGGCCCGTGGTCCAGGCTGGCTGCCGGGCCTGAGGACTGGGCTGGCAGCTGGGCCCGATATCCGTGCTTGAGGCCGGGCTGGAGGTCCAGGCGGGTGGCCGGGCTGGTGGCCTGGCCCGAGGTCCGGGCTGGCGGCCGGGCCCGAGGTCCGGGCTGGCGGCCGGGCCCGAGGTCCGGGCTGGCGGCCGGTCCCGAGGTCCGGGCTGGCGGCTAGGCTCGCGGTCCGGGCTGACGGCTGGGTCCGAGGTCCAGGCTGGCGGCCGGTCCCGAGGTCCGGGCTGGCGGCTAGGCTCACGGTGCGGGCTGACGGCTGGGTCCGAGGTCCAGGCTGGCGGCCGGGCCTGAGGTCCGGGCGGGTGGCCGGACAAACGGCCGAGCCCGAGGTCCGGGCTGGCGGCCGGGCCCAAGTTTCGGGCGGGTGCACAGGCCCGAGGTCCTGGCTGGCAGCCGGGCCTGTGGTCATGGCGGGCGACCGGGCCCGAAGTCCGGGCTGGGTCTGGGCCCAAGGTCCCGGCTGGCGGCCAGGCCCGATGACCGGGCTGGCGGCCGGGCCCGATGACCGGGCTGGCGGCCGGGCCCGATGACCGGGCTGGCGGCCGGGCCCGAGGTCCGGGCTGATGGCCGGGCCCGAGTTCCAGCCTGGCGGCCAGGCCCGAGCTCCGGGTGGTGGCCGGGCCCGAGGTCCGGGCTGACGGCCGGGCCCGAGGTCTGGGCTGGCGGCCAGGCCCGAGGTCCGGGCTGGAGGCCAGGCCCGAGGACCGGGTTGGCGGCGGGCACGAGATCTGGGCTGATGGCTGGGCCCGGGGTCCAGGCTTGCGGCCCGGCCTGAGGTCCGTGCGGGTGGCTGGGCAGACGGCCGGGCCCGAGGTCCGGGCTTGCACCCAGGCCTGATGTCCGGGATAGCGGCCCGGCAGGAGGTCCGGGCTTGTGGCCGGGCCCGAGGTCCGGGATGGCAGCCAGGCCCGAGGTCCGGCATGAAGGCCGGGCTCTAGGTCCGGGCTGGCGGCTGGGCCCGAGGACCGGCCTGGAGGTCTGGCCCAAAATCCGGTCTGGCGGCCGGGCCCGAGGTCTGTGCTTGCTGCCGGGCCCGAGGTCCAGGTGGGTTGCCGGGCAGGCGGCCGGGCCCGAGGTCCGGGCTGGTGGCCAGACCTGAGGTCCGGGCTGGCGGCTGGGCAGGAGGTCTGAGCTGGCGGCCCGGCCCGAGGTCATGGCTGGCGGCCGGGCCCAAGGTCCGGGCTGGCGTCGGGGCCCAAGGTCCGGGATGGCGGCCGGGCACGAGGACCATGCTGGGGGCCAGGCCCGAGATCCGGGCTGGCGGCCGGGCCCGAGGTCCGGGCTGGAGGCCGGGCCCGAGGTCCTGGCTGACGGATCGGCCCGAGGCCCGGGCTGGCAGCTGGGTCCGAGGTCCGGGCAGGAGGCCGGGCCCGAGTTCCGGTCTGGCGGCTGGGACGGAGGTCCAGGCTGGCGGCATGGACCGAAGTCCGGGCTGGGGGCCGGGCCAGAGGTCTGGGTTGAAGGCAGGGCCCGAGGTCCGAGGTGGCGGATGGGCCCGAGGATCTGGGTGACGGCCGGTCCCAAGGTCCGGGCTGGAGGCCAGGCCCGAGGTCCAGGGTGGTGGATGGGCCCGAGGATCGGGGTGGCGGCCGGTCCCAAGGTCCGGGCTGGAGGCCAGGCCCGAGGTCCAGGGTGGTGGATGGGCCCGAGGATCGGGGTGGCGGCCGGTCCCAAGGTCCGGGCTGGAGGCCGGGCCCGAGGTCCAGGCGGGTGGCCGGGCAGGCGTCCGGGCCTGAGGACTGGGCTGGCAGCCGTGCGCGATGTCCGTGCTGACGGCCGGGCCCGAGTTCCAGGCGGGTGGCCGGGCAGGCGTCCGGGCCCGAGGTCCGGGCTGGAGGCCGGGCCCGATGTACGGGCTGGAGGCCGCACCCGAGGTCCGGGCTGAAGGCCGGGCCGGAGGTCTGGGCTTGCGGACGGGCACGAGGTCCAGGCAGGCAGCCCGGCCCGAGTTCTGTGCTGGCAGCCGGGCCCGAGGTCCGGGCGGGTGGCCGGGCAGGCGGCTGGGCCCGAGGTCTGGGCAGGCGGCCGGGCCCGAGGTCCGGTTTGGCGGCCTGGCCCAAGGTCCTGCTGGGGGCCGGGCACGAGGTCCGGGCTGGCGGCCGGGCTCGAGGTCCGTGGAGGCGGCCGGGCCCGAGGTCCGGGGCGAAGGCCGGGCCCGAGGTCCGGGGAGGCGGCCGGGCCCGAGGTCCGGGGCGAAGGCCGGGCCCGAGGTCCGGGGTGGCGACGGGGCCCGAGGTCCAGGCTTGCGGCCGGGCCCGAGGTCCGGGCTGGTGGACGGGGCCAAGGTCCGGGCTGGAGGCTGGGCCTATGGTCCGGGCTCGAGACCGGGCCCGTGGTCCGGGCTGGCGGTCGGGCCTGAGGACTGGGCTGGCAGCCGGGCCCGATATCTGTGCTTGAGGCCGGGCCCAAGGTCCAGGCGGGTGGCCGGGCAGGCGGCTGGGATGGAGGTCCCGGCTGGCGGCCGGGCCCGAGGTCCGGGCTGGCGGCCGGTCCCAAGGTCCGGGCTGGCGGTTGGGCTCGCGATCCAGGCTGACGGCTGGGCCTCGAGGTCCAGGCTGGCGGCCGGGCCTGAGGTCCAGGCTGGTGGCCGGACAAACGGCCGGGCCCAACGTCCGGGCTGGTGGCCGGGCCCAAGTTTCGGGCGGGTGACCAGGCCCGAGGTCCCGGCTGGCAGCTGGGCCTGAGGTCATGGCGGGCGGCCGGGCCCGACGTCCGGGCTGGGGCTGGGCCCAAGGTCCGGGCTGGTGTCCGGGCCCGATGACCGGGCTGGCGGCCGGGCCCGAGGTCCGGGCTGGTGGCCGGGCCCGAGGTCCGGCCTAGGGGCCGGGCCCGATCTCCGGGTGGCGGCCGAGCCCGAGGTCCGGGCTGATGTCCGGGCCTGAGGTCTGGGCTGGCGGCCGGGACCGAGGTCCAGGCTGGCGGCCCGGCCTGAGGGCCGTGCGGGTGGCTGGGCAGACGGCCGGGCCCAAGGTCCGTGCTTGCACCCAAGCCCGAGGTCCGGGATAGCAGCCCGGCAGGAGGTCCGGGCTTGCGGCCTGGCCCGAGGTACGGGATGGCAGCCTTGGCCCGAGGTCCGGCATGAAGGCCGGGCCCGAGGTCTGTGCTTGCGGCCGGGCCCGAGGTCCTGGCGGCTGGCCGGGCAGGCGGCCGGGTCCAAGGACCGGGCCGGCGGCCAGGCCCGAGGTCATGGCTGGCGGCGGGGCCCGAGGTCCGGGCAGGCGGCCGGGTCCAAGGTCCGGGCTGGCGTCGGGGCCCATGATCCAGGAAGGCGGCCGGGCCCGAGGACCGTGCTGGGGGCAAGGCCCGAGGTCCGGGCTGGCGGCCGGGCCCGAGGTCCGGGCTGGTGGCCTGGCTCAAGGTCCTGGCTGACGGATCGGCCCGAGGCCCGGGCTGGCGGCTGGGGCCGAGGTCTGGGCGGGTGGCCGGACAAACGGCCGGGCCCGAGGTCCGGGCTGGCGGCCGGGCCCGAGTTTCGGGAGGGCGGCCAGGCCCGAGGTCCTGGCTGGCAGCAGGGCCCGAGGTCCAGGCTGGCGGCCGGGCCCGAGGTCCGGGCTGGCGGCTGGTCCCGAGGTCCGGGCTGGTGGCCGGGCCTGAGGACCAGCGTGAAGGTCGGAACCGAGGCCCTGGGTGGCGGACGGGCCTGAGGTCAGGGACGGCGGACGGGCCCGTGGTCCGGGCTGGAGGCCGGGCCCGATGTCCGGGCTGGAGGCCGGGCCCGAGGTCCGGACTGACGGCCATGGCCGAGGTTAGGGCTGGCGGTTGCACCCGAGGTCTGGGATGGCACCCGGACCAGAGGCCCTTGGTGGCGGCCGGGCCCAAGGTCTGGGCGGGCGGCCAGGCCCGAGGTCCGGGCAGGCGGCAGGGCCTGTGGTCCAGGGTGAAGGCAAGGCCCAAGGCGCTGAGTGCCGGCAAGGCCCGAGGTCTGGGGTGATGGCCGGGCCCGAGATCCAGAGTGGCGGCCTGGCCCGAAGTTCGGGGTGGCGTCCGGGCCCGAGGTCCGGTGTGGCGAATGGGCCCCGAGTTCCGGAGTGGCGGACGTGCACAAGGTCCGTAGTGGTCCAGGGTGAAGGCAAGGCCCAAGGCGCTGGGTGCCGGCAAGGCCCGAGGTCCGGGGTGATGGCCGGGCCCGAGATCCAGAGTGGCGGCCTGGCCCGAAGTTCGGGGTGGCGTCCGGGCCCGAGGTCCGGTGTGGCGAATGGGCCCCGAGTTCCGGAGTGGCGGACGTGCACAAGGTCCGTAGTGGTCCAGGGTGAAGGCAAGGCCCAAGGCGCTGGGTGGCTGCAGGGCCCGAGGTCCGGGGTGGCGTCCGGGCCCGAGGTCCGGTGTGGCGGCCGGGTCCGAGGTCCGGGCTGGCGGCCGGGCCCGAGTTTTGGGAAGGCGGCCAGGCCCGAGGTCCTGGCTGGCAGCTGGGCCCGATTTCCGGGCTGGCGGCTGGGCCCGAGGACCGGGCTGGCGGCTGGTCCCAAGGTCCGGTCTGGCAGCCTGGCCCAAGGTCCGTGCTGGGGGCCGGGCACGAGGCCCGGGCTGGCGGCTGGGCCCGAGGTCCGGGAGGCGGCCGGGCCTGAGTTCCAGTCTGGCGGCCGGGCCCGAGGTGCGGGCTGGCGGCCGGGCCCGAGGTCCGGGTGGGTGGCCGGACAAACGGCCGGGCCCGAGGTGCGGGCTGGCGGCCGGGCCCGAGGTCCGGGTGGGTGGCCGGACAAACGGCCGGGCCCGAGGTCCGGGCTGGCGGCCGGGCCCGAGTTTCGGGAGGGCGGCCAGGCCCGAGGTCCTGGCTGGCAGCCGGGCCCGAGGTCCGCGCTGGCGGCCGGGCCTGAGGACCAGCGTGAAGGTCGGGACCGAGGCCCTGGGTGGTGGACGGGCCTGAGGTCAGGGACGGCGGACGGGCCCATGGTCCGGGCTGGAGGCCGGGCCCGATGTCCGGGCTGGATGCCGGGCCCGATGTCCGGGCTGGAGGCCGGGCCCGAGGTCCGGGCTGGCGGCTGGGTCCGAGGTCCGGACTAACGCCCGTGCCCGAGGTTAGGGCTGGCGGTTGCACCCGAGGTCTGGGATGGCACCCGGGCCCAAGGCCCTTGGTGGCGGCCGGGCCCAAGGTCCGGGCGGGCGGGCGGCCAGGCCCGACGTCCGGGCAGGCGGCCGGGCCTGTGGTCCAGGGTGAAGGCAAGGCCCAAGGCGCTGAGTGCCGGCAGGGCCCGAGGTCCGGGGTGATGGCCAGGCCCGAGATCCTGAGTGGTGGCCTGGCCCGAAATCTGGGGTGGCGTCCGGGCCCGAGGTCCGGTGTGGCGGCCGGGCCCGAGGTCCGGGGTGGCGAACGGGACCAGGTTCCGGAGTGGCGGACGTGCACAAGGTCCGTAGTGGTCCAGGGTGAAGGCAAGGCCCAAGGCGCTGGGTGGCTGCAGGGCACGAGGTCCGGGGTGATGGCCGGGCCCGAGATCCTGAGTGGCGGCCGGGCCCCAGGCCCGGGCGGGCGGCCAGGCCCGAGGTCCGGGCTGGCGGCCGGCCCTGTGGTCCAGGGTGAAGGCAAGGCCCAAGGCGCTGAATGGCGGCAGGGCCCGAGGTCCGGGGTGATGGCCGGGCCTGAGATACTGAGTGGCGGCCTGGCCCGAAGTCCGGGGTGGCGTCCGGGTCCGAGGTCCGGTGTGGCGGCCGGGTCCGAGATCCGGGGTGGTGGCCGGGCCCGAGTTCCAGGCTGGCGACCGGGCCCGAGGTCCGGACTGACGGCTGCGCCCGAGGTCCGGGCTGGCGGCTGCACCCGAGGTCTGGTGTGGCACCCTGGCCCGAGGCCCTTGGTGGCGGCCGGGCCCAAGGTCCGCGGTGGCGGCCGGGCCTGGGGACGTGGATGGCGGGCGGGCACGAGGTCGTGGATGGCGGCCGGGCCCACGGTCCGGGGTGGCGAACGGGCCCGAGTTCCGGAGTGGCGGACGGGCCCAACGTCCGTAGTGGCCGCGGGCCTGAGGTCCGGTGTGGCGGCCGCGCCCGAGGTCCCGGCTGGCAGCTGGGCCGAAGGTCCGGGCTGCTGACCGGGCCGGAGTTCCGGGCTGGTGTCTGGGTCCGAGGTCCGGGCTGGCAGCCAGGCCCGAGGTCCGGGCTCGAGGTCCGGGCATGCGGCCGGGCAGACGGCTGTGTCCGAGGTCCAGTCTGGCGGCCGGGGCCGAGGTCCGGCTGGCGGTCGGGCCCGAGGTCCGGGCTGGACGCCGTGCCTGAGGACGGGAGGCGGCCGGGCCCGAGTTCCGGGCTGGCGGCCGGGCCCGAGGTCTGGGCTTGCGGCCGGGCCCGAGGTCCGGGCTGGCGGCCGGGTCTGAGGACTGGGCTTGCATCCGGGCCCGATGTCCGTGCTTGAGGCCGGGCCCGAGGTCCAGGCGTGTGGCCGGGCAGGCTGCTGGGACGGTGGTCCAGGCTGGCGGCCCGGCCCGAGGTCCGGGCTGGCGGCCTTTCCCAAGGTCTGAGCTGGCGGCTGGGCTCACGGTGCGGGCTGACGGCTGGGCCCGAGGTCCAGGCTGGCGGCCGGGCCTGAGGTCCAGGCGGGTGGCCGGACAAACGGCCGGGCCCGAGTTTCGGGGTGGCGGCTGGGCCCGAGGTTCGGGGTGGCGACGGGGACCGAGGTCCGGGGTGGCGGCCAGGAGCAAGGTCCGGGCTGGAGCCGGGCCCAAGGTCCGGGCTTGAGGTCAGGCCCGTGGTCCAGGCTGTCGGCCAGGCCTGAGGACCGGTCAGGTGGACGGGCTGGCGGCTGGGCCCGAGGTCCGGGGTCGCGGCCGGGCCCGAGGTCCAGGCTGGCGGCAGGGCCCGAAGTCCGGGCGTGCGGCCGGGCAGCCGGCCGTCTCCGAGGTCCGGTCTGGCGGCCGGGCCGAGGTCAAGGCTGGCGTCCGGGCCCGAGTTCCGGGGTGGCGGCCGGGCCCGAGGTCGAGGGTGGCGGCTGGGCCCAAGGTCCAGGGGGGCGGACTGGCCCCGAGGTCCGGGCGGGCAGCCGGGCCGAGGTCTGGGCTGGCAACCGGGCCTGTGGTCCAGCGTGAAGGCCAGCCCCAAGGCCCTGGGTGGCGGCGGGGTCCGAGGTCCGGGGTGATGTCCGGGCCTGAGGTCCGGGCTTGGAGACGGGCCCGAGGTCCAGGCTGGCGGACGGGCCCGTGGTCCGGGCTGGATGCCAGGCCCGAGGTCCGGGCTGGAGGCTGGGCCCAAGGACCGGTTTGGCGGCCGGGCCTGAGGTCCGCGCTGGCAGCTGGGCCCGATGTCCGGGCGTGCGGCCGGGCAGGCGGCCGCCTCCGAGGTCCGCTCTGGCGGCCGGGCCGAGGTCCGGGCTGGCGTCCGGGCCCGAGGTCCGGGGTGGCGTCCGGGCCCGAGGTCCGGGGTGGCGTCCGGGCCCGAGGTCCGGGGTGGCGTCCGGGCCCGAGGTCCAGGGTGACGGCTGGGCCCGAGGTCCAGGGTGGCGGCCGGGCCCCGAGGTCCAGGCTGGCGGCTGGGCCCGATGTCTGGACATGTGGCCGGGCAGATGGCCGTGTCCGAGGTCCAGTCTGGCGGCCGGGCCCAACGTCTGGGGTGGCAGCCGGGCCCGAGGTCTGGGGTGGCGGCCCGGCCCGAGGTCCTGGGTGGCGGCCAAACCCGAAGTCCGGGGTGGCGTCCGGGCCCGAGGTCCGGTGTGGCGGCCGGGTCCGAGGTCCGGGGTGGCGGGTGGGCCCGAAGTCCGGGCTGGCAGACGGGCCTGTGGTCCAGGGTGAAGGCCAGGCCCAAGGCACTGGGTGGCGGCGGGGCCCGAGGTCCGTGGTTATGGCCGGGCCCGAGGTCTGTGCTCGCGGACGGGCCCAAGGTCCAGGCTGGCGGATGGGCCCATGGACCGGGATGGAGGCCGGGCCCGAGGTCCGGTCTGAAGGCTGGGACGAGGACCGGGCTGGCGGCCCGGGCCCGAGGTCCGGGCTGGCGGCCAGGCCCGAGGTCCGAGGCTGGCGGCCGGGCCCGAGGTCTGGGCTGGCAGCCGGGCCCGAGGTCCGGGCTGGCGGCCGGGCCCGAGTTCCGGGCTGGCGGCCGGGCCCGAGTTCCGGGCTGGCGGCCGGGCCCGAGTTCCGGGCTGGCGGCCGGGCCCGAGGTCCGAGATGATGGCCGCGCCCGAGATCCGGGCTTGCAGCTGCGCCCGAGGTCCGGGGTGGCACCCGGGCGCGAGGTCCTGGGTGGAGGCCGGGCCTGAGGTCGCAGGTGGCGGCCGGGCCCGCGGTCCGGGGTGGCGAACGGGCCCAAGGTCTGTAGTGGCAGCGGGCCCGAGGTCCGGGGTGGCGGCCAGGCCCTTGGTCCGGTGTGGCGGCTGCGCCCGAGGTCTGGGATGGCACCCGGGCCCGAGGCCCTTCGTGTCGGCCGGGCCCGATGTTCTGGGTGGCGGCCGGGCCCGAGGTCCTGGTGGCGAACGGGACTGCGGTCTGGAGTGGCGAACGGGCCCGAGTTACGGAGTGGCGGACGCGCCCGAGGTCCGGTGTGGCGGCCGCGCCCGAGGTCCGGGGTGGCAGCCGGGCCCGAGGTCCGGACTGGCAGCCGGGCCCGAGGTCCGGGCTGGGGTCCGGGCCTGAGGTCCGGGATTGCGGCCGGGCCCGAGTTCCAGGCTGGTGGCCGGGCCCGAGCCCGAGGTCTGGGCTGGCAGCGGGGCAGGAGGTCCGGGGTGAAGGCCGGGCCCGAGGTCCGGGCTGCCGGCCGGGCCCGAGGTCCGGGCTGGCGGCCGGGCCCGAGGTCAGGGCTGGCGGCCGGGCCCGAGGTCTGGGCTGGCGGCCGGGCCCGAGGTCAGGGCTGGCGGCCGGGCCCGAGGTCTGGGCTGGCAGCCAGTCCTGAGGTCCGGGCTGGAGGCCGGGCCCGAGTTCCGGGCTGGCGGCCGGGCCCGAGTTCCGGGCTGGTGGCCGGGCCCAAGGTCCAGGGTGGTGTGGTAGACAGTGAGGAAGGGTGTCGTAGTTTGCAGGAAGACTTATACAGGTTGCAAAGTTGGGCCGAGAGGTGGCGGATGGAGTTTAATGCGGAGAAGTGTGAGGTAATTCACTTTGGTAGGAATAACAGATGTGTTGAGTATAGGGCTAACGGGAGGACTTTGAATAGTGTGGAGGAGCAGAGGGATCTAGGTGTATGTGTGCATAGATCCCTGAAAGTTGGGAATCAAGTAGATAAGGTTGTTAAGAAGGCATATGGTGTCTTGGCGTTTATTGGTAGGGGGATTGAATTTAGGAGTCGTAGCGTTATGTTGCAACTGTACACAACTCTGGTGCGGCCGCACTTGGAGTACTGTGTGCAGTTCTGGTCCCCACATTACAGGAAGGATGTGGAGGCTTTGGAGAGGGTGCAGAGGAGGTTTACCAGGATGTTGCCTGGTATGGAGGGGAGATCCTATGAGGAGAGGCTGAGGCATTTGGGATTGTTTTCGCTGGAAAGGCGGCGGCTAAGAGGGGATCTTATTGAAACATATAAGATGATTAGAGGTTTAGATAGGGTGGATAGTGATAGCCTTTTTCCTCTGATGGAGAAATCCAGCACGAGGGGGCATGGCTTTAAATTGAGGGGGGGTAGTTATAGAACCGATGTCAGGGGTAGGTTCTTTACCCAGAGGGTGGTGAGGGATTGGAATGCCCTGCCAGCATCAGTTGTAAATGCGCCTAGTTTGGGGGCGTTTAAGAGATCCGTAGATAGGTTCATGGACGAAAAGAAATTGGTTTAGGTTGGAGGGTCACAGTTTTTTTTTTTAACTGGTCGGTGCAACATCGTGGGCCGAAGGGCCTGTTCTGCGCTGTAATGTTCTATGTTCTATGGAGGCCGGGCCCGAGTTCCGGGCTGGAGGCCGGGCCCGAGGTCCGAGCTGACGGCCGCGCCTGAGGTCCATGCTGGCAGCCTCACCCGAGGTCCGGGGTGGCACCCGGGCCCGAGGCCGTTGGTGGCGGCCCGGCCCGAGGTCCTCGGTGGCGTCCGGGCCCGAGGTCCTGGGTGAAGGCCGGGCCCGCGGTCCGGGGTGGCGGCCGGGCCCGCGGTCCGGGGTGGCATACGGGCCCGGGTTCCGGAGCGGCGGACGGGCCCGAGCTCTGTAGTGGCAGCGGGTCCGGGGTGGCAGCCGGGCCCGAGGTCCCGGCTGGCAGCTGGGTCCAAGGTCCAGGCTGCTGGCCGGGCCGGAGTTCCGGGCTGGTGTCTGGGCCCGAGCTCCGGGCTGGCGGCCGATCCTGAGGTCCGGTCTGGCCGCCGGGCCGGAGTTCCGGGCTGGTGTCTGGGCCCGAGGTCCGGGCTGGCAGTCAGGCCCGAGGTCCGGTCTGGCGGCCGATCCTGAGGTCCGGTCTGGCCGCCGGGCCTGAGTTCCGGGCTGGTGGCCGGGCAGGAGGTCCGGGCTGGAGGCCGGGCCAGAGGTCCGGGGTGAAGGCCGGGCCCGAGGTCTGGGGTGGCGGCTGGGCCCGAGATCCGGGCATGCGGCCGGGCCAGTGGCCATGTCCGAGGTCCGGTCCGGCGGCCGGGCCCGAGGTCCGGGCTGGCATCCGGGCCCAAGGTCCGGGGTGGTGGCCGGGCCCAAGGTCCAGGGTGGCAGCCGTGTCCGAGGTCTGGTCTGGCGGCCAGGCCCGAGGTCCAGTCTGGCCGCCGGGCCCGAAGTCCGGGCTGGCTTCCGGGCCCGAGGTGCTGGGAGGCGGCTGGGCCCGATGTCCGGGGTGGCGGCCGCGCCCGAGGTCCAGGGTGGCGGCCGGGCCTGAGGCCCAGGGTGGTGGCCGATCTCGAGGTCTGGGTTAGCGGCCGGGCCCGAGGTTTGGTCTGGCGGCCAGGCCCGAGGTCCAGTCTGGCCGCCGGGCCCGAAGTCCGGGCTGGCTTCCGGGCCCGAGGTGCTGGGAGGCGGCTGGGCCCGATGTCCGGGGTGGCGGCCGCGCCCGAGGTCCAGGGTGGCGGCCGGGCCTGAGGCCCAGGGTGGTGGCCGATCTCGAGGTCTGGGTTAGCGGCCGGGCCCGAGGTTTGGGCTGGCGACCAGGCCCGAGGTCCGGGCTGGCAGCCAGTCCTGAGGTCCAGACTGACGACCGCGCCCGAGTTCCGGGCTGGCGGCTGCGCCTGAGGTCCGGGATGGCACCCGGGCCCGAGGCCCTTCGTGGCGGCCGGGCCCGATGTTCTGGGTGCCGGCTGGGCCCGAGGTCCTGTGTGGTGAACGGGACCGCGGTCCGGAGTGGCGAATGGGCCCGAGTTACAGAGTGGCGGACGGGCCCGAGGTCTGTTGTGGCAGCGGGCCCGAGGTCCTGGGTGGCGGCCGCGCCCGAGGTCCGGGGTGGCGGCCGGGCCCAATGTCCCGGCTAGCAGTTGGGCCCAAGGTCCGAGCTGGTGGCCGGGCCGCAGTTCCGGGCTGGTGTCTGGGCCCGAGGTCCGTGCTGATGGCCGGGCCCGAGTTCCGGGCTGGCGGCCGGGCCCGAGTTCCGGGTTGGTGGGCGGGCCCGAGGTCCGGGCTGGCAGCCGGGCAGGAGGTCCGGGCTGGCGGCCGGGCCAGAGGTCAGGGGTGAAGGCCGGGCCCGAGGTCCGGGGTGGCGGCTGGACCCGAGGTCCTGGGTGGCGGCCGCGCCCGAGGTCCGGGGTGGCGGCCGGGCCCAATGTCCCGGCTAGCAGTTGGGCCCAAGGTCCGGGCTGGTGGCCGGGCCGGAGTTCCGGGCTGGTGTCTGGGCCCGAGGTCCGTGCTGATGGCCGGGCCCGAGTTCCGGGCTGGCGGCCGGGCCCGAGTTCCGGGCTGGTGGGCGGGCCCGAGGTCCGGGCTGGGGTCCGGGATTGCGGCCGGGCCCGAGTTCCGGGCTGGTGGGCGGGCCCGAGGTCCGGGCTGGTGTCTGGGCCCGAGGTCCGTGCTGATGGCCGGGCCCGAGGTCCGGGCTGGCAGCCGGGCAGGAGGTCCGGGCTGGCGGCCGGGCCAGAGGTCAGGGGTGAAGGCCGGCCCCGAGGTCCGGGGTGGCGGCTGGACCCGAGGTCCGGGGTTGTGGCCGGGCCCGAGGTCCAAGCTGGCGGCCGGGCCCGATGTCCGGGCATGTGGCCGGGCAGGTGGCCGTGTCCGAGGTCCAGTCTGGCGGCCGGGCCCAACGTCCGCGGTGGCAGCCGCGCCCGATGTCCAGGGTGGCGGCCAGGCCCGAGGTCAAGGGTGGCAGCCGGGCCCGAGGTCTGGGGTGGCGGCCCGGCCCGAGGTCCTGGGTGGCGGCCACACCCGAAGTCTGGTGTGGCGTCCGGGCCCGAGGTCCGGTGTGGCGGCCGGATCCGAGGTCCGGGGTGGTGGCTGGGCCCGACGTCCGGGGTGCCGGCCGGGCCTGAGCTGGCGGCCGGGCCTGAGGTCCTGGGTGGCGGCCTGGCCCAATGTCCGGGGTGGCGTCCGGGCCTGAGGTCCAGGGTGAAGGCCAGGCCCAAGGCGCTGGGTGGCGGCCGGGCCCGAGGTCCGGTGTTATGGCTGGGCCCAAGGTCTGGGCTCGCGGACGGACCCGAGGTCCAGGCTGGTGGACGGGCCCGTGGACCGGAATGGAGGCCGGGCCCGAGGTCCGGGCTGGAGGCTGGGCCCGAGGTCCGGGCTGGAGGCTGGGCCCGAGGACCGGGCTGGCGGCCGGGCCCCAGGACCGGGCTGGCAGCCAGGCCCGAGGTCCGGGCTGGCGGCCGGGCCCGCGGTCCGGGGTGGCAAATGGGCCCGGGTTCCTGCGTGGCGGACGGGCCCAAGGTCTGTAGTGGTAGCGGGCCCGAGGTCCGGGGTGGCGGCCAGGCCCTAGGTCCGGTGTGGTTGCCGCGCCGAGGTCCGGGGTGGCGGCCGGGCCCGAGGTCCTGGCTGGCAGCTGTGTCCAAGGTCCAGGCTGCTGGCCGGGCCGGAGTTCCGGGCTGGTGTCTGGGCCCGAGGTCCGGGCTGGCAGCCAGGCCCGAGGTCCGGTCTGGCGGCCGGTCCTGAGGTCCAGTCTGGCCGCCGGGCCTGAGTTCCGGGCTGGTGGCCGGGCTTGAGGTCCGGGCTGGCAGCCGGGCAGGAGGTCCGGGCTGGCGGCCGGGCCAAGGCCGGGCCCGAGGTCCGGGGTGGCGGCTAGGCCCGAGATCTGGGCATGCGGCCCGTCCGGGCCCGAGGTGCGGGCTGGCATCCGGGCCCAAGGTCCAGGGTGGCGGTCGGGCCCGAGGTCCTGTCTGGCCGCCGGGCCCGAAGTCCGGGCTGGCGGCCGGGCCCGAGGTCCAGGGTGGCGGCCGGGCCCGAGGTCCTGGGTGGCGGCCGGGCCCGAGGTCCGGGGTGGCGGCCGGGCCCGAGGTCCAGGGTGGCGACCGGGCCCGAGGTCCGTGCTTGCGGCCGTGTCTGTGGTCCAGGGTGAAGGCGAGGCCCAAGGCACTGGGTGGCGGCGGGGCCCGAGGTCCGGGTTAGCGGCCCGCCCCGTGGTTTGGGCTGGCGGCCAGGCCCGAGGTCCAGTCTGGCAGCCAGTCGTGAGGTCCGGACTGACGGCCGCGCCCGAGTTCCGGGCTGGCGGCTGCGCCCGAGGTCTGGGATGGCACCCGGGCCCGAGGCCCTTTGTGTCGGCCGGGCCCGATGTTCTGGGTGGCGGCCGGGCCCGAGGTCCTGGGTGGCTAACGGGACCGCGGTCTGGAGTGGCGAATGGGCCCGAGTTACGGAGTGGCGGACGGGCCCGAGGTCTGTTGTGGCAGCGGGCCCGAGGTCCGGGTTGGCGGCCGGGCCGGAGTTCCGGGCTGGTGTCTGGGCCCGAGGTCCGGGCTGGCAGCCGGGCCCGAGTTCATGGCTGGCAGCCGGGCCCGAGGTCAGGGCTGGCGGCCGGGCCCGAGGTCCGGGCTAGCGGCCGGGCCTGAGGTCCGGGCTGGCGGCCAGGCCCGAGGTCCGAGCTGACGGCCGCGCCCGAGGTCCGGGCAGACGGCCAGGCCCGAGGTCCGGGCTGGCGGGTGGGCCCGAGGTCCGAGCTGACGGCCGCGCCCGAGGTCCGGGCTGGCAGCTGCGCCCGAGGTCCGGGCTGGCGGCCGGGCCCAAGGTCAGGGCAGACGGCGAGGCCCGATGTCCGGGCTGGCGGCCGGGCCCGAGGTCTGGGCTGGCAGCCAGTCCTGAGGTCCGGGCTGGTGGCCGGGCCTGAGTTCCGGGCTGGCGTCCGGGCCTGAGGTCCGAGCTAATGGCCGCGCCCGAGGTCCGGGCTGGCAGCTGCGCCCGAGGTCCGGGGTGGCACCCGGGCCCAATGTCCCAGCTGGCAGCTGGGCCCAAGGTCCGGGCTGGTGGCCGGGCCGGAGTTCCGGGCTGGTGTCTGGGCCCGAGGTCCGGACTGGCAGCCGGGCCCGAGTTCATGGCTGGCAGCCGGGCCCGAGGTCCAGGGTGGCGGCCGGGCCCGAGGTCCAGGGTGGCGACCGGGCCCGAGGTCCAGGGTGGCGACCGGGCCCGAGGTCCGTGCTTGCGGCTGCGCCCGAGGTCTGGGATGGCGCCCGAGGTCTGGGATGGCACCCGGGCCCGAGGCCCTTCGTGTCGGCCGGGCCCGATGTTCTGGGTGGCGGCCGGGCCCGAGGTCCTGGGTGGCGAACGGGACCGCGGTCTGGAGTGGCGAACGGGCCCGAGTTACGGAGTGGCGGACGGGCCCGAGGTCCGGTGTGGCGGCCACGCCTGAGGTCCGGGGTGGCGGCCGGGCCCAATGTCCCAGCTGGCACCTGGGCCCAAGGTCCGGGCTGGTGGCCGGGCCGGAGTTCCGGGCTGGTGTCTGGGCCCGAAGTCCGGGCTGACAGCCGGGCCCGAGGTCCGGACTGGCAGCCAGGCCCGAGGTCCGGGCTGGGGTCCGGGCCTGAGGTCCGGGATTGCGGCCGGGCCCGAGTTCCAGGCTGGTGGCCGGGCCCGAGGTCCGGGCTGGGGTCCGGGATTGCGGCCGGGCCCGAGTTCCAGGCTGGTGGCCGGGCCCGAGGTCTGGGCTGGCAGCCGGGCAGGAGGTCCGGGCTGGCGGCCGGGCCAGAGGTCCGGGGTGAAGGCCGGGCCCGAGGTCCGGGCTGGCGGCCTGGCCCGAGTTCCGGGTTGGCGGCCGGGCCCGAGGTCCGAGCTGACGGCTGCGCCCGAGCTCCGGGCTGGCAGCTGCGCCCGAGGTCCGGGGTGGCACCCGGGCCCAAGGCCGTTGGTTGCGGTCGGGCCCGAGGTCCTCAGTGGCGTCCGTGCCCGAGGTCCTGGGTGGCGGCCGGGCCTGAGGTCCGAGGTGGCGGCCGGGCCCGCGGTCCGGGGTGGCGAACGGGCCCGAGTTCCGGAGTGGCGGACGGGCCCGAGGTCCGGGGTGGCGGCCAGGCCCTAGGTCCCGTGTGGCGGCCGCACCCGATGTCCGGGGTGGCGGCCGGGCCCGAGTTCCGGAGTGGCGGACGGGCCCGAGGTCTGTAGTGGCAGCGGGCCCGAGGTCCGGGGTGGCGGTCAGGCCCTAGGTCCCGTGTGGCGGCCGCACCCGATGTCCGGGGTGGCGGCCGGGCCCGAGTTCCGGAGTGGCGGACGGGCCCGAGGTCTGTAGTGGCAGCGGGCCCGAGGTCCGGGGTGGCGGTCAGGCCCTAGGTTCGGTGTGGCGGCCGCGCCCGAGGTCCGAGGTGGCGGCCAGGCCCGAGGTCCCGGCTGGCAGCTGGGTCCAAGGTCCGGGCTGCTGGCCGGTCCGGAGTTCCGGGCTGGTGTCTGGGCCCGAGGTCCGGGCTGGCAGCCGGGCCCGAGGTGCGGTCTGGCGGCTGGTCCCCAGGTCCAGTCTGGCCGCCGGGACCGAGGTGCGGGCTGGCGTCTGGGCCCGAGGTCCGGGGAGGCGGCGGGGCCCGAGGTCCGGGGTGGCGGCCGGGCCCGAGGTCCGGGGTGGCGGCCGGGCCCGAGGTCCAGGGTGGCGGCCGGGCCCGAGGTGGCGGCCGGGCCCGAGTCCCGGCTGGCGTCTGTGCCTGTGGTCCAGGGTGAAGGCGAGGCCCAAGGCGCTGGTGGCGGCGGGGCCCGAGGTCCGAGTTAGCGGCCGGGCCCGAGGATTGGGCTGACGGACAGGCCCGAGGTCTGGGCTGGCGGCCAGGCCCGAGGTCCGGGCTGGCAGCCAGTCCTGAGGTCCGGACTGATGGCCGCGCCCGAGGTGCGGGATGGCACCCGGGCCCGAGGCCCTTGGTGGCGGCCGGGCCCGATGTCCTGGGTGGCGGCCGGGCCCGTGGTCCGTGGTGGCGAACGGGCCCGACTTCCGGAGTGGCCCAAGGTCCGTAGTGGCAGCCGGCCCGAGGTACGGGGTGGCGGCCGGGCCCTAGGTCCGGTGTATAGGAAAGATAGGATTCGAGAGCCGTGGATAACCAGGGAAATTGAGGATCTGATTAAAATGAAAAGGGAGGCGTACGTTAAGTCCAGGCAACTGAAAACAGATGGAGCTCTGGAGGAATACAGAGAGAGTAGGAAAGATCTCAAACGGGGAGTTAGAAGGGCAAAAAGAGGGCACGAGATGTTCTTGGCAGGCAGTATTAAGGAGAATCCTAAGGCATTCTATTCATACGTTAGGAACAAAAGAGTTGTCAGGGAGAAAATCGGACCTCTCAGGGACAAAGGAGGGGAATTATGCTTAGAACCCAAGGGAATAGGGGAGATCCTAAATGAATACTTTGCATCGGTATTCACGAAGGAGAGGGGCGTGTTAACCGGGAGTGTCTCGGAGGGAGGTGTTGACCCGTTAGAGAAAATCTCCATTACGAGAGAGGAAGTGTTAGGTTTTTTAGGGAACATTAAAACTGACAAAGCCCCAGGGCCTGATGGCATCTATCCTCGACTGCTCAGGGAGACGAGAGAGGAAATTGCTGGGCCTCTGACGGAAATCTTTGTCGCTTCTTTGGACACGGGTGGGGTCCCTGAGGATTGGAGGATAGCGAATGTGGTCCCGTTGTTTAAGAAGGGTAGCAGGGATAAGCCAGGAAATTATAGGCCGGTGAGCTTGACGTCCGTGGTAGGGAAGTTGTTGGAGAGGATTCTTAGAGACAGGATGTATGTGCATTTAGAACGGAACAATCTCATTAGTGACAGACAGCATGGTTTTGTAAGAGGGAGGTCGTGCCTTACAAATTTGGTGGAGTTTTTTGAGGAAGTGACAAAAACGGTTGATGAAGGAAGGGCCGTGGATGTCGTCTATATGGATTTCAGTAAGGCATTTGACAAAGTCCCACATGGCAGGTTGGTTAAGAAGGTTAAGGCTCATGGGATACAAGGAGAAGTGGCTCGATGGGTGGAGAACTGGCTTGGCCATAGGAGACAGAGGGTAGTGGTCGAAGGGTCTTTTTCCGGCTGGAGGTCTGTGACCAGTGGTGTTCCGCAGGGCTCTGTACTGGGACCTCTGCTATTTGTGATATATATAAATGATTTGGAAGAAGGTGTAACTGGTGTAATCAGCAAGTTTGCGGATGACACAAAGATGGCTGGAATTGCGGATAGCGAAGAGCATTGTCGGGCAATACAGCAGGATATAGATAGGCTGGAAAATTGGGCGGAGAGGTGGCAGATGGAATTTAATCCGGATAAATGCGAAGTGATGCATTTTGGAAGAAATAATGTAGGGAGGAGTTATGCAATAAATGGCAGAGTCATCAGGAGTATAGAAACACAGAGGGACCTAGGTGTGCAAGTCCACAAATCCTTGAAGGTGGCAACACAGGTGGAGAAGGTGGTGAAGAAGGCATATGGTATGCTTGCCTTTATAGGACGGGGTATAGAGTATAAAAGCTGGAGTCTGATGATGCAGCTGTATAGAACGCTGGTTAGGCCGCATTTGGAGTACTGCGTCCAGTTCTGGTCGCCGCACTACCAGAAGGACGTGGAGGCATTGGAGAGAGTGCAGAGAAGGTTTACCAGGATGTTGCCTGGTATGGAGGGTCTTAGCTATGAGGAGAGATTGGGTAGACTGGGGTTGTTCTCCTTGGAAAGACGGAGAATGAGGGGAGATCTAATAGAGGTATACAAGATTATGAAGGGTATAGATAGGGTGAACAGTGGGAAGCTTTTTCCCAGGTCGGAGGTGACGATCACGAGGGGTCACGGGCTCAAGCTGAGAGGGGCGAAGTATAACTCAGACATCAGAGGGACGTTTTTTACACAGAGGGTGGTGGGGGCCTGGAATGCGCTGCCAAGTAGGGTGGTGGAGGCAGACACGCTGACATCGTTTAAGACTTACCTGGATAGTCACATGAGCAGCCTGGGAATGGAGGGATACAAACGATTGGTCTAGTTGGACCAAGGAGCGGCACAGGCTTGGAGGGCCGAAGGGCCTGTTTCCTGTGCTGTACTGTTCTTTGTTCTTTGTTCTTTGGTGGGCGCGCCCATGGTCCGGGGTGGCGGCCGGGCCGGGGTCCCGGCTGGCAGCTGGGCCCAAGGACCGGGCTCGTGGCCGAGCCGGAGTTCCGGGCTGGTATCTGGGCCCAAGGTCCAGGCTGGCAGCCGGGCCCGAGGTCCGGGCTGGCGGCCAGGCCCAATGTCTGGGCTGGAGTCGGCCCGAGGTTCGGGCTGGTGGCCAGGCCCGAGGTCCGGGCAGGCGGCCGTGTCCAAGGTCCGGGCTGGCGGCCGGGCATGAGGTCCGGGTTGGCGGCCGGGCATGAGGTCCGGGTTGGCGGCCGGGCCCGAGGTCCAGGGTGGTAGCCAGGCCCGAGGTCCGGGGTGGCGGCCTGGCCCGTGGTCCGGGGTGGCGGCCGGGCCCGAGGTGGCGGTCGTACCCGAGGTCCAGGTTGGAGGTCATCGGTGAGTTCCGGCGTGCCGGTCGGACCAGAGGTCCGGGGTGGCGGTCGCACCCAAGCTCCTGGGTGGCATGCGAACCAAATTTCCGATGTGGGGGTAAGATGGAAGGTCCAGGATTACTTTCAGGCCCACTGTCCAGGTTGACAGTCGGCCTAAAGGTCCCGAGTGGCGGCAGGACAAAAGGTCTGAAGCAGTGGTCAGGCCCATTGTCCAGGATGGCAGTCATTCCTGTGGTCTGGGTTGGTGGTTGGACCCAGCGTCCGCATCCAAAACGGCCTTCTTGTTGGAGGTTAGGGGACCTATGCTGGCTACCTCGTCTGGTCACCCATCTATCTCCCTCTACCTTGGGTGTAGCCACATCTCTGTCGCTATTATGTAAATAATGTGAATCATCATAACTGCAACAGTTCAAGAGGCCCCTGCTTTATTTTGTGAAATTAATGGTTGGGACTTAATCTAAATGAATCTCATCAAGGGTGCAAATATGAAAAGGCAATTCTCATAAGATGGGCCAGCTGGTTCAAAACATATGGACATGAAGTGGGTGGCACATGATTGAGGTGTTTAAGATTATGAGGCGTATGGATAGGGTGAGAAGGGAGCAGCCCTTGTTTGAGGGGTCAATCACAAAAGGGCATAGTTTTAGGCTAAGGGGCAGGAGATTCAGGGGGGACTTGAGAAAATAAAATTTCACTGAGGGTGGTGGGAATCTGGACTGCACTGCCCGGAAGATAGTGGAGGCCAGAATCCTTCCAACCTTTAAAAAAATATTTGGACGAGCACTTGAAATATAATATTCAAGGATATGGGACAAGTGTAGGCAAATTAGATTTGCACGTCTTAGAGATAGTTATTGTCAGTGCAGACTCGATGGGCTGATGGGCCTTTTCTGCACTGTATAACCCTTATGCTGTAAAACATTTGTTTTAGAAGGACTGCAAAGAGCAATCAGGTGTTGTGGGACTCATGAGGTTAGCAAAAAATTGAGCGATTTTGCAGCTGAACTCTTTCCTTTATTAAATGTTCATTATCAGTAGAGGGCACATGAACCTTTGGCATAGTGTTGCTGACACAAGGTGAGATCAACTAAGTGCAATGCTGGAAAACAAGACTCAGCTAATCATTGGAATTTCAAGAGTTATGATTTTCAATGTAATGTTGATATCTGGTCTAACCCTTTGCGATAAAGACAGCACAACAATGCAATTTTGTCAATTTTATGGTGCTATGGAGACAGTGACCAAATGCACCAACATTGCATAGTGCTACACTTCTGCAGTACTATTCCCCATTACGATCAGGCTCAGCTGCTTTATAGGTTCACCATATCTTTATGATGTGCACATTTATGCAGAAGCAAGGTCAAGTGGGTAAATGCTCTAAAGCCCAAAATCATTGCCAAAATCTTTATTAGGTGCAATTCAACATTGCAAAACCCATTTTAGTACAAGATTTGCAAGTACAAAGTACAGAACTGGTCATTTTGATAAGCGCACTATTAAGACAGAATGTAGTGATAGTGTACATTGTTACATGTTCTTCATACCTTGGTGAGTCATGTTGAATTATAAAGCTTTAACAGATGAACTTTCACAATGTCAAAATTAAAGATTGGCATATTTAGTTCTAATAATCATCTTTATTAGTTGATCAGGTTAAATAGAATGTGAGATTTTGCTCTTGCCACTGAAATTTTACAAACATGCTTTATTGCTCATTTGGTCTAAAATAAAAAAATCTTTACAGATAGATTCAGTTCTACAAAATAAGAATTCAGATTTGTTTCAGTACCACAAAACAAATTTTTATTCCATTATAGATATAACATTGTCATCTTTAAGTGTTGAAGTGTAAATCTTGGAATAGTAAAAATATACAAAGGCGTATCCATTTCCCACAGACCTGTACTAGGTGGTCATTGATAACTTGTGATATTACATTGAAACTATGGAAGTTCATAATCTGCAGTAAGATGCAGAGAAAGGTGATAGTGTCTAAAGTGTTTCAATCATGTGTATGCCATTGATCGTGTGTGTGTGGACACTATTATGATCATATGCCCATTAATATTTGCAAGATCAAAAATGAATTCTCAACTGCAGAATGGCAAGCACGAATTAAAATCATCATTTCCCCTGAGTGATCATGGTTTGTGACAGAAAGCGATGCAAAGAAGAAATTTGCTTTGATTGAACCAATTCATGATCCTGGCCATTTCAGCTATAATGTTGGGGCATAGGTTGATTTCCTTTAAAAAAATCTTGCTCTATTTTTGGCACCGAACAATCATTTTTGCACTGCAGCACATTATTTCAGAAGGAAGAGCATTTCCTTCAAGTACTGAAAGGCCTACAAAAATATTAAAAAATTATGTGACCAATGATCTGGTTCACTGCTCAAGAATGAAGAGATTCAAAATTTGGACACATATTTATATAAAATTTAGACTTGGCAGAACTAGTGGGGGAGGGGAAATGGAAACTTCAGACTGTACCCCTAAATAGCCTCTTTACTCTAGAATCCAACGTGGTTGATCCAGTGATCACCAGAAAAATTAAAATACTTCCAATTGTGCATCATCCTATTTGGAACAATACACAGGTACCGCTGGAAGTGAAATTTTACATAGATTCAAACTCATCCACTCTCTGCTTGGTGTTTCCTCGCCGTATCTGGCGAAGTGTCTTATATTTGTCTTGACCTTTTCTGACATTTTCCATGTGAATGATGTCATTGGACGTTTTCTTGCTCTCATCTCTGGCTTGGGCGAGCTCACTGCTCAAAAGCTTTTGATAGGGAGAGAGGGAAGGGGAGAAAGAACAATCAAGTCAATCCTCCCATTAAAGGTACACATGGCAAATAAATCTCAGATAAATTAATCAATGTATTTGATACTAAATATTCAAAGAATCATAGAATCCCTACAGTCCAGAGGGTGGCCATTCGGCCCATCCCATCTGAACTGACACTCCAACAGAGCATCTTACCCAAGCCATATCCCCGTAACCTCACATATTAACTTTTAATTCCCCTAACCCATACATCTTGGGATGCTAAGGGACAATTTAGCATGACCAATCAACCAAACCCGCGCATCTTTGGACTGTGGGAGGAAACTGGAGCACCAGGAGGAAACCCACGCAGACACGGTGAGCATGTGCAAACTCCACACAGACAGTCACTCAAGGCTGGAATTGAACCTGGGGCCCTGGCACTGACAGAGAGCAGTGCTAACCACTGTGCCAACCCAAAATTCTTACCTAAACTAGCTTCTTCTCAGTCACCAATGTTTTACAGTACTTAAAATGTTTCTAATAGCTTTAAGTTGCCCCATAATGTCCCAAGATGTGTGGGTTAGATGCATTAACCATTGGGTTATGGGGATAGGGTGGGGGAAGAGGGTCTGGGTAAGATACTCTGTCAGAGAGTTTGGGCAGACTTGATGGGCTGAATGGACTCCTTATGCACTGAACGGATTCTATGATTCTATAAATTTCATGTTCATTAACAAGAATTTTTTGAGGAGGTAACTAAGTGTGTTGATGAAGGTAGGGCAGTTGATGTCATATACATGGATTTTAGGAAGGCGTTTGATAAGGTCCACCATTGGCGGCTTATGATGAAAGTAAGGAGGTGTGGGATAGAGGGAAAGTTGGCCGATTGGATAGGTAACTGGCTATCTGATCGAAGACAGAGGGTGGTGGTGGATGGAAAATTTTCGGATTGGAGGCAGGTTGCAAGCGGAGTGCCACAGGGATCAGTGCTTGGTCCTCTGCTATTTGTGATTTTTATTAATGTCTTGGAGGAGGGTGCTGTAGGGGCGATCAGTAAATTTGCTGATGACACCAAGATTGGTGGAGTAGTGGATGAGGTGGAGGGCTGTTGTAGGCTGCAAAGAGACAGAGATAGGATGCAAAGCTGGGCTGAAAAATGGCAAATGGAGTTTAACCCTGAGAAATGTGAGGTGATTCATTTTGGTAGGACTAATTTAAATGTGGATTACAGGGTCAAAGGTAGGGTTCTGAAGACTGTGGAGGAACAGAGAGATCTTGGGGTCCATATCCACAGATCTCTGAAGGTTGCCACTCAAGTGGATAGAGCTGTGAAGAAGGCCTATAGTGTGTTAGCTTTTATTAAAAGGGGGTTGGAGTTTAAGAGCCGTGGTGTTATGCTGCAACTGTACAGGACCTTGGTGAGACCACATTTGGAATATTGTGTGCAGTTCTGGTCACCTCACTATAAGAAGGATGTGGAAGCGCTGGAAAGAGTGCAGAGGAGATTTATCAGGATGCTGCCTGGTTTGGAGGGTAGGTCTTATGAGGAAAGGTTGAGGGAGCTAGGGCTGTTCTCTCTGGAGCGGAGGAGGCTGAGGGGAGACTCAATAGAGGTTTATAAAATGATGAAGGGGATAGATAGAGTGAACGTTCAAAGACTATTTCCTCGGGTGGATGGAGCTATTACAAGGGGGCATAACTATAGGGTTCATGGTGGGAGATATAGGAAGGATATCAGAGGTAGGTTCTTTACGCAGAGAGTGGTTGGGGTGTGGAATGGACTGCCTGCAGTGATAGTGGAGCCAGACACTTTAGGAACATTTAAGCGGTTATTGGATAGGCACATGGAGCACACCAGGATGATAGGGAGTGGGATAGCTTGATCTTGGTTTCGGATAAAGCTCGGCACAACATCGTGGGCTGAAGGGCCTGTTCTGTGCTATACTGTTCTATGTTCTATTAAATGTTGGCTTCAATTTGAAGTAACACTGTTGATTTATCCATCCCATTTTGAATTTTGTACATCTGAGAAGGCCCCACCTTATCCATAGAACCGTGGAATCTTCAGTGCAGGGAGAGGCCATGCAGCCCATCAAATCTGCACCAACTCTCTGAAAGAGCATCCCACCCAGGCCACTATTCCATCTATACTCATAACTCTGTAAATTTACCATGGCCAATATACCTAACATACACAGCTTTGGACTGTGGGAGGAAATCAGAGACCCGGAGAAAACCCACGCAGACATGTGGAGAATGTGCAAACTCCGTACAGAGTCACCCAAGGCTGGATTTGAACTAGGGTACCTGACGCTGTGAGGCAGCAGTGCTAACCATTGTGCCACCCTCAACTATTTATTGACTACAACTCAACCTTGAACTACATTATTCCTACGAAACTCATCTCTAAAATCTGTGGCTCAGAGCTCGGCTCCTCCCTCTGCGACTGGATCCTAGACTTCCTAATCCACAGTCTGCAATCTGTAATAATACGCAACGACATCTCCTCCGTAGGAGGAGGCTATTTGGCCCTTCGAGCCTGCTCCGCTATTCATTACGATCATGGCTGATCATCCAACTCAAAAGCCTAATCCTGCTTTTTCCCCATAATCTTTGATCCCATTCACCCCAAGTGCTATATCCAGCCACCTCTTGAATGTATTCAATGTTTTGGCATCAACTACTTCCTGTGGTAATGAATTCCATAGACTCACCACTCTTTGGGTGAAGAAATGTCTCCTCACCTCCGTCCTAAATGGTTTACCCTGAATCCTCAGACTGTGACCCCAGGTTCTGGACTCCCCCACCATCGGGAACACCCTCCTTGCATCTATCCTGTCTAAACCTGTTAGAAATATGTAAGTCTCTATGAGATCCCCCCTCATTTGTCGGAACTCCGGTGAAAACAATCATAACCTAGTCCATTTCTCCTCATACACCAGTCCCGCCATCCCCGGAATCAGCATGATAAACCTTCACTGCACTCCCTCGAAAGCAAGAACATTCTTCCTCAGAAAAGGATAAGTATGGCAAGTATCAGGAACCCTGGATAATGAGGGACATTATGAGCCTTGTCAAAAAGAAAAAGGAAGCATTCATAAGGTTTAAAAGGCTTAGGACAGATGAAGCCCTTGAAGAATATAAAGAACACAGGAAGGAACTTAAGGAAGGCATTAGGACAGCTAAAAGGGGTCATGAAAAGTCCTTGGCAAACAAGGTTAAGGAAAATCCTAAGGCATTTTATACGTATGTAAAGTGCAAGAGGGTAGCTAGAGAAAGGGTTGGCCCACTCAAGAATAGTGAAGGGAGTCAATCCATGGAACCAGAGGAAATGGGCAAGATACTAAATTAATACTTTGCCTCAGTATTCACCAAAGAGGGGGACTTGATGGATGAGGAGCCTAGGATAGGGTGTGTAGATATTCTGAGTCATGTCAATGTCAAAAAGGAGGAGATATTGGGTGTCTTAAAAAGCATTAAAGCAGAAGTCCCCAGGGCCTGATGGGATCTACCCCAGACTATGGAGGGAGGCAAGGGCGGAAATTGCTGGGGCCTTGACAGAAATCTTTGTATCCTCATTGGCTACAGGTGAAGTTCCAGAGAACTGGAGGATAGCCAATGTTGTTCCATTGTTTAAGAAGGGCAGCAGGGATAATCCAGGAAATTATGGGCCAGTGAGCCTTACGTCAGTGGGAGGGAAATTATTGGAAAAGATTTTTAGAAACAGGATTTATTCACATTTAGAAATAAACAGACTTATTAGTGATAGACAGCATGGTTTTGTGAAGGGGAGGTCGTGTCTCACTAACTTGATCGAGGTTTTCAAGGAAGAGACAAAGATGATAGATGAGGGAAAGGCAGTGGATGTTGCATACATGGACTTCAGTAAAGCCTTTGACAAGGTACCTCATGGTAGACTGGTATGAAAGGTGAAGCCACACGGGATCAGAGGAGAGCTGGCAAGATGGATACAGAAGTGGCTTGGCCATAGACGACAGAAGGTAGCAATAGAGGGGTCCTTTTCTGAACGGAAGGCTGTGACTAGCAGTGTTCCACAGGGATCAATTCTGGGACCTTTGTTGTTCATAGTATATATAAATGATTTGGAGGAAAATGTAGCTGGTCTGATTAGCAAGTTTGCAGACAACATAAAAATTGGTGGCGTTGCGGATAGTGAAGAGGATTATCAGAGGATAGAGCAAGACATAGACCAGTTGGAGACTTGGGCAGAGAAATGGCAGATGGGGTTTAACCCAGACAAGTGTGAGAAAATGCATTTTGGAAGGTACAATGCATGTAGGAATTATACAGTAAATGGTAGAACCCTTAGGAGTATTGACAGGCAGAGAGATCTGGGCGTACATGTCCACCGATCACTGAAAGTGGCAACGCAGGTGGATAAGGTAGTCAAGAAAGCATACGGCATGCTTGCCTTCATCGGTCGAGGCATTGAGTATAAAAATTGCAGGTCATGCTGCAGCTGTACAGAACCTTAGGTAGGCCTTATTTAGAATATTGTGTACAATTCTGGTCGCCACATTACCAGAAGGATGTGGATGCTTTGGAGAGGGTACAGAAGAGATTTACCAGGATGTTGCTTGGTCTGAAGGGTATTAACTATGAGGAGAGGTTGGATAAACTTGGTTTGTTCTCACCGGAACGAGGGAGGTTGAAGGGTGACCTGATAGAGGTCTACAAGATTATGAGTGACATGGACAGAGAGGATAGTCAGATGTGCTTTCTGAGGGTAGAAAAGTTAAGTACTAGGGGACATAGGTTTAAGGTGCGTGGGGAAAAGTGTAGAGGAGATGTGCGAGGCAAGTTTTTTTTTACGCAGACGGTGGTAAATGTCTGGAACGCGTTACATGGGAGGGTGGTGGGAACAGGTATGATAGTGGCATTTAGGCGAATACATGAATAGGATGGGACAGGAAGGATACGGACTCCATAAGTGCAGGCAAACATCATGATCGGCAGAGGCTTGGAGGGCTGAAGGGCCTGTTCCTGTGCTGTACTTTTCTTTGTTCTTTGTGTGGCCAAATTTTGCTCCAACTCCATTTTCAAGTTTGCTGATGACGCCACCATAGTGGGTCGGATCTCAAACAATGATAAGGTGAAGTACAGGAAAGTGATAGAGAATATGGTGAAATGGTGCAACAACAATAATCTCTCCCACAATGTCAGTAAAACAAAGGAGACAGTCATCAACTTCAGGAAGCGTAGTGGAAGACATGCCCTTGTCTATATTAACGGGGATGAAGTGGAAATGGTCAAGTGCTTCAATTTTCTAGATTACCAACAACCTGTCCTGGTCCCTCCATGCTAACGCTGTAGATAAGAAAGCTTACCAACACCTCTACTCTCCCAGGAGGCTAAGGGAATTTGGCATGCCCGCTACGACTCTCACCAATTTTTACAGATGTACCATAGAAAACATGCTTCCTGGATGTATCACAGCTTGGTATAGTTCCTGCTCTGACCAAGACTGCAAGGAACTACAAAGGGTTATGAACGTAGCCTAGTCCATCACGCAAACCAGCCTCCCATCCATTGACTCTGTCTACATTTCTTGCTGCCTCAGAAAAGCAGCCACCATAACCAGGAACCCCTTGCATCCCGGACATACTCTCTTCCACCTTCTTCCATCGGGAAAAAGATACAAAAGTCTGAGAACACAAACCAACTGACTCAAGAACAGCTTCTTCCCTGTTGCCATCAGACTTTGAATGGACCGACCTTATATTAAAACAGAAAATGCTGGAAAATCTCAGCAGAGCTAACAGTATTTGTGGAGAATAGAGCCAGCATTTTGAGTCTGGATGACCCTTCATCAGAGCTGTGACGAAGCGTCATCCAGACTTGAAACATTGGTTCTATTCTCTCTCCACAGATGCTGTCAGACCTGCTGAGATTTTCCAGCATTTTCTGTTTTTGTTTCAGATTCTAGCATCCGCAGAATTTTGCTTTTACCTTATTTTAAGTTGATCCTTCTCGACACCTAGCTATGACTATAACACTACATTCTGCACGCTCTTCTTTCCTTCTCCCTAATGTACTCTATAAACAGCAAGTTTTGTCTGTATAGCACGCAAGAAACAATACTTTTCACTATATCCCAATATATTTGACAATAATAAATCAAATCAAATCCTTCAGACACCTTCTTTTTAAGCTTTAAGCTAAAGCTCCTCCAATTTAGCCCAGACCTTTCCCAGACAATCCAATGCCCATTGGGATATTGAGGTTAGTATGTCCAGGTCATGGTGAAATGAAAGAACAAAGAAAATTACAGCACAGGAACAGGCCCTTTGGCCTTCCAAGCCTGCATCGACCATGCTGCCCGACTTAACTAAAATCCCCTACCCTTCTGGGGACCATATCCCTCTCTTCCCATCCTATTCATGTATTTGTCCAGACGCCCCTTAAAAGTCACTATCGTATCTGCTTCCACTACCTCCCCCTGCAGCGAGTTCCAGGCACCCACCACCCACTGTGTAAAAAACTTGCCTCATACATCTCCTTTAAACCTTGCCCCTCGCACCTTAAACCGATGCCCCCTAGTAATTCACTCTTCCACCCTGGGAAAAAGCTTCTGACTATCCACTCTGTCCATGCCCCTCATAATCTTGTAGATTTCTTTCAGGTCACCCCTCAACCTCCGTCGTTCCAGTGAGAACAAACCAAGCTTCTCCAACATCTCCTCATAACTAATGCCCTCCATACCAGGCAACATCCTGGTAAATCTTTTCTGTACCCTCTCCAAAGCCTCCACATCTTTCTGGTAGTGTGGCGACCAGAATTGAACACTATATTCCAAGTGTGGCCTAACTAAGGTTCTATAAAGCTGCAACATGACTTGCCAATTTTTAAACACAATGCCCCAGCCAATGAAGGCAAGCATGCTGTATGCCTTCTTGACTAGCTTCTCCACCTGCGTTGCCACTTTCAGTGACCTGTGTACCTGTACACCCAGATCTCTCTGCCTATCAATACTCTTAAGGGTTCTGCCATTTACTGTATATTTCCTATCTGTATTAGACCTTCCAAAATGCATCACCTCACATTTGTCAGAAAGCTTCTGATCCCCACAAGTATGGGAAGCTCTTTCACCAGCATTTTATAAATCAAGGAATATATTAAGGTTGGATTCCTGCAAGTGGTAAAGCTGCCAAAAATAAAATTGGCATTTCTCTCAAAGCAAGACTCTACATTATTCTACCTTAACCAGTCTGCTACACAATTGTATCTCCACAGTGCAAACAACCAAATTACTAGATTGAATAACTATAATTAACCTGCCCTTCACCAGTTATTTAACTAGTTATATCAGCCCTAAAACACAACCAAATGCACATAGATTTCATGATGCAGTATAAGGTCCACCAAATAGCTAGTACAGCTCCTTACCATTAGCTGCTGTTGCACTCGTTCATTTTTTTCCACTTCTGTCACACGTTCTTCTTCTTTTCTGTGATCCAAGATGCCTTCAGTTGCGAAGTCAGCACTGTACATGGTATGGTTCTCTTCAGCATCATCATGTTCATTCTCTTCTAGATGCTCATAGGATGGTGGAGGGGGTGGAAGAGGGAGTGAGACTGGGGCAGATAATACCATGTGTAGTTCCTCTTTTGTTTTCACCAAATCATCCTGGACCACCCTTGCCTGAAGTGATAAATATGATGATTTAGTGTACAGACTTTGTAATGTATTAAATTATTGATTCAATTATTAAACAGAATACAGTGGTTCAACAAAATAGCCACCAACAATTCTCTAACTGTCTAAGTTCCAATATTAGTGCAAGATACATTCTTCCATCTGAAGTATTACTCATGATTGGAAGCACCTATTAGGCTGTTTAAAATATTGTGGGGAAAATGGTGCGTGCAAGGTGGGCAGGTAATGATTTTCTACATTGCGCCCCTCTCTGCAAACGCTGGATCACAGAATTGTTTCCAGTATCAGAAGTGCTCACCACATCCCTCCTTTCTCCTTAACCTTGAGACAGCACAAGATATGGCAGAAGGGGAAATTCAACTCTCAAGGAGTTTAACTCTTACCATAGAATTCCTACAGTGCAGAAGGAGGCCATTCGGCCCATCAAGTCTGCACTGACAACAATCCCACCTCAGCCCTATCCCCGTAACCCCACATATTTAGCCCGCGAATCCCTCTAATCCACGCATCTTGGGACACGAAGAGGCAATTTAGCACGGCCAATACACCTAACCTGCACATTTTTGGACTGTGGGAGAGCACCCGGAGGAAACTCACTCAGACACAGAGAGAAAGTGCAATCTCCACACAGATAGTGATCCAAGCTGGGGAATCGAACCCAGGTCCCAGGAGCTTTGAGGCAGCAGTGCTAACACGTTGCCACCATGCCGCCCAAAGTAGTATTGGATACACCTCTGGCTATTTGTGCATTCTGCTCATATCAGCTTTCAAAGCAGTTTTATGGGAGGGATATGGGTAGCTCGGTGGCACAGCGGTTAGTACTGCTGCCTCACAGCACCAGGGACCCAGATTCAATCCTGGCCTCAGGTAACTGTCTGTGTGGGGTCTGCACTTTCTCCCCGTGTCTGCGTGGGGATGCTCCAGGTGCTCCGATTTCCTCCCACAGTCCAAAGATGTGCAGGTTAGGTTGAATGACCATGGTAAATTGCCCCTCAGTGTCAGGGAGATTAGCAGGGTAAATACGTGGGGTAATTGGGGTGGGATTGTTTTCGGTGCAGGCTTGATGGGCTGAATGGCCTCCTTCTGCAGTGTATGGATTCTATGATACGAACAGAATATTCGATGATTCTAAGACCAGAAACAGGGTAGACTCGGAACATAGTGCTACTCCAAGTGATATCGAAGCTGCAATATCCTCACCATTCAAGTAATTGCTTGCAACGTTACATAAACAGCATGATGATTAAACAAAGCAGATGCTTGACTGCAAAATCAGCATCCTATAACACAACTTTTAGATGGGTTAAGTCAATGGTTCCCAAACTTTTTTCACTGGGCCGACTTTCGGAATAAAAATTTGCTCGCGCCACACCAAATTTTTTATTGATAAGAAATACATTCAAAAACTAAAAAAACCAACTCCTAGCAGTGCCTGATTCATAACATAGAAACATAGAAAAACTACAGCACAAAACAGGCCCTTCAGCCCCACAAGTTGTGCCGAACATATCCCTACCTTTTAGGCCTACCTATAACCCTCCATCCTATTATGTCCCATGTACTCATCCAGGAGTCTCTTAAAAGACCCTATTGAGTTTGCCTCCACCACCACTGATGGCAGCTGATTCCACTCGCCCACCACCCTGTGTGAGAAAAACTTCCCCCTTACATTTCCCCTGTACCTACCCCCCAGCACCTTAAACCTGTGTCCTCTCGTAGCAGCCATTTCCACCCTGGGAAAAAGCCTCTCAGAGTCCACCCGAGAGTCCATGCCTCTCAACATCTTATATACCTCTATTAGGTCTCCTCTCATCCTACGTCTCTCCAAGGAGAAAAGACCGAGCTCCCTCAGCCTATCCTCATAAGGCATGCCACTCAATCCAGGTAAATCTCTGCACCCTTTCAATCTTTTCCACATCCTTCCTGTAATGAGGCGACCAGAACTGAGCACAGTACTCCAAGTGGGGTCTGATGAGGGTCTTATATAGCTGCATCATTATCCCCGGACTCCTAAACTCAATCCTTCGATTGATAAAGGCCAGCACACCATACGCCTTCTTAACCACCTCCTCCACCTGCGGGGGCCGATTTTAGAGTCCTATGGACCCGGACCCCAAGGTCCTTCTGATCCTCTACAGTACTATGAGTCCTTCCCTTTATATTGTACTCCTTCAGCCCATTTGACCTGCCAAAATGGACCACTACGCATTTATCTGGGTTGAAGAACACATCGAACACAACTACTTTATAATATGATCATGGGACATCCAGAAAGTATAAAACAATGCATCACTTGATGCTCTTGCTCTCACTTTGGAAAAATATCTATCCATGTTTAAATGTTTCTTTGATTGTCCTTGAATCTTCCCGCCACACTTGCCATCCTCTCTCGTCGCACCAGTGTGGCGCGCCACACCCTTTGGGAACCACTGGGTTAATAAATAGTGGCTACAAGCGCAGGTTAGAGGCTGGGAATTCTACTGTGACTAATTCATCTCCCAACTCCCCAAAGTCTGCCACCATTCAGGCACAGTCAGGAGCGTGATGAAATACTTTCCACTTTCCTCATTGAGTGCAACTCCAACAACACTCAAGAAGCTCAATCGATCACAGGAAAAAGCAGCCCACTTGATTAGCACCCTATCCATTACCTTAAATATTCAATCCTCTCACCATCACTGGACAATGTGTACCATCCATAAAATGCACTGCAGCAACCTGCCAACTTCTTAAGCAATTCCTTCCAACTCCAAGAAGAACAAGGGCAGCAATACATGGGAACATGACCGGGGAATATGACCAAGTCACAACAAGTCATACATCATCTTGACTTGGAAACATAATCACTGTTCCTTCACCGTATTCAGATCAAAAATCTGCAAATCCCTTAGTGCCAGAATTCTAGTCTAATTGCTCAAGGACACAGCATGATGGCACAGTGGTTAGCACGGCTGCTGTGCAGTGCCAGGGACCTGGTTAAATTCCGGCCTTGGGTGACAGAGAGAAGTTTGCATGTTCTCCCTGTATCTGCATGGGTTTCCTCTGGGTGCTCCGGTTTCCTTCCACAGTTCAAAGCTGTACAGTTTAGATAGATTAGCTATGGTAAATTGCCCTTTCGTGTCGGGGGGTTGGCAGGGTACATACATGTATATACATGGGTTACAGGGATAGGGCCTGGGTGGAATTGTTGCCAATGTAAGCTTGATGGGCCAAATGGGTTCCTTCTGCATTGTAGGGATTCTATAATTCTACAGATGTGGGAATCTGAATGCTTCATATTTTCCTTTCGACCTACTTTTCAAACTTTGAATTTCATGAAAATTAAGAAATGGGAGTTCAATTCATTGGTAAAGAATCCAGGCATAAAGAAATATCTTCATTAAAAAAATCCAGCTGCAGATAAATCTATCTGCAATAATGGTTTGAAAACTGAAACATAAACAGTAACAGTGCAGTTACATTGCAGCAAAAACAGAAAATGCTGGAAAATCTCTGCAGGTCTGACAGCATCTGTGGGGAGAGAATAGAGCCAACGTTTCGAGTCCAGATGGCCTTTCGTCAGAAGGGTCATTGCAGGATGGGCTTTGGAATCAGGTTTATCTCCCACACGTGCTGGGCTCACACAAAGTCAGTGGCACTAATTCCATCCAACGACTATGTAGCTCACACCAGCACAGACATATTTTAAACAATCTTGCATTAAGCACTGAAGAGAGGCGGGTATCACATTCTATGGTCTTTTTCAACCACTCGCTGCCAAAGATTCTGAGAAGTCATCAGGGGAATAGGGCTGAGGGATCACAGAATCATAGAACCAGAGTACCCGGAGGAAACCCACGCAGACATGGGGAGAATGTGCAAACTCCCCGGGGAATCGTACCCGGGTTCCTGGCGCTGTGAGGCAGAAGTGCTACCCACTGTGCCACCATGCCTCCCTTAAGGGTAATAAGAATAAAAAAACACATTAAACTACTGCATCAATTTGACAGGGTCAGATTGAAATAACTGCTTCCTTATTTCTGAACAGGTCTTTCACAAATATAAACATCAATGGAAAGGATTTCACCCGTTGTTGCCATTCGTATGCCTCTTCCTCTTTCATCCTCCTGGCATTCTCTAGTTCTTCAATCTTGACCGTATACTCTGATAATTCTGAATTCTGTTACAGAATAGTGAGGTAATTAATGAAGAGTTATAGCATATTAAACTGAAAAAAAAAGTCTCTGGTACTTAAGACATATAATTAGTGAAAGGATTCATGCATATATTGACAGTATAATCTATTCTCATGTCTCGCAAAAGGAAAGCTGCAAACATTACCCATAGTATCATTTAAGTAACATTGAACCGATGCCTCGTTGATTTTTCTTTCCTTGCTCCAAATCTAGAGTTTGTCGATTATAATGGCCCATACACTTTTGGGAAAAAGATCTTTTTTTTAATTATGGGGCGCTGGCAACTTTAGGAACTAGCTTTCTCTGAAAGGGGATTTATGAAAGCATGCAAGAAGGTTTGAGAAGATTTGAAGGGGTAAGCTCACTGGGGGTAAACAGAAGTCCCAAAATTGGAGCGGGTGGGCCCTGCGAACTAGGGGGAGGGGGGCACACACGTGAAGTGAGGCCTTGGGTTCATGTAAGGGGACACACATGTGCAACAAGGGCAGGACCCAGCGTGACGCGTGGGAGACATGAGAGGGAATCCCTTTAACGAGTCTTTGAAGAACAGTACACAGATCAGAAACAGAAAATGCTGGAAAAACGCAGCAGGTCCGGCAGCATCTGTGGAGAGAGAAACATAGTTAATGTTTCAGGGAAGATGTAAGATGCAAGTGAGATGAGAGCAAGAGCAGAGACACGAGATAACCTATAATGAGTCTTTGAAGAACAGTGTTTAGTGGTTAGCTAACAGAAATACCTGACACTCACTTTATGATGAACAGTTAACAATTTATCTATTTAACAGGAAACTTTAACTAAACAAGTAACATACCGAATAAAATAAGATTCTACTGGAATGCTGTTCAAATAAATACAACGCCCATTAAGAAAAAAGTAATGATAGAATTTTGTCACTCTCAATAAATTATACAACCAGGTTGTGTGTCTTTTGGAACCTTCTGGAGTTTCTCGGTTGATTTCTCTGTCTAAGTTCTTTTTGATTTGGTACCTTTCACTGGTTAGATGGTGCGTTTTCTTAAGAGATGGATAAAGCTGGCAGGGTGCAGAGCTGCTCTCTCCCTCTCGAGACTTGAGAGGTGGTAGTTGCAAACTATTTTTCTCCCTTGCACTTTCTTTTATACCTGTGATGACCTATCAATATCCCTACAATAGGATTGGTCAGCTGTTGTCAACAAGATCAAATTCAAATCTTATACATTCTTGGTAGCTGAGTGCCTGCTTTAAATTGATTGGACAAGATTCAAACACAAACAGGCTGTCTTGACAAGATTACTGCTTGACTTTTGATATAAATGTTTCAGTCTGGGACTCTAGATGTACTTCGCATTTCAAACCTCCAAGCAGCTTTAAAAGTGACCAAACAATGCTTTTTTTCCTTCTAGCTTTGTTTTTTACATTCTTTACAAACTCAACTTTGCAACAACAGTACTCAGACCAAAAACAGAAAACTCAGCAGGTCTGGCAGCATCTGTGGAGAGATAAACAGAGTTAATGTTCGAGTCAAAAAAAAAGGGGCTTAGGAGAGCCAGGAGGGGACATGAGAAGTCCTTGGCGGGTCGGATCAAGGAAAACCCCAAGGCTTTTTACTCTTATGTGAGGAATAAAAGAATGACCAGGGTGAGGTTAGGGCCGGTCAAGGACAGTAGTGGGAACTTGTGTATGGAGTCAGTAGAGATAGGCGAGGTGATGAATGAATACTTTTCTTCAGTGTTCACCAAGGAGAGGGGCCATGTTTTTGAGGAAGAGAAGGTGTTACAGGCTAATAGGCTGGAGGAAATAGATGTTCGGAGGGAGGATGTCCTGGCAGTTTTGAATAAACTGAAGGTCGATAAGTCCCCTGGGCCTGATGAAATGTATCCTAGGATCCTTTGGGAGGCAAGGGATGAGATTGCAGAGCCTTTGGCTTTGATCTTTGGGTCCCCACTGTCCATGGGGATGGTGCCAGAGGACTGGAGAGTGGCAAATGTTGTTCCTCTGTTTAAGAAAGGGAATAGAAATGACCCTGGTAATTATAGACCGGTTAGTCTTACTTCGGTGGTTGGTAAATTGATGTAAAAGGTCCTTAGGGATGGGATTTACGACCATTTAGAAAGATGCGGATTAATCCGGGATAGTCAGCACGGATTCGTGAAGGGCAAGTCGTGCCTCACAAACTCGATTGAATTTTTTGAGGAGGTAACTAAGTGTGTTGATGTAGGTAGGGCAGTTGATGTCATATAGAAATCATAGAAACCGTACAGTACAGAAAGAGGCCATTCGGCCCATCGAGTCTGCACCGACCATAATCCCACCCAGGCCCTACTTATCCCTACATATTTTACCCGCTAATCCCTCTAATCTACGCATCCCAGGACACGAAGGGGCAATTTTAGCATGGCCAATCAACCTAACCCGCACATCTTTGGACTGTGGGAGGAAACCGGAGCACCCGGAGGAAACCCACGCAGACACGAGGAGAATGTGCAAACTCCACACAGACAGTGACCCAAGCCAAGAATCGAACCCAGGTCCCTGGAGCTGTGAAGCAGCAGTGCTAACCACTGTGCTACCGTGCCGCCCATACATGGATTTTAGTAAGGCATTTGATAAGGTCCCCCATGGTCGGCTTATGATGAAAGTAAGGAGGTGTGGGACAGAGGGAAAGTTGGCTGATTGGATAGGCAACTTGCTATCTGATCAAAGACAGAGGGTGGTGGTGGATGGAAAGTTTTCGGACTGGAGGCAGGTTGCTAGCGAGTGCCACAGGGATCAGTGCTTGGTCCTCTGCTCTTTGTGATTTTTATTAATGACTTAGAGGAGGGGGCTGAAGGGTGGATCAGTAAATTTGCTGATGACACCAAAATTGGTGGAGTAGTGGATGAGGTGGAGGCTTGTTGTAGGCTGCAAAGAGACATAGATAGGATGCAAAGCTGGGCTGGCAGGGGAGGTGTTGTGAAGTTCTTGTAAAAAATTAGTAAAAAATTGTAAAATGCTAAGAGTTGTAAAATTGCATGGTCTGTTAAAAAGTTTCTTTCTGTACTGATGAGATGCAGGTGCATGCAGTACATAGAGTGAAACAATGTATTGCAAGACTCGGCAGTAGTGCTGCAAAGGCAAAAGGTTTTAAAAAAATTTTAATCAATCAGTTTAAACTAGGCATTTGAATGAAAGCAGCCTATCAGATTTGAATTTGATGTTTTGGTAACCTGTAAACCAATCCTAATGTGGGTATTTTGGTATGTCATCAGGGGTAAAACCGCCAGCTCTGAACTCCAGAGAGCCAGACAGCAACTGCCTCTGCCAGCCAGCTTTTGCCACAGCTCACAGCTTGAGAGAGAGACAGAGCTAACAACTGTCTCTGCCAGTGTAACAGCCACAGTTATGTCTTAAAAGAAAGCCTCATCTCGTTCGTGAAGACGGAAAAAATCAGCAAAGAAGACAGATGATTCCGCAAGATGACAAACCTGGTTGAAATTTGAGTGCGACTAAGAATTCTTCTTTTGTTAATTTGATTTATCTAAACAGCATTCCATTAGAATAGTGTTTTATTCGGTTTGTTAATAGTTAAGTTAACCTGTTCACTGTTAGTTGGATAAATAAAGTGTTACTTGTTACTTTTACAGAGTGTGTCTCAGGTAGTTATTTTAATTTAACCACTAAAAGGTACTGAAGTGCAGATATGAACCCTCCTCACAAACTCTTTAACAGATTATGATGCAAGGTACTTCTCCTTAAGTGGTTGCGTGTTAATTCTCAGAGAGGAGATCAACCTCCCCCTTCATAACAATACAAAAATAGTTAGGAAAGTATGTAGATGGATGTGGTTCGGTTGAGTGATCAATGTGGGAAAGTGTGAAGTTGTTCACTTTGACAGGAAGAATAAAAAAACACCGTATTACTTCAATGGAGAACGGCTGCAGAATGCTGAGGTGCACTGGGATTTAGATATTCTCATGCACGAGTCACAAGAAGTTAGTATGAAAGTGCAGCACATAATCAAGAAGGTTAATAGCATGCTATTCTTTATTATGAGAGGAATTGAACGTAAAAGTAAGGATGTTAAGGGAAGTTATGCTTCAATTATTCAGGACATTGGAGAAACCGCATCTCGAATACCATGTGCAGTTTTGGTCTCCTTAATCAAGGAAGAATATAAATGCATCGGAGGTGGTTCAGAGGAAATTTATTATATTGATACTTGGAATGAATGGATTGTCTTATCTTAAGAGGTTAGATTGGAAAAGCTGGGCTTGTTTCCATTAGATTTTAGAACAGTGAGGGATAACTTTATTGATGAATACAAGATCCTGAATGGTACTGACAAGGTGGTTGTTGAAAGGTTGTTTCCTCCTGTGGGTGAGTCCAGAATTAGGGGGCACTGTTCGAAAATTAATGGCCACTCTTTTGGACAGAGATGAGAATAATTCTCCGAGGGTTGTGTAACTTTGGAACTCTACCTCAGAATGAAGTAGAAGTGGGATCATTGTGTATTTTTAAGGCAGAGGTAGATTGGTCACCTAGCCCAACAAGAATCCAAGGTTATCAGGTGTAAATGAGGAATGTGGAACTCAACACAAGATGATCAGCCATGATCTTATTGAATGGCAGAGCAGGCTCGAGGGGCTGAGTGGCCACATTTTGCTCCTATTTCATATGTTCATAAATAGCTATAAACAGCAGCACTAACAAACTGACTATTCAAAATGTCCTTAAAATGTTCACTGACTGGTGTGCTGAAATTATTTTGTGTTAAACCATGAACCTTGTAGTTTCATTCTTTTAGTAAATATCCGAAGTTTTGATTCTAAAAGAGACTAACTACTTGTGAAGGGGGCTAGTAGCTATCATACTCAATGAAAGCATTAAAAGATGCAGCTGAGCAGTGAAAATTGGAAGTATAGCGGGATACCTAACTGTGGCTGTTAATTTTCAGACAGAAATCTTGCAAGGAGACATGTTCTTGTAAGGATGAAGGATAAGCATGGCAAATTTCGGGAACTTTGGGTAACGAGAGATATTGTGAGTCTAGTTATGGTTCATCAACCATTCCAGGGTTCAGGGTAAGAGTGAAGGGCAAGGCTGATAGAAGTAGGGAACCGTGGATAACTTGGGATATTGAGGCCCTGGTCAGGAAGAAGAAGGAGGCATATGACATGCATAAGCAGCTGGGATCAAGTGGATCCCTTGAAGAGTATGGAGGGTGTAGGAGTAGAATTAAGAAAGAAATCAGGAGAGCAAAAAGGGGACACGAGATTGCTTTGGCAGATAAGGCAAAGAGGAATCCAAAGAGCTTCTACAAATACATAAAGGGCAAGAGAGTAATTAGAGAGGGAGTAGGACCTCTTAAGGATCAACAAGATCATCTGTGTGTGGATCTGCAAGAGATGGGTGAGATCCTAAATGAATATTTCTCATCAGTATTTACTGTTGAGAAAATCATGAACGTTAAGGAACTTGGGGAAATAAACAGTGATGTATTGAGGAGTGCACATATAACAGAGGAGGCGGTGCTGGAAGTGTTAAAGCGCATCAAGGTAGATAAATCCCCAGGACCTGAAGGTTCACCAGGTTGATACCGGAGATGAGGGGTTTGGATTATGAGGAGAGGCTGAGGAGATTGGGTTTGTACTCGTTGGAGTTTAGAAGGATGAGGGGGGATCTTATGGAGACTTATAAGATAATGCGGGGGCTGGATAGGGTGGAGGCGGAGAGATTCCACTTAGTAAGGAAGTTAAAACTAGAGGACACAGCCTCAAAATAAAGGGGGGTCGGTTTAAGACAGAGTTGAGGAGGAACTTCTTCTCCCAGAGGGTGGTGAATCTCTGGAATTCTCTGCCCACTGAGGTGGTGGAGGCTACCTCGCTGAATATGTTTAAAGCGCGGATGGATGGATTCCTGATCGGTAAGGGAATTAAGGGTTATGGGGATCAGGCGGGTAATTGGTACTGATCCACGTCAGATCAGCCATGATCTTATTGAATGGCGGGGCAGGCTCGAGGGGCTAGATGGCCTACTCCTGCTCCTATTTCTTATGTTCTTATGTTCTTATTAAGTGAATCCCAGAACATCGTAGGAGGTTAGGGAGGAAATTGTGGGTCCCCTAGCAGGGATATTTGAATCATCGACTGCCACAAGTGAGGTGCCTGAAGATTGGAGGGTGGCAAATGTTTAAATGTTTAATAAAGGGCTGCAAGGAAAAGCCTGGGAACTACAGGCCAGTGAGCCTCACATCTGTAGTGCGTAAGTTGTCAGAAGGTATTCTGAGAGAGAGGATCTACAGGCATTTAGAGATGCAAAGACGAATTAGGCACAGTCAGCATGGCTTTGAGTGTGGAAAATCACGTCTCACAAATTTGATTGAGTTTTTTGAAGGGGTAACCAAGAGGGTAGATGAGGGCAGTACAGTTGATGTTGTCTATATGGACTCTTGTGACTCGGCCAACATTGTCTATCAGGGCAGCACGGTAGCACAGTGGTTAGCACTGCTGCTTCACAGCTCCAGGGACCTGGGTTCGATTCCCGGCTTGGGTCACTGTATGTGGAGTTTGCACATTCTCCTCGTGTCTGCGTGAGTTTCCTCCGGGTGCTCCGGTTTCCTCTCACAGTCCAAAGATGTGTGGGTGAGGTTGATTGGCCATGATAAAATTGCCCCTTAGTGTCCTGAGATGTGTAGGTTAGAGGGATTAGCGGGTAAATATGTAGGGATATGGGGGTAGGGCCTGGGTGGGATTGTGGTCGATGCAGACTCGATGGGCCGAATGGCCTCCTTCTGCACTGTAGGGTTTCTATGACTCTATGATATGCTGCAGGAAAGGATGTCCCGAGGAATGGTACATTGGGAAGACCATGCAGACGCTACGACAACGAATGAATGCACACTGCTCAACAATCACCAGGCAGGAGCATTCAAAGAACAAAGAACAATACAGCACAGGAACAGGCCCTTCAGCCCTCCGCGCCGCTCCCTGGTCCAAACTAGACCATTCTTTTGTATCCCTCCATTCCCACTCCGTTCATGTGGCTATCTAGATAAGTCTTAAACGTTCCCAGTGTGTCCGCCTCCACCAACTTGCCCGGCAGCGCATTCCAGGCCCCCACCACCCTCTGTGTAAAATACGTCCTTCTGATATCCGTGTTAAACCTCCCCCCGCTCACCTTGAACCTATGACCCCTCATGAATGTCACCACCGATCTGGGAAAAAGCTTCCCACCGTTCACCCTAGCTATGCCTTTCAGAATTTTATACATCTCTATTAGGTCACCCCTCATCCTCCGTCTTTCCAGTGAGAACAACCCCAGTTTACCCAATCTCTCCTCATAACTAAGCCCTTCCATACCAGACAACATCCTGGTAAACCTCCCCTGCACTCTCTCTAAAGCCTCCACGTCCTTCTGGTAGTGTGGCGACCAGAACTGGGCGCAGTATTCCAAATGCGGCCGAACCCACGTTCTATACAACTGCAACATCAGACCCCAACTTTTATACTCTATGCCCCATCCTATAAAGGCAAGCATGCCATATGCCTTATTCACTACCTTCTCCACCTGTGACGTCACCTTCAAGGATCTGTGGACTTGCACACCCAGGTCCCTCTGCGTATCTACACCCTTTATGGTTCTGCCGTTTATCGTATAGTCCCCCCCCTACGTTAGTTCTACCAAAATGCATCACTTCGCATTTATCTGGATTGAACTCCATCTGCCATTTATTTGCCCAAATTTCCAGCCTATTTCCTTCTGTAGCCTATGACAATGTTCTTCACTATCTGCAAGTCCAGCCATTTTCGTGTCATCCGCAAACTTACTGATCACCCCAGTTACACCTTCTTCCAGATCGTTTATATAAATCACAAACAGCAGAGGTCCCAATACAGAGCCCTGCGGAACACCACTAGTCACAGGCATCCAGCCGGAAAAAGACCCTTCCACTACCACCCTCTGTCTTCTGTGACCAAGCCAGTTCTCCACCCATCTAGCCACCTCCCCCTTTATCCCATGAGATCCAACCTTTTTCACCAGCCTACCATGAGGGACTTTGTCAAACGCTTTACTAAAGTCCATATAGGTGACATCCATGGCTCTTCCCTCATCAACCATTCTAGCCACTTCTTCAAAAAACTTCACCAGGTTAGTGAGGCATGACCTCCCTCTCACAAAACCATGCTGACTATCGTTAATGACTATCGTTATGTTCCCTTCCTGTCGGGGAACACTTCAGCAGTCAAGGGCATTCAGCCTCTGATCTTCGGGTAAGCGTCCTCCAAGGCGGCCTTCACGACACACGACAATGCAGAATCGCTGAGCAGAAACTGATAGCCAAGTTCTGCACACGAGGACGGTCTCAACCGGGATCTTGGGTTCATGTCACACTATCTGTAACCCCCACGACTTGCCTGGGCTTGCAAAATCTCACTAACTGTCTTGGCTGGAGACAATTCACATCTCTTTAACCTGTCCTTAACCATCTCTCCACTCACATTGTCTGCACCTGTAAAGGCTCGATTATCTGTTAAGACTTGCATTCCAACCATTATCTTGCAATTGAGGTTGTGTCGCTATATGCCCTGTTTGTGAACCGAACTCTTCACTCACCTGATGAAGGGGCAACGCTCCGAAAGCTCCTGCTACCAAATAATCCTGTTGGACTTTAACCTGGTGTTGTGAGACTACTTACTGTGCCTACCCCAGACCAACGCCGGCAACTCCACATCATGGATTTTAGCAAGGCCTTTGACAAGCTATCGCATGGTAGGTTGTTACAAAAAGTTAAATCTCACGAGATCCAGGGTGAGGTAGCCAAATGGATACAAAATTGGCTTGATGACAGAAGACAGAGTGTGATTGCAAAGGGTTGTTTTTCAAACTGGAGGCCTGTGACCAGCGGTGTGCCTCAGGGATCAGTGTTGGGTCCACTGTTATTTGTCATTTATATCAATGATTTGGATGAGAATTTAGGAGGCATGTTTAGTAAGTTTGCAGATTGGTAGCATAGGGGACAGTGAAGAAGGTTATCTAGGATTGCAACAGGATCTTGATCTGGGCTGACAAATGGCAGATGGAGTTTAATTTAGAAAAATGTGAGGTGTTGCATTTTGGTGGATCAAACCAGCGTGGGACTTACTCAGTTAATGGTAGGGTGTTGGGGAGAGCTATAGAACAAAGAGATCTAGAGGTACAGGTTCATAGCTCCTTGAGAGTGGAGTCACAGGTGGACAGAGTGATGAAGAAGGCATTTGGCATGCTTGGCTTCATTGGTCAGAAATTGAATACAGGAGTTGGGTCCAAAAGAGAAAACGCTGGAAAATCTCAGCAGGTCTGGCAGCATCTGCAAGGAGAGAAAAGAGCTGACGTTTCGAGTCCAGATGACTCTTTGTCAAAGCCCACAGCCCAACAAGACGACCCACAGGAGTTGGGTCATCCTGTTGAAGTTGTACAAGACATTGGTAAGGCCACACTTGGAATACTGTGTACAGTTCTGGTCACCCTATTATGGAAAGGATATTATTAAACTAGAAAGAGTGCAGAAAAGATTTACTAGGATGCTACCGGGACTTGATGGTTTGAGTTATGAGAGACTGGATAGACTGGAACTTTTTTCTCTGGAGCATAGAAGGCTGAGGGATAATCTTACAAAGGTCTACAAAATAATGAGAGCATAGATCAGCTAGATAGTCAATCTCTTTTCCAAAAGGTAGGGTAGTCTAAAACTAGAGGGCATAGGTTTAAGGTGAGAGGGAAGAGATACAAAAGTGTGCAGAGGGGCAACTTTTTCACACAGAGGGTGACGAGTGTCTGGAACAAGCTGCCAGAGCTAGTAGTAGAGGCGGGTACAATTTTGTCTTTTAAAAAGCATTTAGATAGTTACATGGATACGATGGGTATAAAGGGATATGGGCCAAATGGAGGCAATTGGAACTAGCTTAGTGGTTAAAAAAAGGGGCGGCATTGACAAGTTGGGCCAAAGGACCTGTTTCCATGCTGCAAAACCTCTATGGCTCTGTTGTCAAAGCTAGGAGAAAACATAAAGCAAGTGTGGAATACACGGAAAGTAGAAAGAAACTTAAGCAAGGAATCAAGAGGGCTAAAAGAAGTCACAAAAAGTCATTGACCAGCAGGATTAAGGAAAATCCGAACACTTTTTATACATTATACATAAAGAGCAAGAGGGTAGCCAGGGAATGGGTTGGCCCACTCAAAATCAGGGGAGGGAATCTATGCGTGGGACCAAAGGAAATGGGCAAGGTATTAAATGAATACTTTGTGTCAGTATTCACCAAAAAGAAGGACTTGGTGGATGATGAGTCTGGGTAAGGGTGTGCAGATAGTTTGGGTCATGTTGAGATCAAAAAGGAGGGGATATTGGGGGGTCTTGAGAAACATTAAGGTAGACAAGTCCCCAGGGCCTGATGGGATATACCCCAGAAGTACTGAGAGAGGCAGGGGAGGAAATTACTGGGGCCTTGAGAGAAACCCTTGTATCCTCACTGGCTACAGGGGAGGTCCCAAAGGATTGGAGAATAGCCAATGTTGTTCCTTTGTTTAAGAAGGATAGCAAGGATAATCAGGCTAATTACAGGCTGGTGAGCCTTACATCAGTGGTAGGGAAATTATTGGAGAGGATTCTTTGAGACAGGATTTACTCCCACTTGGAAATAAGTGGACGTATTAGCGAGAGGCAACATGGTTTTTTGAAGGGGAGGTTGTGTCTCACTCACTTGATCGAGTTTTTCGAGGAAGTGACGAAGATGATTGATGAGAGTAGGGCAGTGGATGTTGTCTACATAGACTTCAGTAAGGCCTTTGACAATGACAGACTGGTACAGAAGGTGAAGTCGCGCGGGATCAGAGGTGAGCTGACAAGATGGATACACAACTGGCTCAGTCATAGAAGACAGGGTAGCAATGGAAGTGTATTTCAGAATGGAGGGCCGTAACTAGTGGCATTCCTCAGGGATCAGTGCTGGGACCTGTTTGTAATATGTATAAATGATTTGAAGGAAAATTTAACTGGTTTAACTAATGTTAGTTTGCGGATGACACAAAAGTTGGTGGAATTGCGGATAGCGTTGAGGACTGTCCGAGGATTCGGCAGGATATAGATCAATTGGAGACTTGGGCGGAGACATGGCAGATGGAGTTTAATCTGGAAATGTGAGGTAATGCATTTTGGAAGGTCTAATACAGATGGGAAATATATAGTAAATGGCAGAATCCTTAAGAGTATTGATAGGCAGAGGGATCTGGGTGTACAGATACACAGGTCACTGAAAGTGGCAATGCAGGTGGAGAAGGTAGTCAAGAAGGCATGTAGCATGTTTGCCTTCATTGGCCAGGGCATTGAGTTTAAAAATTGGCAAGTCATGTTGCAGCTTTATAGAACCTTAGTTAGGCCGCACTAGGAATATACTGTTCAATTCTGGTCACCACACTACCAGAAGGATGTGGAGGCTTGGGAGAGGGTACTGTTTGTGATATATATAAATGATTTGAAGGAAGATGTAACTGGTGTGATCTGTAAGTTTGTGGATGACACGAAGATTGCTGGAGTTGCGGATAGTGATGAACATTGTCAGAGAATACAGCAGGATATAGATAGGCTGGAACATTGGGTGGAGAAATGGCAGATGGAATTTAATCCAGATAAATGCAAAGTGATGCATTTCGGTCGATCTAATGTAAGGGGGAGCTATACAATAAATGGCAGAACCATCAGGAGTATAGACACACAGGGGGACCTGGGTGTACAAGTCCACAGATCCTTAAAGGTGGCAGCACAGGTGGAGAGGGTGGTGAAGAAGACATATGGCATGCTTGCCTTTATTGGACGGGGCATAGAATATAAAAGTTGGCATATGATGTTGCAGCTGTATAGAACGATGGTTCGGCCACATTTGGAATACTGCGTCCAGTTCTGGTCACCACAGTACCAGAAGGACGTGGAGGCTTTGGAGAGAGTACAGAGAAGGTTTACCAGGATGTTGCCTGGTATGGAGGGTCTTAGCTATGAGGAGAGATTGGGTTCTCCCTGGAAAGACGGAGGATGAGGGGCGACCTAATAGAGGTGTATAAAATTATGAAGGGTATAGATGGGGTGAACAGTGGGAAGCTTTTTCCCAGGTCAGAGGTGACGAACACAAGGGGTCACGGATTCAAGGTGAGGGGGGCAAGGTTCAACACAGATGTCAGGGGGACGTATTTTACACAGGGTGGTGGGGGCCTGGAATGCACTGCCAAGCAAGGTGATTGAGGCGGACACGCTGGGATCATTTAAGACTTATCTAGATAGCCACATGAACAGACTGGGAATAGAGGGATACAAAAGAATGGTCTAGTGGGCACATGAGCAGCGCAGGCTTGGAGGGCTGAAGGGCCTGTTCCTGTGCTGTATTGTTCTTTGTACAGAGAAGATTTACCAGGATATTGCCTGGAATAGAGGGCATTAGCTATGAGGAGAGGTTGGAGAAACTTGGTTTGTTCTCATTGGAATGACGGACGTTGAGGGGCAACCTGATAGAAGTCTACAAGATTATGAGGGGCATGGACAGAGTGGATAGTCAGAAGTATTTTCCCAGGGTGGATGAGTCAATTACTAGGGGGCACAGGTTTAAGGTGCGAGCGGAAATGTTTAAAGATGTATGAGGCAATTTTTTTTTACACAGAGGGTGGTAGGTGCCTGGAGCTCGCTGCCGGGAGAGGTAGTGGAAGCAGGTATGATAGTGACTTTTAAGGTGCTTCTTGATAATACATAAGATGGGAGTAGAGGGATACGTTCCTGCAAGGGTAGGGAGTTTTAGTTCAGTCAAGCAGCATGGTTGGTGCAGGTTTGAAGGGCCAAAGGGCCTGTTCCTGTGTTGCAATTTTCCTTGTGCTTTGTTGTTCTTATTATTTATCTGCTGATATGAATGAAGCAGATACTATGGGGATACAAGAATCCTTAATAAAGTAACCACTTGTGCAGCTGAAAGTTTAGTTACACTAACTGTGCTGCAAGTTATATTGCCTCAGTTACAGGTCGAACAAATCAATTCTTACTAATTGCTCCTGGTTCTTCATTTGATCCTCAGCTTGTCTCTGAAACTCCTCCTTAGCTCGGAGGGCATCCAAACGTTCAGCTTCTAGGCGTTCCGCCTCATGTTGAGCTTTGGTTCTCTCTTCCTCCAGATGAGTTGCTCGCTGCATCTGCTCAGCCAAGTCTAGGATCAAGATAAAAGGGTGAAATTGATCACCAGTTTTATGAATCTACTCACGAAGAGACAATCAACTCCTTAAGAATAGCTGCAGCCGCAGATTGCCACATGGAAGTATGGTGTTGTGGTGATAATGGAGATTTGGCTCAAAGGAGGACAGGACCAGGAATTAAACATTCCTAGATGTAGGTGTTCAGGAAAGATAGGGTAGGAAAGAAAAGAGGAGAGTTACCTATATTAATTAACGAGAACATTGTAGTGCTGGAGTGAGAGGATGTCCCAGAGGATCAAAGGCGGGATCTATTTCATTAAAGGTAAGGAAATATAGAGGTAGCACCACATTGCTGGAGATATTCTGTAGGCCACAACCAGTGGAAAGGATGTAGGGAATCAAATTTCCACGGAATTATAGAGAAGTGCAAGAATTATAGAGAGGTTATTATGCCAGTACAGCCTGGACAGTAATAGGGTAAAAAGGGTAGGAAAAATGTTTCTAGAATGTGTTCAGCAGAGTTTTCTATACCAGGAAGGAGGCATTGCTGGATCTGATTCTTGGGAATGAGGTGGACCAAGTTATCATTGTATCATGAGGCTAGGTTGTCTATGGAGAAGGACAAGTTGCAATCCAGAGTAAGAATAATTAGAGGACAGCCAACTTCCATGGTTAAGAATCAATCTGGTCCTAATAAATTTGAAGCAATGATTGGTGAGCCAAATTGTAAATGGGTAATGGATGGTCTTTGAAGAGATAGTCTGGGTACATTCACATGAGGTAGAAAGGTATGGCAAACAAATACAGAATTTTGTGGAAAATACAAGAGATATGGGGTGAGATGAAGCAGCAGACATTATTGAGGATAGAATCAGTAGTCACACGGAAAAATGAGAGTCGATTAAGAGGAGCAAGCATGGATTTCTAAAGGGAGAAATCGTGTTTAACCAACTTGCTGGGTTTTTTTTGAGGAGGCAACAGAAGGACCATTAAGGGTAATGCTGTTGATGTGGTGTACACGGACTTTCAGAAGGCATTTGATACAGTGTCACGGTTATAGCTAATGGAACAAAAGGGACAGTAACAATGTGGATACAAAATTGGATGAATAATAGGAAGCAGAGAATAATGGTAAATGGATATTTTTCAGGCTGGAAGAAGGTTTGATGTGGTGTTCACCAGGGGTTAGTGTTGGGACTCTTGCTTTTCCTGATATACAGAGGTAGCACCACATTGCTCTGTATATTCTGTAGGCCATAACCGGTGGAAAGGATGTAGTGAACAAAATTTCCAAGGAATTATAAAGAAGTGCAAGAATTATAGAGTGGTTAGACACTACACTAACGATTTAGATCTTGGTTTGTAGGGAACAATTGCAGCAAACGAAGTAGAAAAAGTCGAATTGGGCACCTCCACAAGGCCGCTGCCCTAAGCTCGACATGTATGCTCAAACTGTCAGGAGATGCATCAACACCAGATTCATCAGCTGCACTTACAAGTTGGCGCAGAACATCACCCAAGCACAACACAACACCACCTACACTCCCAAGACTAACTGTAACTTCATCATCAAACTAGCAGACAAAGGAGGAGCCATTGTCATACAGAAGAGCATGTACTATTGCGAAGAAGTGTACAAACAACCAAACAATCAGGAGCACTTAAATGATTACCCACCGATCCAACCAGAGAACACACCCATCAACTCAACAGACTGATCAAGACCCTCGATCCAGACTTTCAAAGCATCCTACTCACTCTCAACCCACGTTGGAGACTTCTCCTGCCTCCCAAAGACACACAAACCAAACATACCTGGATGTCCCATCATATCTTCTCCCTGTAAGAGAATCTCTCAGGTTACATATAGGACATCCATCATACAAGGAACCCTCAGCTTCTGTTGAGACACCACAGGCCTCTTACACCACAGCACCCACAGACAAGTCAAAGAGCAAAGAACAGTACAGCACAGGAACAGGACCTTCGGCCCTCACGTTGTCCTATTTAGACCAACTGGCTGCATCCCTCTTTTCTCGCCCTGTTCATGTGTCTACCCAGATAAGTCTTAAATGTTGTTAATGTGTCCGCCTTAACCATCTCACTTGGCAGTGCATTCCAGGCCGCCACTATCCTCTGTGTAAAAACTTCCCCAGTAAGAGTTTTAACAACACCAGGTTAAAGTCCAACAGGTTTATTAACTTTAACCTGGTGTTGTTAAAACTCTTACTGTCCAACGCCGGCATCTCCACATCATAAAAACTTCCTCCGCAGATCTCTACTGAACCTTTCCCCCCTTACCTTGAACTTGTGCCCGCTTGTAATTGTCATTTCTGCCCTGGGAAAAAGCTTCCAACTGTTCACCTTATCTACGCTCCTCATAATTTTATAATTATAAATCGAACCAGGATCACTCCTCGTCACAATGTTCGCCTCGGCACTTTACATCAACTTCCCCTATGATGACGGCATCGCTGCAACAACCTCAGCACTCAACACCAACAACAGCCAATTTCCACACACCACCCTACAACCCATCCACTTCATCCTTGACCACAACATCTTACCTTTGACAACCAGTTTTTCATCCAGAGACACGGAACAGCCACGGGGACCAAATTTGAACCCCTACATCTTCATGTAAAGGTTCGAGCAAGAGATCTTTGCCACATATGGGCAACACAGTGGTTAGCACTGCTGCCTCACAGCACCAGGGACCTGGGTTCGATTCTTGGCTTGGGTCACTGTTTGCGTGGAGTTTGCATGTTCTTGCCATGCCTGCGTGCGTTTCCTCCGGGTGCTCCGGTTTCCTCCCAAAGGCCAAAGATGTGCAGGTTAAGTGGATTGGCCATGCTAAATTGCCCCTTAGTGTCAGGAGGACTAGCTAGGGTAAGTGCATGGGGTTGTGGGGATAGGGCCTGGGTGGGATTGTGGTCGCTGCTGACTCGATGGGCAAAAATGGCCTACTTCTGCACTGTAGGATTCTATGATTCTCGGTCCTCCAACCAACGCTATTGCTACGAAGGAGGTTGATCTCCTCTCTGAGGACTAATACTCAACAACTCAAAGAGAAGTACCTCCCTTCATAATCTGTTAAAGTTTTTGTGAGAAGGGGAATTATCCACCCTTAAACAGCTTTTAGTGGTCAAATCAAAATAACTACCTGAGACTCCCACTGTAAAGGCAACAAGTAACACTTTATTTATCTATCTAACAGTAAACAGGTTAACTAAACTATTAACAAACCAAATAAAACACTATTCTAATGGAATACTGTTTAGATAATTACAATTCCCACTTATTAACAAAAAGATTAGAATTTTTAGTCACTCGCAAAATATAACCAGGTCTGTCGTCTTCTGGAATGTTCTTTTTTTGTGGCTGATTTCTTCTGCCATCGAGGCCACATTGGATTTGGTACTGGATAACGAACCAGACCAGGTGTTAGATTTGGAGGTAGGGGAGCACTTTGGTGATAGTGACCACAATTCGGTTACGTTTACTTTAGCGATGGAAAGGAATAGGTATATACAGAAGGGCAAGAGTTATAGCTGGGGGAAAGGAAATTACGATGCGATTAGGCGAGATTTAGGATGCATAGGATGTGGAAGGAAACTGCAGGGGCTGAGCACAATTGAAATGTGGAGCTTGTTCAAGGCGGCACGGTAGCACAGTGGTTAGCACTGCTGCTTCACAGCTCCAGGGTCCTGGGTTCGATTCCCGGCTCGGGTCACTGTCTGTGTGGAGTTTGCACATTCTCCTCGTGTCTGCGTGGGTTTCCTCCGGGTGCTCCGGTTTCCTCCCACAGTCCAAAGATGTGCGGGTTAGGTTGATTGGCCAGGTTAAAAAAATTGCCCCTTAGAGTCCTGAGATGCGTAGGTTAGAGGGTAAAATATGTGGGGGTGGGGCCTGGGTGGGATTGTGGTCGGTGCAGACTCGATGGGCCGAATGGCCTCCTTCTGCACTGTAGGGATTCTATGATTCTATAACAGTTACTGCGTGTCCTTGATAAGAATGTACCTGTCAGGCAGGGAGGAAGTGGTCGAGCGAGGGAACCGTGGTTTACTAAAGAAGTTGAATCTTTTGAGAAGAGGAAGGAGGAGACTTATGTAAAGATGAGACGTGAAGGCTCAGTTAGGGCGCTTGAGAGTTACAAGTTAGCCAGGAAGGACCTAAAGAAAGAGTTAGGAGGAGCCAGGAGGGGACATGAGAAGTCTTTGGCAGGTAGGATCAAGGAAAACCCGAAAGCCTTCTATAGGTATGTCAGGAATAAAAGAATGACTAGGGTAAGATTAGGGCCAGTCAAGGACAGTAGTGGGAAGTTGTGCGTGGAGCCTGAAGAGATAGGAGAGGCGCTAAATGAATATTTTTCGTCAGTATTCACGCAGGAAAAAGACAATGTTGTCGAGAATACTGAGATACAGGCTATTGGACTAGACGGGATTGAGGTTAATAAGGAGGAGGTGTTAACAATTCTGGAAAGTGTGAAAATAGATAAGTCCCCTGGGCCGGATGGGATTTATCCCAGGATTCTCTGGGAGGCTAGAGAGGAGATTGCAGAGCCTTTGGCTTTGATCGTTTATGTCATCATTGTCTACAGGAACAGTGCCAGAAGACTGGAGGATCGCAAATGTTGTCCCCTTGTTCAAAAAGGGGAGTACAGACAACCCTGGTAATTATAGACCGGTGAGCCTTACTTCTGTTGTGGGCAAAGTTTTGGAAAGGATTATAAGAGATAGGATTTATAATCATCTAGAAAGGAATAATTTGATCAGGGATAGTCAACACGGTTTTGTGAAGGGTAGGTCGTGCCTCACAAACCTTATTGAGTTCTTTGAGAAGGTGACCAAAGAGGTGGATAAGGATAAAGTAGTTGATGTGGTGTATATGGATTTCAGTAAAGCGTTTGATCAGGTTCCCCATGGTAAGCTATTGCAGAAGATACGGAGGCATGGGATTGAGGGTGATTTAGCGGTTTGGATCAGGAATTGGCTAGCTGTAAGAAGACAGAGGGTGGTGGTTGATGGGAAATGTTCATCCTGGAGTTCAGTTACTAGTGGTGTACCGCAAGGATCTGTTTGGGGCCACTGCTGTTTGTCATTTTTATTAATGACCTGGATGAGGGCGTAGAAGGGTGGGTTAGTAAATTTGCGGATGACTCTAAAGTCGGTGGAGTTGTAGACAGTGCGGAAGGTTGTTGCAGGTTACAGAGGGACATAGATAAGCTGCAGTGCTGGGCTGAGGGGTGGCAAATGGAGTCCAATGCAGAAAAGTATGAGGTGATTCACTTTGGAAGGAGTAACAGGATTACAGAGTACTGGGCTAATGGTAAGATACTTGGTAGTGTGGATGAACAGAGAGATCTTGGTGTCCATGTGCATAGATCTCTGAAAGTTGGCACCCAGGTTGATAGGGTTGTTAAGAAGGTGTACGGAGTGTTAGCTGTTATTGGTAGAGGGCATCTCTAGATGCCTGTAGATCCTGTCTCTCAAAATACCTTCAAACAACATACCCACTAAAGACGTTATGCTCACCGGTCTGTAGTTCCCAGGCTTTTTCCTGCAGCCCTTCTTAAACAAAGACACAATATTTGCCACCCTCCAATCTTCAGGCACCTCACCTGTGACTATCAATGATTGTTCCACTGGAGCAAGCAGAGAGGGAGTGATTTGTGGCAAGAGTGCTGGTGAGAGATTTATTTATTTATTTATTTAGTGTGTTTTTTGCCTTCATTTTTCGAGTCGTTTTTTTCTTTTCTTAATTTTAAACTGAAAACCGGAAGTGGGCCACTAAGGAGTCTGGGAAGGGTTTTTTAAGCGCACAATGTATAAAAGGTAGGCTGCAGTGTACAGCGGGCAGTGTCGGGAGCGGGCAGCGGAGTGAGAGCTACAAAGGCTTTGGCTCACAGGGCTTTGGGAGACAGGGCGAGCAGGAGTGAGTTTTAATTCTTATTTACTTTTCTCTGTGTACCTTGGTAAAAAGGTTCAAATATGAGTCTGAAGCCAGTGTGTTGTTCCCAGTGTAGGATGTGGGAGGTCCTGGAGGCACCTGGCCTCCTGGACATCGATTTCTGTGAGTGGTGTGTCGAGCTGCGGTTTCTGAGGGGCCGTGTTAGGGAGCTGGAACTGCAGCTCGAGGATCTTAGGCTGTTAAGGGAGAATAAGGAGGTGACAGACAAGAGCTATCATCAGGTGGTCACACCAGGGCCACGGGTGGAGGCCAAGTGGGTGACGGCCAGGAAGGGTAAAGCTGAGGTGATTGAGAGCACCCCGGTGGATGTGCCCCTACACAACAAGCACTCCTGCCTGAGTACTGCTGGGGGGGACAGCCCGCCTGAGAGAAGCAGCAGTGGCCGTGTCTCTGGAGTGGAGTCCGGCCCGGTAACTCAGAGGGCTAAGGAAAAGAGGAAGGCAGTGTTAATCGGGGACTCGACAGTAAGGGGGTCGGACAGGCGTTTTTGCGGAGGCAGGCGGGAGTCTCGGATTCCCTGGCACCGGGATCCAGGATGTCGCTGGTCGAGTCCCAGAAATCCTGAGGGGGAAGGGAGAGGAGCCAGAGGTAGCGGTACATATTGGTGCCGCTGATGTGGGAAGGAAGGGGGAAGGGGTCATGAAAAGAGAGTATAGGGAACTAGGGAGACAGCTAAGGAGGAAAGCAAAGGTAGTAATCTCAGGATTGCTGCCTGTGCCACGGGAAGGTGAGGGCAGGAATGGAGTGAGGTAGAGGATGAATGTGTGGCTGAGGGACTGGTGCAGGGGGCAGGGATTCAGGTTCCTGGACCATTGGAACCTCTTTAGGGGCAGGTGTGACCTGTACACAAAAAACGGGTGGCACTTGAATTCCAGGGGGACCAATACCCTGGCAGGAAGGTTGGCTAAGGCTACTGGGGAGAGTTTAAACTAGATAGGTTGGGGGGAGGGGATCGAGACGAGGTGACTGGGAGCGAGGAAGTTAGCTCGCAAACAGAGAAGGGTTATAGACAGTGCAAGAGGGAGGATGGACGGGGGATAGAGAAGGGGAGAGCTCAGACCAAAGGATAGAGATGTGTTTACTTTAATGCCAGGAGAATAGTGAACAAAAGGGGATGAGCTCAGAGCGTGGATCGATGCCTGGAAGTGTGATGTGGTGGCCATTACAGAGACTTGGTTGTCTCAGGGACAGGACTGGATACTCCAGGTGCCAGGATTCAGATGTTTCAGGAAGGACAGGGAGGGAGGCAAGAGAGGGGGTGGAGTGGCACTGCTGATCAGGGATAGTGTCACAGCTGTAGAGAAGGTGTATGCTGTGGAGGGATTGTCTACAGAGTCTCTGTGGGTGGAAGTTCAGAGTGGGAAGGGGTCGATCACTTTGCTGGGAGTTTTCTATAGGCCGCCCAATAGTAACAGGGAGGTGGAGGAGCAGATAGGGAAACAGATCCTGGAGAGTTGCAATAATAGCAGAGTTGTTGTGATGGGAGACTTTAATTTCCCAAACATAGATTGGAACATCCCTAGGGTAAGGGGATTGGATGGGGAGGAGTTCGTTAGGTGTGTTCAGGAGGGTTTCCTGACACAGCATGTGGACAAGCCTACAAGAGGAGAGGCTGTACTTGATCTGATACTGACCAATGAACCTGGCCAGGTGTCAGATCTCTCAGTGGGAGAGCATCATGGGGATAGCAATCATAACTCTATCTCCTTTATGCTTGCATTGGAAAAAGAGAGGATCAGGCAAGCGAGGAAAGTGTTTATATGGAGTAAGGGGAAATATGAAGACAAGGGGCGGCATGGTAGCACAGTGGTTAGCACTGCTGCTTCACAGCTCCAGGGAGATGGGTTCTATTCCCGGCTTGGGTCACTGCCTGTGTGGAGTTTGCACATTCTCCTCGTGTCTGCGTAGGTTTCCTCCCACAGTCTAAAGATGTGCGGGTTAGGTTGATTGGCCAGATTAAAAATTGCCCCTTAGAGTCCTGAGATGCGTAGGTTAGAGGGATTAGCGGGTAAATATGTGGGGGAAGGGCCTGGGTGGGATTGTGTTCGGTGCAGACTCGATGGGCCAAATGGCCTCCTTCTGCACTGTAGGGTTTCTATGAATTCTATAAGGCAGCAAATTAGAGGAGTAAATTGGGAGGAGGTATTCTCGGGGAAATCTACTGAAGAGAGGTGGCAGTTTTTCAAGGAATGTCTGTCTAGGGTTCTACGGGACAATGTTCCGAGCAGACAGGGAGGAGTTGGTAAGTTAAAGGAACCGTGGTGCATGAAAGCTGTGCGGGACCTAGTCGAGAAGAAAAGGAAAGCATACAAAAGGTTCAGAGAGCTTGGCGAAGATAGGGATCTAGATGAGTATACGGCTTGTAGGAAGGGACTAAAGGAGGAAATTAGGAGAGCCAGAAGGGGTCACGAGAAGGCCTTGGCAGGTAGGATTAAGGAAAACCCTAAGGCGTTCTATAAATATGTGAAGAGTAAAAGGATGAGACGTGAAGGAATAGGGCTTATAAAAGGTGAAGGCGGGAAAATCTGTACGGAGCCAGTAGAAATGGCAGAGGGGCTTAATGAGTATTTTGCCTCGGTTTTCATAGACGAGAAGGACTTGGGTGGATGTACTGCGGGCTTGCGGTGGACTGAAAAGCTTGAGTATGTGGACTTAACAAAGAGGTTGTGATTGAATCTTTGAATGGCATCAAGATAGATAAGTCGCCGGGTCCGGATGGGATGTACCCCAGGTTACTGTGGGAGACGAGGGAAGAGATTGCAGAGCCTCTGGCAATGATCTTTGCATCGTTGATGGGGACGGGAGAGGTGTCGGAGGATTGCGGATGTGGTTCCTATTTTCAAGAAGGGGAATAGGGATAGCCCAGGAAATTACCGACTGGTGAGTCTAACTTCAGTGGTTGGTAAGCTGATGGAGAAGATCTTGAGGGACAAGATTTATGAGCATTTAGAGAGGTTTAGTATGCTCAAGAATACTCAGCATGGCTTTGTCAAAGGCAGATCGTGCCTTACGAGCCTGGTGGAGTTCTTCGAAAATGTGAATAAACACATTGACAAAGGGAAAGCAGTAGATGTGGTTTATATGGATTTTAGCAAGGCGTTCGATAAGGTCTCCCAAGCAAGGCTTCTCGAAAAAGTGAGAGGGCATGGGATCCAAGGGGCTGCTGCCCTGTGGATCCAGAACTGGCTTGCCCAAAGGAGGCAGAGAGTGGGTATAGATGGGTCTTTTTCTAAATGGAGGTCGGTCACCAGCGGTGTGCCCCAGGGATCTGTTCTGGGACCCTTGCTGTTTGCCATTTTCATAAATGACCTGGATGAGGAAGTGGAGGGATGGGTTGGTAAGTTTGCCGACAACACGAAGGTTGGTGGGGTTGTGGATAATCTGGAGGGATGTCAGAAGTTACAGAGGGACATAGATAGGATGCAAGACTGGGCGGACAAGTGGCAGATGGACTTCAACCCAGATAAATGCGTAGTGGTCCATTTTGGCAGGTCAAATGGGATGAAGGAGTACAATATAAAGGGAAAGACTCTTAGTACTGTAGAGGATCAGAAGGACCTTGGGGTCCGGGTCCATAGGACTCTAAAATCGGCCCCACAGGTGGAGGAGGTGGTTAAGAAGGCGTATGGTGTGCTGGCCTTTATCAATCGAGGGATTGAGTTTAGGAGTCCGGGGATAATGATGCAGCTATATAAGACCCTCGTCAGACCCCACTTGGAGTACTGTGCTCAGTTCTGGTCGCCTCATTACAGGAAGGATGTGGAAAAGATTGAAAAGGTGCAGAGGATGTTGCCTGGATTAAGTGGCATGCCTTATGAGGATAGGCTGAGGGAGCTCGGTCTTTTCTCCTTGGAGAGACGTAGAATGAGAGGAGATCTAATAGAGGTATATAAGATGTTGAGAGGCATAGATCGGGTGGACTCTCAGAGGCTTTTTCCCAGAGTGGAAATGGCTGCTATGAGAGGACACAAGTTTAAGGTGCTGGGGGGTAGGTACAGGGGAAATGTTAGGGGTAAGTTTTCACACAGAGGGTGGTGGGCAAGTGGAATCAGCTGCCGTCAGTGGTGGTGGAGGCAAACTCAATAGGGTCTTTTAAGAGACTCCTGGATGAGTACATGGGACTTAATAGGATGGGGGGTTATAGGTAGGCCTAAAAGGTAGGGATATGTTCGGCACAACTTGTGGGGCCGAAGGGCCTGTTTTCGTGCTGTAGTTTTTCTATGTTCTATGTTTCTATGATTCAAATATCTCTGCTCGGGGGGGACACAATTTCCTGCTTAGCCTCCCACAATGTCCTGGGATACACGTCATCAGGTCCCGGGGATTTATCTATATTGATGCGCTTTAAGACGTCCAGCACCTTCTTCTCTGTGATATGTACACTCCTCAAGACATCACTATTTATTTCCCCAAGTTCCCTCACATCCATGATTTTCTCAACAGTGAATACTGATGAGAAATATTCATTTAGGATCTCACCCACGCACATAGATGACCTTGTTGATCCTGAAGAGGTCCTACTTTCTCCCTAGTTACTCTTTTGCCCTTTTTGTATTTGTATAAGCTCTTTGGATTCTCCTTTGCCTTATCTGCCAAAACAATCCACTTTTCGCCCTCCTGATTTCTCTCTCAACTCTATTCCTATACCCTCTATACTCTTCAATGGGTCCACTTGATCCCTGTTGCCTATGCATGTCATATGCCCCCTTCTTTTCCTTGACCAGGGCCTCAATATCCTGAGTCATCCAGGGTTCCCAACTTCTACCAGCCTTGCCCTTCACTCTCAGAGGAATGTGCTTACCCTGGTTCACACAATTTTGAGAGCCTGCCACTTACCAGATATCCCTTTGCCTTCCCACGGACTCCCCCAATTAACTATTGAAAGTTCCTGCCTGATACCATCAAAATTGGCCTTGCCCCAATTTAGAATTTTAACTTTTGGGCCAGACCTATCATTCTCTATAGCTATCTTAAAGCTAATGGAATTATGGTCACTGGTCTCAAAGTGATCCCTTACTACCACTTCTGTCACCTGTCCTTCCTTATTTCCCAAGAGGAGGTCAAGTTTTGCCCATTCTCGAGTCGGACCATCCACATACTGAATGAGAAATTTCTCCTGAATACAAAGAACAAAGAACAGTACAGCACAGGAAACAGGGCCCTTCGGCCCTCCAAGCCTGTGCCGCTCCTTGGTCCAACTAGACCATTTGTTTGTATCCCTCCATTCCCAGACTGCTCATGTGACTATCCAGCTAAGTCTTAAACGATGCCAGCCAATCTGCCTCCACCACCCTACTTGGCAGCGCATTCCAGGCCCCCATCACTCTCTGTGTGAAAAACATCCCTCTGATATCTGAGTTATATCTCGCCCCTCTCACCTTGAGCCCGTGACCCCTCGTGATCGTCACCTCCGACCTGGGAAAAAGCTTCCCACTGTTCACCCTATCTGTACCCTTCATAATTTTGTACACCTCTATTAGGTCTCCCCTCATTCTCTGTCTTTCCAGGGAGAACATGCCCAGTTTACCCAATCTCTCCTCATAGCTAAGACCCTCCATACCAGGCAACATCCTGGTAAACCTTCTCTGCACTCTCTCTAAAGCCTCCACGTCCTTCTGGTAGTGCGGCGACCAGAACTGGACGCAGTACTCCAAATGCGGCCTATACAGCCGCAACATCAGACTCCAGCTTTTATACTCTATACCCCGTTCTATAAAGGCAAGCATAGCATATGCCTTCTTCACCATCTGTGCTGCCACCTTCAAGGATTTGTGGACTTGCACACCTAGGTCCCTCTGTGTTTCTATACTCTTGATGGCTCTGCCATTTATTGTATAACTCCCCCCTACATTAGTTCTTCCAAAATGCATCACCTCGCATTTATCTGGATTAAATTCCATCTGCCATTTCTCCGCCCAATTTTCCAGCCTATCTATATCCTGCTGTATTGTCTGACAATGTTCATCGCTATCCGCAAGTCCAGCCATCTTCGTGTCATCCGCAAACTTGCTGATAACACCAGTTACACCTTCTTCCAAATCATTTATATATATCACAAATAGTAGAGGTCCCAGTACAGAGCCCTGCGGAACACCACTGGTCACAGACCTCCAGCCGGAAAAAGACCCTTCGACTGCTACCCTTTGTCTCCTGTGGCCAAGCCAGTTTTCTATCCATCTAGCCACCTCTCTTTGTATCCCATGAGCCTTAACCTTCTTAACCAACCTGCCATGAGGGACTTTGTCAAATGCCTTACTGAAATCCATATAGACGACATCCACGGCCCTTCCTTCGTCAACCGTTTTTGTCACTTCCTCAAAAAACTCCACCAAATTTGTAAGGCACGACCTCCCTCTTACAAAACCATGCTGTCTGTCACTAATGAGATTGTTCCGTTCTAAATGCACATACATCCTGTCTCTAAGAATCCTCTCCAACAACGTCCCTACCACGGACGTCAAACTCACTGGCCTATAATTACCCGAGTTATCCCTGCTACCCTTCTTAAATAACGGTATCACATTCACTATTCTCCAATCCGCAGGGACCTTACCTGTGTCAAACGAAGAGACAAAGATTTCCGTCAGAGGCCCAACAATTACATCTCTCGTCTCCCTGAGCAGTCTAGGATAGATGCCATCAGGCCCTGGGGATGTGTCAGTTTTAATGTTACCTAAAAAACCTAACACTTCCTCCCTTGTAATGGAGATTCTCTCTAACGGGTCAACACCTCCCTCTGAGACACTCCCAGTCAACAAGCCCCTCTCATTTATGAATACCGATGCAAAGTATTCATTTAGGATCTCGCCTATTCCCTTGGGTTCTAAGCATAATTCCCCTCCTTTGTCCCTGAGAGGTCCGACTTTTTCCCTGACAACTCTTTTGTTCCTGACATTTGAATAAAATGCCTTAGGGCTCTCCTTAAGTCTGCCAAAAACATTTCGTGACCTCTTTTTGAGGTCTTTCCTACTCTAGAACATAGAACAGTACAGCACAGAACAGGCCCTTCGGCCCACGTTGTTGTGCCGAGCTTTGTCTGAAACCCAGATCAAGCTATTTCCTCCCTATCATCCCGAAGTACTCCATGTGCCTATCCAATAGCTTCTTGAATGTTCCTAAATTTTCTGACTCCACTATCACTGCAGGCAGTCCATTCCACACCCCAACCACTCTCTGAGTAAAAAACCTACCTCGGACATCCTTCCTATATCTCCCACCATGAACCCTAGTTACAACTCCATTCACCCGAGGAAATAGTCTTTGAACGTTCACTCTATCTATCCCCCTCATCATCTTATAAACCTCTATCAAGTCTCCTCTCAACCTCCTCTGCTCCAAAGAGAAAAGCCCAAGTTCCCTCAACCTTTCCTCATAAGACTTACCCTCCAAACCAGGCAGCATCCTGGTAAATCTCCTTTGCACTCTTTCCAGTGTCTCCACATCCTTCTTATAGTGAGGTGAGCAGAACTGCACACAATATTCCAAATGTGGTCTCACCAAGGTCCTGTACAGTTGCAGCATAACCCCACGGCTCTTAAACTCAAACCCCCTGTTAATGAACGCCAACACACTATAGGCCTTCTTCACGGCTCTATCCACTTGAGTGGCAACCTTCAGAGATCTATGGATATGAACCCCAAGATCTCTCTGCTCCTCCACATTCTTCAGAACCCTACCTTTGACCCTGTAATCCACATTTAAATTTGTCCTACCAAAATGAATCACCTCGCATTTGTCAGGGTTAAACTCCATTTGCCATTTTTCAGCCCAGCTCTGCATCCTATCTATGTCTCTTTGCAGCCTACAACAGCCCTCCACCTCATCCACTACTCCACCAATCGTGGCGTCATCAGCAAATTTACTGATCCACCCTTCAGCCCCCTCCTCCAAGTCATTTATAAAAATGACAAATAGCAGAGGACCAAGCACTGATCCCAGTGGCACTCCGCTGGTAACCGGTTTCCAGTCCGAAAATTTTCATCCACCACCACCCTCTGTCTTCTGCTAGATAGCCAGTTACCTATCCAATCGGCCAAACTTCCCTCTATCCCACACATCCTTACTTTCATCATAAGCCGACCATGGGGGACTTTATCAAATGCCTTACTAAAATCCATGTATATGACATCAACTGCACTACCTTCATCTACATACTTAGTTACCTCCTCAAAAAATTCTATCAAATTTGTGAGGCAAGACTTGCCCTTCACAAATTCGTGCTGACTATCCCGGATTAAGCTGCATCTTTCTAAATGGTCATAAATCCTATCCCCGAGGACCTTTTCCATCAACTTACCGACCACCGAAGTAAGACTAACTGGCCTATAATTACCAGGGTCATTTCTATTCCCTTTCTTAAACAGAGGAACCACATTCGCCACTCTCCAGTCCTCTGGCACCACCCCCGTGGACAGTGAGGATGCAAAGATCAATGCCAAAGGTTCTGCTATCTCATCCCTTGCCTCCCAAAGACTCCTAGGATATATTTCATCAGGCCCAGGGGACTTATCAACTTTCAGTTTATTCAAAATTGCTAGTACATCCTCCCTCCGAACATCTACTTCCTCCAGCCTATTAGCCTGTGACACCCGCTCTTCCTCAAAAACATGGCCCCTCTCCTTGGTGAACACTGAAGAAAAGTATTCATTCATCACCTCTCCTATCTCTTCTGACTCCATGCCCCCTCCTAGCTCTCCTAAGCCCCTTTTTCAGCTCATTTCTTGCTAACTTGTAACCCTCCATCGAGCCAACTGAACCTTGTTTTCTCAACCTTACATATGCTCTCTTCTTCCTCTTGACAAGACATTCCACCTCTTTTGTGAACCATGGTTCCCTCACTCGGCCATTTCCTCTCTGCCTGGCAGGGACATACCTATCAAGGACACGCAGTATTTGTTCCTTGAAAAAGTTCCACTTTTCATTAGTGCCTTTCCCTGACAATTTTTGTTCCCATCCTATGCTTCCTAATTCCCGCCTGATTGCATCATAATTACCTCTCCCCCAATTGTAAACTATGCCCTGCCGTATGGCCCTCTCCCTCTCCATTGCAATAACAAAAGACACTGAATTGTGGTCACTATCTCCAAAGTGCTCTCCCACAACCAAATCCAACACTTGACCCGGTTCATTTCCCATTACCAAATCCAATGTGGCCCCACCTCTTGTCGGCTTATCCACATATTGTGTCAGGAACCCCTCCTGCACACACTGCACAAAAACTGCCCCATCCAAACTATTCGACCTATAAAGGCTCCAATCAATATTAGGAAAGTTAAAGTCCCCCATGACAACTACCCTGTGACCCCCACACCTATCCATAATCTGCTTAGCAATTTCTTGCTCCACATCTCTATTACTATTTGGGGGCCTATAGTAAACTCCTAACAACGTGACCACTCCTTTCCTATTCCTAACCTCAGCCCATATTACCTCTGTAGGCAGATCCCCTTCGAAATGCCTTTCTGCAGCCGTTACACTCTCCTTGATTAACAGTGCCACTCCTCCACCTCTTTTACCAGCTACCCTACACTTACTGAAACATCTATACCCTGGAACTTCCAACAACCATTCCTGTCCTTGTTCTACCCATGTCTCTGTAATGGCCACAACATCGTAGTCCCAAGTGCCAATCCACGCCCCAAGTTCACCTACCTTATTTCGGGTGCTCCTTGCATTGAAGTAGACACACTTCAACCCACCTTCTTGTCTGCTGGTACCCACCTTTGACCGTGATACCCTTCCCAGTACCTCACTACACTCACTGACCTCCGGACTACAACTCCTTTTCCCATCCCCCTGACAAATTAGTTTAAACCCCCCCCCGAAGAGCCGTAGCAAATTTCCCTCCCAGGATATTGGTGCCCCTCTGGTTCAGGTGCACCCCGTCCTGTTGGTACAGGTCCCACCTTCCCCAGAAAGTGTTCCAATTATCCACATAGCTGAAACCCTCCCTCCTACACCATCCCTGCATCCATGTGTTTAACTGCACTCTCTCCCTGTTCCTCAACTCGCTATCCCGTGGCACTGGCAACATACCAGAGATGACAACCTGTTTTGTCCTGGCTCTCAGCTTCCACCCAAGCTCCCTGAATTCCTGTTTTAGATCCCCGTCCCCTCTCTTACCTATGTCTTTGGTGCCGACGTGCACCATGACTTGTGACTGTTCCCCCTCCCCCTTTAGAATCCTGAAGACACGGTCGGAGATGTCACGGACCCTGGCATCCGGGAGGCAACATACCATCTGTGAGCCTCTCTTGTTGCCACAGAACCTCCTTTCTATCCCTCTAACAAACGAGTCCCCAATAACTATAGCTCTACCGCTCTCCCCCTTTCCCTTCTGAGCCACAGGGACGGACTCAGCGCTGGCAATCTGGTCACTGCGGCTTACCACTGGTAGATCGCCCCCCTCACCTGTATCCAAAGTGGAATACTTGTTGCTAAGGGGAACGACCACAGGGGATCCCCACACCGACTGCTTCCTCCCAGCCCCTCTCACTGTCACCCATCTATTTTCATTCCCTGGAGCAACTATATCCCTGAAGCTTGTGTCTATGGCCCTCTCTGCCTCCCTGATGACCCTCAGCTCATCCAACTCCAGGTCTTGGAGGAGCTGCAGGTGGTGCACCTCCCACAGGTGTAATCAGGAGGACAGAAAGGGGATACGTGATTGTTTTGGCAGCTAAGGCAAAGGAGAATCCGAAGAGCTTCTACATAAAGGGCAAAAGAGTAACAAGGGAGAGGGTAGGGCTTCTTAAGGATCAACAAGGTCATCTATTTGCAGATCCACTAGAGATGGATGAAATCCTAAATGAATATTTTTCATCAGTATTCACTGTTGAGAAAAGTATGGATGTTAGGGAACTTGGGGAAATAAATATTGATGTCTTGAGGAGTACTGAGAAGGAGATGCTGGAAGTCTTAAAGCGTATCAAGGTAGATAAATCCCTGGGACCTGATGAAGTGTACCTCAGGACATCGTGGGAGGTTAGGGAGGAAATTGCAGGTCCCTTAGCAGAGATACTTGAATCATCGATAGTCACAGATGAGGTGCCTGAAGATTGGAGGGTGACAAATGTTGTGCCTTTGTTTAAAAAACAGGGAAATGCCTGGGAACTTGCCTCACATCTGTGGTGGGTAAGTTGTTGGAAGGTATTTTGAGAGACAGGATCTACAGGCATTTAGAAAGGCAAGGACTAATTAGGGACAGTCAGCATGGCTTTTTGAGTTTTTTGAAGGGGTAACCAAGAAGGTAGATGAGGGCAGTGCAGTTGATGTTGTCTACGTGGACTTTAACAAGGCCTTTGACAAGGTACCGTATGGTAGGTTGTTGCACAAGATTCAATCTCATGGGATCCAGGGTGAGGTAGCTAAATGGATACAAAATTGGCTTGATGACAGAAGCTAGAGGGTGGTTGTAGAGGGTTGTTTTTCAAACTGGAGGCCAGTGACCAGCCTCAGGTATCGGTGCTGGGTCCACCGTTATTTGTCATTGATAATGATTTGGCTGAGAATATAGGAGGCATAGTTAGTAAGTTTGGAGATGACACCAAGATTGGTGGCATAGCGAACAGTGAAGAAGGTTATCTCCGATTGCAATGGGATCTTGATCAATTGGGCAAGTGGGTTGATGAATGGCAGATGGAGTTTAATTTAGATAAATGCGAGGTGATGCATTTTGGTAGATTGAACCAAGGCAGGACTTAGTTAATGGGAGGGCATTGGGGAGTGTTACCGAACAAAGAGATCTAGGGGTACATGTTCATAGCTCCTTGAAAGTAGAGTCACAGGTGGACAGAGTGGTGAAGAAGGCATTCAGCATGCTTGGTTTCATTGGTCAGAACTTTGAATACAGGAGTTGGGACGTCTTGTTGAAGTTGTACAAGACATTGGTAAGGCCACACTTGGAATACTGTGTACAGTTCTGGTCACCCGATTAGAACATAGAACAGTACAGCACAGAACAGGCCCTTCGGCCCACGATGTTGTGCCGAGCTTTGTCTGAAACCCAAATCAAGCTATTTCCTCCCTAGCATCCCGAAGTACTCCATGTGCCTATCCAATAGCTTCTTAAATGTTCCTAAAGTTTCTGACTCCACTATCCCTGCAGGCAGTCCATTCCACACCCCAACCACTGAGTAAAAAACCTACCTCGGACATCCTTCCTATATCTCCCACCATGAACCCTATAGTTATGCCCCCCGAGTTACCACTCCATTCACCCGAGGAAATAGTCTTTGAACGTTCACTCTATCTATCCCCCTCATCATCTTATAAACCTCTATCAAGTAGGTCTTATGAGGAAAGGTTGAGGGAACTTGGGCTTTTCTCTTTGGAGCGGAGGAGGTTGAGAGGAGACTTGATAGAGGTTTATAAGATGATGAGGGGGATAGATAGAGTGAACGTTCAAAGACTATTTCCTCGGGTGAATGGAGTGGTAACTCGGGGGGACATAACTATAGGGTTCATGGTGGGAGATATAGGAAGGATGTCCGAGGTAGGTTTTTTACTCAGAGTGGTTGGGGTGTGGAATGGACAAAGATCAGTGCTCTCCCACAACCAAATCCAACACTTGGCCCGGTTCATTTCCCATTACCAAATCCAATGTGGCCCCACCTCTTGTCGGCTTATCCACATATTGTGTCAGGAACCCCTCCTGCGCACACTGCACAAAAACTGCCCCATCCGAACTATTCGACCTATAAAGGCTCCAATCAATATGCTCCGAAAGCTTATGGTATTTGCTACCAAATAAACCTGTTGGACTTTAACCTGGTGTTGTGAGACTTCTTACTGTGTTCACCCCAGTCCAACGCCGGCATCTCCACATTCTGTTAGATAGCCAGTTACCTATCCAATCGGCCAAACTTCCCTCTATCCCACACATCCTTACTTTCTTCATAAGCCGACCATGGGGGACTTTATCAAACGCCTTACTAAAATCCAAGTATATGACATCAACTGCACTACCTTCATCTACATACTTAGTTACCTCCTCAAAAAATTCTATCAAATTTGTGAGGCAAGACTTGCCCTTCACAAATCCGTGCTGACTATCCCGGATTAAGCTGCATCTTTCTAAATGGTCGTAAATCCTATCCCTGAGGACCTTTTCCATCAACTTACCGACCACCGAAGTAAGACTAACCGGCCTATAATTACCAGGGTCATTTCTATTCCCTTTCTTAAAAGAGGAACCACATTCGCCACTCTCCAGTCCTCTGGCACCACCCCCGTGGACAGTGAGGATGCAAAGATCAATGCCAAAGGCTCTGCTATCTCATCCCTTGCCTCCCAAAGACTCCTAGGATATATTTCATCAGGCCCAGGGAACTTATCAACTTTCAGTTTATTCAAAATTGCTAGTACATCCTCCCTCTGAACATCTATTTCCTCCAGCCTATCAGCCTGTGACACCTTCTCTTCCTCAAAAACCTGGCCCCTCTCCTTGGTGAACACCGAAGAAAAGTATTCATTCATCACCTCTCCTATCTCTTCTGACTCCATGCACAAATTCCCACTGTCGTCCTTGACCGGCCCCAACCTCACCCTGGTCATTCTTTTATTCCTCACATAAGAGTAAAAAGCCTTGGGGTTTTCCTTGATCCGACCTGCCAAGGACTTCACATGCCCCCTCCTAGCTCTCCTAAGCCCCTTTTTCAGCTCATTTCTTGCTAACTTGTAACCCTTCATCGAGCCAACTGAACCTTGTTTTCTCAACCTTACATACGCTTCCTTCTTCCTCTTGACAAGACATTCCACCTCTTTTGTGAACCATGGTTCCCTCACTCGGCCATTTCCTCTCTGCCTAGCAGGGACATACCTATCAAGGACATGCAGTATTTGTTCCTTGAAAAAGTTCCACTTTTCATTAGTGCCTTTCCCTGACAATTTTTGTTCCCATCCTATGCTTCCTAATTCCCGCCTGATTGCATCATAATTACCTCTCCCCCAATTGTAAACTATGCCCTGCCGCATGGCCCTCTCCCTCTCCATTGCAATAACAAAAGACACCGAATTGTGGTCACTATCTCCAAAGTGCTCTCCCACAACCAAATCCAACACTTGGCCCGGTTCATTTCCCATTACCAAATCCAATGTGGCCCCACCTCTTATCGGCTTATCCACGTATTGTGTCAGGAACTTCTCCTGCACACACTGCACAAAAACTGCCCCATCCGAACTATTCGACCTATAAAGGCTCCAATCAATATTTGGAAGGTTAAAGTCCCCCATGACAGCTACCCTGTGACCTCCACACCTATCCATAATCTGCTTAGCAATTTCTTGCTCCACATCTCTATTACTATTTGGGGGCCTATAGTAAACTCCTAACAACGTGACCGCTCCTTTCCTATTCCTAACCTCAGCCCATATTACCTCTGTAGGCAGATCCCCTTCGAAATGCCTTTCTGCAGCCGTTACACTCTCCTTGATTAACAGTGCCACTCCTCCACCTCTTTTACCAGCTACCCTACACTTACTGAAACATCTATACCCCGGAACTTCCAATAACCATTCCTGTCCTTGTTCTATCCATGTCTCCGTAATGGCCACAACATCGTAGTCCCAAGTGCCAATCCACGCCCCAAGATCACCTACCTTATTTCGGGTGCTCCTTGCATTGAAGTAGACACACTTCAACCCACCTTCTTGTCTGCTGGTACCCACCTTTGACCATGATACCCTTCCCAGTACCTCATTACACTCACTGACCTCCGGACTACAACTCCTTTTTCCATCCCCCCTGACAAATTAGTTTAAACCCCCCCCGAAGAGCTGTAGCAAATTTCCCTCCCAGGATATTGGTGCCCCTCTGGTTCAGGTGCACCCCATCCCGTCCTGTTGGTACAGGTCCCACCTTCCCCAGAAAATGTTCCAATTATCCACATAGCTGAAACCCTCCCTCCTACACCAACCCTGCATCCATGTGTTTAACTGCACTCTCTCCCTGTTCCTCAATTCGCTATCTCGTGGCACCGGCAACATACCAGAGATGACAACCTGTTTTGTCCTGGCTCTCAGCTTCCACCCTAGCTCCCTGAATTCCTGTTTTAAATCCCCGTCCCCTCTCTTACCTATGTCTTTGGTGCCGACGTGCACCACGACTTGTGACTGTTCCCCCTCCCCCTTTAGAATCCTGAAGACATGGTCGGAGATGTCACGGACCCTGGCATCCGGGAGGCAACATACCATCCGTGAGTCTCTCTTGTTGCCACAGAACCTCCTATCTATCCCTCTAACAAACGAGTCCCCAATAACTATAGCTCTACCGCTCTCCCCATTTCCCTTCTAAGCCACAGGGACGGACTCAGCGCTGGCGATCTGGTCACTGCGGCTTACCACTGGTAGGTCTCCCTCCTCACCTGTATCCAAAGTGGAATACTTGTTGCTATGGGGAATGACCACAGGGGATCCCTGCACCGACTGCTTCCTTCCGGCCCCTCTCACCGTCACCCATCTATTTTCATTCCCTGGAGCAACTATATCCCTGAAGCTTGTGGAAGCTTGGGGTTAGAACAAACAAAGTTGTTATCTCTGGTTTGTTACCCGTGCCACGTGATAGTGAGGAGAGGAATAGGGAGAGAGAGCAGTTGAACACGTGGTTACAGGGATGGTGCAGGAGGGAGGAATTCAGATACCTGGACAATTGGGGATCTTTCTGGGGTAGGTGGGACCTCTACAAACAGGATGGTCTGCACTTGAACCAGAGGGGTACCAATATCTTGGGGGGAAAATTTGCTAATGCTCGTCGGGAGGGTTTAAACTAATTCAGCAGGGGGGTGGGTACCTGAATTGTAGCTCCGGTGTACAGGAGGTTGAGAGTAGTGAGGTAATGGATGAGTTTCAGAGTCGCAGGAGTGTACTGGCAGGCAGGAAGGCGGTTTGAAGTGTGTATACTTCAACGCCAGGAGCATCCAGAATAAGGTGGGTGAGTTTGCAGCATGGGTTGGTACCTGGGATTTCGATGTTGTGGCCATCTCGGAGACATGGATAGAGCAGGGACAGGAATGGTTGTTGCAGGTTCCGGGGTTTAGATGTTTCAGTAAGTGCAGGGAAGGTGGTAAAAGAGGGGGAGGTGTGGCATTGTTAGTCAAGGACAGTATTACGGTGGCAGAAAGGACATTTGATGAGGACTCGTCTACTGAGGTAGTTTGGGCTGAGGTTAGAAACAGGAAAGGAGAGGTCACCCTGTTGGGAGTTTTTTATAGACCTCCGAAAAGTTCTAGAGATGTAGAGGAAAAGATTGCAAAGATGATTCTGGATAGGAGCGAAAGTAACAGGGTAGTTGTTATGGGGGACTTTAACTTTACAAATATTGACTGGAAAAGCTATAGTTCGAGTACTTTAGAGGGGTCAGTTTTTGTCCAGTTTGTGCAGGAAGGCTTCCTGACGCAGTATGTAGATAGATCAACAAGAGGCGAGGCCACATTGGATTTGGTACTGGGTAATGAACCAGGCCAGGTGTTAGATTTGGAGGTAGGTGAGCACTTTGGTGACAGTGACCACAATTCGATTACGTTTACTTTAGCAATGGAAAAGGATAGGTATATACCAAAGGGCAAGAGTTATAGCTGGGGGAAAGGAAATTATGATGCGATTAGGCGAGATTTAAGGCGGCACGGTAGCACAGTGGTTAGCACTGCTGCTTCACAGCTCCAGGGTCCCGGGTTCGAATCCCGGCTTGGGTCACTGTCTGTGTGGAGTTTGCACATTCTCCTCGTGTCTGCGTGGGTTTCCTCCGGGTGCTCCGGTTTCCTCCCACAGTCCAAAGATGTGCGGGTTAGGTTGATTGGCCAGGTTAAAAATTGCCCCTTAGAGTCCTGGGATGCGTAGGTTAGAGGGATTAGCGGGTAAATATGTGGGGTGGGATTGTGGTCGGTGCAGACTCGATGGGCCGAATGGCCTCCTTCTGCACTGTAGGGTTTCTATTCTATTCTATTCTATTTAGCTGGCATAGGTTGGGGAAGGAAACTGCAGGGGATGGGCACAATTGTAATGTGGAACTTGTTCAAGGAACAGCTACTACGCGTCCTTGATAAATATGTACCTGTCAGGCAGGGAGGAAGCAGACGTGTGAGGGAACCGTGGTTTACTGAGGAGGTTGAATCTCTTCTGAAGAGGAAGAAGGAGACTTATGTTAACATGAGACGTGAAGGCTCAGTTAGGGCGCTTGAGAGTTACAAGTTAGCCAGGAAAGACCTAAAGAAAGAGTTAAGAGCCAGGAGGGGACATGAGAAGTCTTTGGCGGGTAGGATCAAGGAAAACCCTAAAGCTTTCTATAGGTATGTCAGGAGTAAAAGAATGACTAGGGTAAGATTAGGGCCAGTCAAGGACAGGAGTGGGAAGTTGTGCGTGGAGTCTGAAGAGATAGGAGAGGCACTAAATGAATATTTTTCGTCGGTATTCACACTGGAGAGGGACAGTGTTGTTGAGGGGAGTACTGAGATGCAGGCTGTTGGACTGGATGGTATTGATGTTCATAAGGAGGAGGTGTTAGCAATTCTGGAAAGGGTAAAAATAGATAAGTCCCCTGGGCCGGATGGGGTTTATCCTAGGATTCTCTGGGAGGCTAGAGAGGAGATTGCAGAGCCTTTGGCTTTGATCTTTGTGTCGTCATTGTCTACTGGAACAGTGCCAGAAGACTGGAGGATAGCAAATGTTGTCCCCTTGTTCAAGAAGGGGAGTAGGGACAACCCTGGTAATTATAGACCGGTGAGCCTTGCTTCTGTTGTGGGCAAAGTATTGGAAAGGATTATAAGAGATAGGATTTATAATCACCTGGAAAGGAATAATTTGATTAGGGATAGTCAGCACGGTTTTGTGAAGGGTAGGTCGTGCCTCACAAACCTTATTGAGTTCTTTGAGAAGGTGACCAAAGAGGTGGATGAGGATAAAGCGGTTGATGTCGTGTATATGGATTTCAGGAAAGCGTTTGATAAGGTGGTAAGCTTTTGCAGAAAATAGGGACAGATGGGATTGAGGGTGATTTAGTGGTTTGGATCAGGAATTGGCTAGCTGTAAGAAAACAAAGGGTGGTGGTTGATGGGAAATATTCATCCTGGAGTTCAGTTACTAGTGGTGTACCGCAAGGATCTGTTTTGGGGCCACTGCTGTTTGTCATTTTTATTAATGACTTGGATGAGGGCGTGGAAGGATGGATTAGTAAATTTGCGGATGACACTAAAGTCGGTGGAGTTGTAGACAGTGCGGAGGGAAGTGGCAGGTTACAGAGGGACATAGATAAGCTGTAGAGCTGGGCTGAGAGGTGGCAAATGGAGTTTAATGCGGAAAAGTGTGAGGTGATTCACTTTGGAAGGAGTAACAGGAATACAGAGTACTGGGCTAATGGTAAGATACTTGGTAGTGTGGATGAACAGAGGGATCTGGGTGTCCACGTGCATAGATCCCTGAAAGTTGGCACCCAGGTTGATAGGGTTGTTAAGAAGGCGTACGGTGTGTTAGCTTTTATTGGTAGAGGGATTGAGTTTCGGAGCCAGGAGGTCATGCTGCAACTGTACAAAACTCTGGTGCAGCCGCATTTGGAGTATTGCATACAGTTCTGGTCGCCGTATTATAGGAAAGATGTGGAAGTGTTGGAAAGGGTGCAGAGGAGATTTACCAGGATGTTGCCTGGTATGGTGGGAAAATTGTATGAGGAAAGGCTGAGGGGCTTGAGGTTGTTTTCGTTAGAGAGAAGGTGGTTAAGAGATGACTTAATAGAGGCATACAAGATGATCAGAGGATTAGATAGGGTGGATAGTGAGAGCCTTTTTCCTCGGATGGTGTTGGCTCGCACGAGGGGACATAGCTTTAAATTGAGGGGTGAGAGATATAAGACAGATGTTAGAGGTAGGTTCTTTACTCAGAGAGTAGTAAGGGTGTGGAATGCCCTGCCTGCAGCAGTGGTGGACTTGTCAACGTTGAGAGCGTTCAAGTGGTTATTGGATAAACATATGGATGATATTGGAATAGTGTAAATTTAGAGGGGCTTTAGATTGGTACCACTGGTCGGCGCAACATCGAGGGCCGAAGGGCCTGTACTACGCTGTAATGTTCTATGTTGTGTCTATGGCCCTCTCTGCCTCCCTGATGACCCTAAGCTCATCCAACTCCAGCTCCAGCTCCCTAACGCGGTCTTGGAGGAGCTGCAGATGGGTGCACCTCCCACAGGTGTAATGAGCAGGGACACTGACGGTGTCCCTCACCTCAAACATTCTGCAGGAGGTACATTGCACTGCCTTCACTTCCATCCCCTCCATATAACTTACTGCTACAAAGAAAAAGAATTGCTCCAATGGAACACTGAACCCTTTTTCCTCTTCCTCAGAGTGCACTGGGAAAGAAGTTTAAAAAGCAGGAACACAGAGCGGTGACAGTTTAAAGAGTGGGAACACAGAGCGGTGACAGTTTAAAAAGCTGTATACTCTCTCTGTATTCCTCCAGAGCTCCATCTGTTTTCAGTTGCCTGGACCTAACGTACGCCTCTCTTTTCTTTTTGATAAGATCCTCAATTTTCCTGGTTATCCACGGCTCTCGAATCCTACCTTTCCTATCCTTCCTTTTTACAGGCACATGCCTGTCATGCAGCCTTATCAACTGTTCCTTAAAAAGACTCCCACATGCCAGACGTGGACTTACCCCCGAACAGCCTCTCCCAATCAACGGCCACCAATTCCTGCCTAATCCGGCTATAGTTAGCCTTCCCCCAATTTAGCACCCTACCCTTAGGACAACACTCGTCCTTGTCCATTACTATCCTAAAGTTAACAGAGTTGTGGTCACTATTTGCCTCATGTTCCCCTACCGAAACTTTGACAACCTGACCAGTCTCATTTCCCAGAACTGGATCCAGTATAGCCCCCTCTCTAGTTGGGCTATCTACATACTGTTCCAAAGAACCTTCCAGTACGCATTTTACAAATTCCTCCCCATCCAGACCCCCAGCCCTAAGCACTTTCCAGTCTATACCAGGGAAATTGAAGTCTCCCACTACAACCACCCTATTTTTTCTGCACATATCCCGAATCTCCTGACATATCCGTTCCTCCACTTCCCGTGGGCTGTTGGGTGGCCTCTAGTATACCCCCAGCATAGTGATTGCACCTTTCCTGTTTCTGAGCTCCACACACAGCGACTCATTACATGACCCCTCTAAATTGTCCAACCTCTGCACCGCTGTAATATGCTCCTTAACTAATACCGCTACTCCCCCACCTTTTTTTGCCCAACCAAATACACTCAACAAACTTCTCTCCATCGAAACCTCTAATACTATGCCTGTCCTAGTCAGTGTTGGGAAAGTTAAAATCCCCTACTATCATCACCCTGTTTTTCTTGGAGCTATCTGTAATCTCCTTACATATTTGCTCCTCAATTTCCTGCCGACTATTTGGGGGCCTATAGTACAACCTTGTCAAAGTGATTTCCCCCTTCTTATTTCTCAGTTCTACCCATATCAGCTTAGTGGGCGAACCCTCAGATATATCCCCTCTTAGTACTGCCGTGTATCCTAGAGCAATACAGCATGGGAACAGGCCCTTCAGTCCAACCGATGCAAGCCAACCATGGTGCCCTCCCAGCTACCCATGTTTAGTCCAAATCTCTCTCACCCTTTCCCATCCATGTACTTATCCAAATGCTTTTTTAATGTTGCTATTGTACCTGCGTCAACCACATACACTTCAATAAGGTCATCTCTCATTCTCCTACATTCCAACGAATAAAGCCCTAGCTTTGCCAAACACTCCCTATAACTCAGGCCAACTAGTCCTGGCAACATCCTCATAAATTTTCTTTGCACGCTTTCCAGTTTATCAATGTCTTTCCTGTAACAGGTTAACCAAAACGGTACACAATACTCGCAAGTACTGCCTCACCAAAGACTTATACAACTGTAACAATGTCCCAACTACCATACTCGATGCGAAATCTGCTGAAGACCAGTGTGCTAACTGCCTTCTTCACTACCCTGTCTCCTTGTGACACCGCTTTCAACAAACTATCTGCTTGTACTCCTAGGTCCCTCTGTTCATCAACACTCTTCAGCATCCTACCATTCACTGCATAAATCCTACCTTGGTTTGATGTTCCAAAATGCAATACTTCACACCTAGCTGTATTGAAATCCTCAGCCCATTTCCAAGATCCCCCTCTGACCTTCTTTGCTATCAATGATATCTCATAATTTAGTATCATCCGCAAACTTACTAACCATGCCTTGTACATTCATATCCAAATCATTTATCACAATAGCAAATAACAAGGGTCCCAACACTGAACCCTGAGGCACACCACTAGTCACAGGCCTCTAGTCTAAGCAACAACCTTCGACCATCACCCTCTGCTTCATAGCATCAAGCCAATTTTGAATCCAATTAGCCAGCTCTCCCTGCATCCCACATGCTCTAACCTCCCAGACTAATCTGCTATACGGGACCTTGTCAACGGCCTTGCTAAAGTCCACATAGACAACATCTACTGCCCTAACCTCATTCATTCTCTTTCTTACCTCTTCGAAAAACTCTAAAAGGTTCATCAGATATAACTTCCCATGTACAAAGCTGTGCTGACTATCCAAATGTTGGTAGATTCTGTCCCTTAGAATCTCCTCCAGTAAGTCACCCAGCACCGATGTCAGGCTCACCGGCTTGTAATTCCCTGGCTTGTCCTTGCTTCCATTTTTAAACAACATTAGCCACACTCCAGTCTTCCGGAACTTCGCCAGTGGAAAAAGAGGAAGCAAATATCTCTGCAAGGGCCTCTGCAATTTCTTCTCTAGCTTCCCACAATATCTGAGGATGCACTTGATCAGGCCCAGGGGATTTATCCACCTTAATGCACTTTAAGGCTACAAGTATCTCCTCCCTAGTAATATGCATGTGAGTCAAGACACCACCACTTGTTTCCCTTATTTCTTTAGCACCCATGATTTTCTCCTCAGTAAATACCAAGGAGAAATATTCTTTAAAAAATCTCACCAATCTCTTTTGGCTCCACACACAGACAGCCATGCTGATCTTTAAGGGAACCTATTCTCTCCCTGGACACCCTTTTATTCTTAAAATAGCTATAGCTGTGTGAGACCCCTTGGGGATGAGTGATCATAACATGATAGAATTTTTCATCAAAATCGAGAGTGATGTAATTGATTCTGTGGCTCGGGTCCTGAATCTAATAAAGGAAACTATGATGATATGAGGCACAAGTTGGCAGTGATATATTGGGAAACGTTACGTAAAAGGGATGATAGTGGATCAGCAATGGCAAACATTCAAGGAGCGCATGGGTGAACTGCAACAATGGCCAAACCATGGCTTAAAAGGAAAATTAGAGAGAGTATTAGATCTAATAGAGAGACGTTAAAAATTGGCCAAGCAAAACAACAGATCTGAGGACTGGAAGCAGTTTAGAATTCAGCAAAGGAGGACCAAGGGACTGATTAAAAAGTGGAAAATAGAATATGAGAGTAAGCCTTCAGAGGAAAAAAAACTGACTGTGAAAGTTTCTATAGTATGGGAGGAGAAAAAGATTGGTGAAGACAAATGTTGGTCCTTAGTCAGAAATTTATAATGGGGAACAAATAAATGGCTGACCAACGGAATACATGCTTTGGTTCTGCCTTCACAAAAGCACAAATAAGATACAAGAAATGTTGGGGAACACAGGGTTTAGTGAGAGAGAGAGGAACTGAAGATCAGTATTAGTAGAGAAATGGTGTTAGAGAAACTGATGGGATAGAAGACCGAAGAATCACCCGGGCTTGATAATTTACAACCTAGAGTGCTTGCAGGATTACACAGAGGAAGCCAGTGAATGTGGTTTATTTGGACTTTCAGAAGGCTTTCGATGAGGTCCCACTTAAAAGGTTTGCATGCAAAATTAGCATGCATAGGACTGGGCATAGTGTATCGAGATGGATAGAAATCTGTTTGGCAGACACGAAGCAAAGAATAGGAATAAATGAGTCTTTTCCCAAATGGCAGAAGTGACTAGTGGGGTTAGTGCTCAGACCCCAGCTGTTTACAATATACATCAATGACTTAGATAATGGAACTAAATGTAATATCTTCAAATTTGCAAATGACACAAAGCTGGGAAGCTGGGTGGGAAGGTGAGCTGTGAGGAGGTAGAGATCCTTCAGTGTGATTTGGACAAGTGAATGGGCAAATGATTGACAGGTGCAGTAAAATTTGGTAAATGCGAGGTTATCCACTTTGGTAGCAAAAACGGGAAGGTAGATTACTATCTGAATGGCCATACATTAGAAGACGGGAATGTGCAATGAGACTTGGCTGTCCTTGTACACCAGTCACTGAAGGCAAGCATGCAGGTACAGCATTCAGTCAAAACGGCAAATGGTATGTTGGCCTTCATGGCGAGAGGATTAGAGTACAGGAATGTCTTGATGCATTATACAGGGCCTTGGTGATGTTATGACGCGGAGATGATTTTTCCCCCTGCGCGATTTTGGAACCACCCAAAGGGATGTACCTCACCTTGTAATCTTATACACATGAGTGAGAGGTTGTAGGAAACTATTGGTTTTGGTAAATTAAAGCAGGATCGGCCACTCTCTGTCATGAACAATTAACAGGTTTTTATTTTTAAAACTGGTGACTTATTAAACAACTAACAAACCAAATAAAATCCCAATAGAATGCTGTCCAAATATTACAAGGCTCGTTCAGGAATAATGAAATAAATCCTTATAGAATAGAGTCACTCTCAAAGAATTTTCAACCAGGTGTCTTTTGGAAGTATGAAGATTCTTTGGTGATGCTCTCGTTTGGAATACTTTCTAAGCTAGTATTTCCTTCAATTTAGATGGTGATTTTCTGAAGATATATATATTACTGCAGGATTCTACACGAGAGCCTTGTCTCTCCTCCTTCCGTTTAAAGAGGTAGCAAGCTTACTCTAACCGTTATCTGCCCTTGTCCAGGTTTATATACCTCAGTATTCCTGTGATCTCAGTGGCTTGTGGCTGTCAACAAACCTCACATTTGAATTCCATTGGTCTTGCAGCTCTGTGTGCTTGCCTTAAACTCATTGGTTCAATTCAAAAGCCTATTTTTCTATGTCGGAACATTGACTTCTGCTTTGATACCAATGTTGTAAACCTGCTGCTGCAGTTTAAAATCCACAGAAAGACACTTGCTTTATAAAGATTGGTTTCATAGAGTCATAGAGGTTTACAGCATGGAAACAAGCCTTTCGGTCCAACTTGTCCATGCCGCCCTTTTTTTTTTAAAAACCCCTAAGCTAATCCCAATTGCCTACATTTGGCCAATATCCCTCTATACCCATCTTACCCGTGTAACTATCTAAATGCTTTATAAAAGACAAAATTGTACTCGCTTCTACTACTGCCTCTGGCAGCTTGTTCCAGACACACACTACCCTGTGTGTGAAAAAATTGCCCCTCTGGACCCTTTTGTATCTCTCCCCTCTCACCTTAAACCTATGCCCTCCAGTTTTAGACTCCCAGTATATCCAGCCTCTCCTTATAACTCAAACCATTAAGTCCTAGTAGCATCCTGATAAATCTTTCCTGCACTCTTTCTAGTTTAATAATATCCTTTCTATAATAGGGTGACCAGAACTGCACACAGTATTCCAAGTGTGGCCTTACCAATGTCTTGTACAACTTCAACAAGACATCCCAACTCCTGTATTCAATGTTCTGACCAATGAAACCAAGCATGCCGAATGCCTTCTTCACCACTCTGTCCACCTGTGACTCCACTTTCAAGGAGCTATGAACATGTACCCCTAGATCTTTGTTCTGTAACTCTCCCCAACACCCTACCATTAACTGAGTAAGTCCCGCCCTGGCTCAATCTACCAAAATGCATCACCTCACATTTGTCTAAATTAAACTCCATCTGCCATTCGTCAGCCCACTGGCCCAATTGATCAAGATCCCATGGCAATTGGAGATCACTTTCTTCACTGTCCACTATGCCACCAATCTTGGTGTCATCTGCAAACTTACTAACCATGCCTCCTATATTCTCATCCAAATCATTAATATAAAGGACAAATAATAGTGGACCCAGCACAGATTCCGGAGGCTCACCGCTGGTCACAGGCCTCCAGTTTGGAAAAACAACCCTCAACAACCACCCTCTGGCTTCTGTCAAAAAGCCAATTTTGTATCCACTTAGACACCTCACCCTGGATCCCGTGAGATTTAACCTTATGCAACAACCTGCCATGCGGTACCTTGTCAAAGGCCTTGCTAAAGTCCATGTAGACAACTCCAACTGCACTGCCTTTATCTACCTTCTTGGCTACCCCTTCAAAAAACTCAATCAAATTTGTGAGACATGATTTTCCACTCACAAAGCCATGCTGACTGTCCTTAATCAGTCCTTGCATCTCTAAATGCCTGTAGATCCTGTCTCTCAAAAGACCTTCCAACAACTTACCCACCACAGATGTGAGGCTCACTGGCCTGTAGTTCCCAGGCTTTTCTCTGCAGCCCTTTTTAAACAAAGGCACAACATTTGCCACTCTCCAATCTTCAGGCACCTCACCCATGACTATCGATGATTCAAATACCTCTGCTAGGGGACCCACAATTTCCTCCCTAGCCTCCCACGATGTCCTGGGATACACTTCATCAGGTCCCGGGGATTTATCTACCTTGATGTGCTTTAAGACTTCCAGCACCTCCTTCTCTGTAATATGTACACTCCTCAAGACATCACTATTTATTTTCCCAATTTCCCGAACATCCATGCTTTTTTCAACAGTAAATACTGATGAGGAATATTCATTTAGGATCTCACCAATCTCTTGTGGATCCGCACATAGATGACCTTGTTGATCCTGAAGAGGCCCTACTCTCTCCCTTGTTACTCTTTTTGCCCTTTATGTATTTGTAGAAGCTCTTTGGAGTCTCCTTTGCCTTATCTGCCAAAGCAATCTCGTGTCTCCTTTCTTTCATTCCTTTCCAATATTTACATTTGTCAAACACCACATTTTTAACCTTATATATGCAACCCCATAACAGTGAGGCCACACCTGGAATATTGCGTGCAATTTTGGTCTCCTTTTCTGAGGAAGGATGTTCTTGCTCGAGGGGAAGTACAGTGAAAGTTTACCAGACCGATTCTTGGGATAGCGGGACTGACGGATATGGAGAGATTGAGCCAGTTAGGATTGTATTCGCTGGAGTTCAGAAGAATGAGGAGGATCTCATAGAAACCTAGAAAATTCTTACAGGTCTACACAGTATATGCAAGAAGGAATTCCTGATGGTGGGGGCGTCCAGAACCAGGGTTCACAGTCTGAGGATACAGGGTAGACCACTTAGGACAGAGATGAGGAGAAATTTCTTTGCCCAAAGACTGGTCAGCCTGTGGAATTTGCTACCACAAAGTTGTGAGGCCAAAAGATCGAGGGGACGATCTTAACATCTCGTCCCACCGGTCCATGGGCGGGGCTAGCCAGTAAGATCGCAGGCCATTGAAACCTCCTCCGGAAGGTTGGGGATATGGCGATGCCCCTTTGCCAGTGCTACCTTGGCACCCTGGCACATTGGCACTGTCAAGGGGTGGGGTCTGAAGAGAGGTAGGGGGATGCTGCACACTCTGCAACCAGGATGGAAGGGGTGAGGGGCACTGTGTGCAATCGGCAACTGGTGATCGACCAGCCTGTGCCAGTTTTGGGGGGGGGGGGGGGGGGGTGACTGGCTGGTCTATGCCAGAGGCAACAATCATTCATGGTGGTCATTGGTAGCTGGAGGAAGGTGACTGACAGATCTTTCGGTTCTGTGCTATTGTACAGAAGAGGGAGATCTACACATGTGCAATGGCACTCTCCTGTTGCAAGCTACTGGCTTTCAGACAAGGTTACGCCTTGCTCCCTCCCCTTGCTGGCAGGAAACAGACCTTGCTTCATTTTTTCCTCTAAGTGAGGTAAGTTTTGATTTTTAAGGTGTCCAAAAAAAAAAGCACGATTCTCTCCTGTTTTCATACTTGCTCAGCACTTACAATTTTTTTGGTTAAGATCGTCCCCTGAAATTTTTCAAGAAACAGTTAGATATGGCTCTTAAGGTGAAGGGGATCTATTGATATATGCAGAGAAGGCGGGAGTAGGTTATTGAGTTGAAAGATCTGCTACAAACATAATGAATGGCAGAGCAGGCTAAATGGCCTCCTCCTGCTCCTATTTTCTACATTTCTCTGGATGGTAAACTGGCTGTCAGATAGAAAATAGAGAGGGCAATTCTCCCAAAAAACCGAAGTGCCCAATGGGCAAGAAAACGGGAGATTTTCCCAACTGTTTTTTGGGCATACTGAGTCTGTGCATCACAGGGTGTTGCAGGGGGGATTCACGCCGGTAAGGGGAGGGGCGGGGCCCGAACCTGCTCAAGGGGCTGGAATCAGCATGCTAAACGGGCCACTGCATGTGCTGATCTCTGGGGGGGGGGGGGGCGGGGAAATCAGCGCATGTACACTGGTCCCCCATCGCCAGCGTCCCAGTTGCTTACCAGTTTCTCCCCCCGCCCCCCCCGCATTGCTGGCATCCCCAATTCCCTTTCCGGTTGCGGGTCTCCCCTACACCCCCCGCCGCAGTCCAGCCCCAATCGCCAGTCCCTCAAGGCCAGTCCAACCCCCTTCCATGGCTAACCCGACCCCTCCCTCCCCCACCAATCCCTAATGTAGAGGGCACAGCCCCCTCCCGCCCCCCCCCCCCCACCCCATCAATCAACCCTGCCCTCCTCTGGCCCAACCCCTTTGGCCTTTCCTGGTGGGCATTGCCCAAGAAGCATCCCCACTGCCACTGACCGCTCAGGGGTGCCTCAATGGCTTGTGTCTCCACCAGTGGGGTGACCCCATTGATGGGGACCAGCTTTAATCCCCACTGGTAGGAACCTCTTCCGGCAGGGACTGGGGGGAAAGAGACTCTAGCAAGCCCAGAGAATACAATCCTGGGCTCGCGAATGATATGGAAATGTGCATTTCCATACTGTAATCCGCCTCACACTGATTTCCGGCATGAGGCTGAATGTCAAAAAACATGGCCTGGGGAGACTTGAGACTGGCTGGACACGCATCCCGCTACAGACTCACTGCTGATGTCTCCTGGCCACGCCACGCAAGCAGTGCAGCAAACCGGGAGAATCACCCGCAGAGAGTTGGAATAAATGTGTCCTTTTCAGAGTGGAAAGACCTAACTAGTGGAGTACCACCAGGATCAGTTCTTGGCCCCAATTGTTCACTATTTACATTAATGAACTGGAGGGAGGAACAGAATGCAAGATTTCCAGATTTTGCCACCAATACAAAAATAGGCTGTGATGAGGATATTGTGATTCTGCAATGGGACACAGATAGATTGGGTGACTGGGCAAGAACCTGCCAAATGGAATTTAAGTGGGGATGGGTGAGGTCATGCATTTTGAGATGAGGAATCAAAAGGCAGAGTATTATCTAAATGGAGAGAGACTGCAAATGAGTAAAAGTGTAGTGGGATCTAGGTGTTCTACTGCGTGAATCACAAAAAGCTAGCAAGCAGGTCCAACAGGTAGTTAAGCAGACAAGCGGCATTTTGGTCTTTATTGCAAAGGCTAATTTTTGGGATGAGATGGTTATCCTAGCAAGAGAGGCTAAATAGTCTGGGTCTGTTTTTCTTGCAGTTTAGAAGAGTAAGGGGCGACCTTATTCAAATATACAAGATCCTGAGGTTGACACAAAGGTTGGTGGATTTGCAGATAGCGATGAGGGCCATCAGAGGATACAGCAGGATATAGATCAGTTGGAGACTTGGGCGGAGAGATGGCAGATGGAGGCATCACAGTAAGAAGTCTCACGAAAGCAGACAAGATACCGAAAGGACTACGGATCACGAACCAAGTGCAGATGGAGGCATGGACAGAGTGGATAGTCAGAAGCTTTTTCCCAGGGTGGAAGAGCCAATTACTAGGGGGCATAGGTTTAAGGTGCGAGGGGCAAGGTTCAAAGGAGATGTACGAGGCAGATTTTTCACACAGAGTGGAGGGTGCCTGGAACTCGTTGCCGGGGGAGGTAGTGGAAGCGGATACGGTAGTGACTTTTAAGGGGCATCTTGACAAGTATATGAGTGGAATGGGAATAGAGGGATATGGTCCCCGGAAGCATCGGGGTTTTTAGTTAATTCAGGCAGCATGGTCGGCGCAGGCTTGGAGGGCCGAAGGGCCTGTTCCTGTGCTGTAATTTTCTTTGTTCTTTGTTCTGAGGGGGATTGACAGGGTAGATAGTGAGATGTTTTCACAGTGGGAGAGTCTCTAACAAGGGAACATAACTACAAGATAAAAGGGCCGGTCATTTAAGACTGAGGTGCATAGAAATTTCTTCTCGCAGAAGGTAGTAAATCTCTGGAATTCACCACATCAAAGGGTAGTGGAAGCAAAATTAAAAGTATTTAAAGTGAAGGTGGATAAACATTTGAGGAAGAGAGGGCAATGGGGATGAGATGGTTATCCTAGCAAGAGAGGGCAATGGGGAAACGGCCATGAACTTACAGAAGGTAAGTTGAGGTTGGCATAGATCAGCCATGATCAGGGGAGCAGTTTGGGAATTAGGGGAGCAGTTCGGGAACAGTAACCACAATTCAGTAAGCTGTAAGGTACTGATGGATAAAGATAAGTGTAGTCCTCAAGTGAAGGTGCCAAATTGGAGGAAGACAATATTAGGCTGGAACTGAAGAATGTAGATTGAGGCAGATGTTTGAAAGCAAATCAACATCTGGCATGTGGGAGGCTTTCAGGTACAAGTTGATAGGGATTCAGGACCGGTACATTCCTACAAGTATGAAGGATAAGTATGGCAAGTTTGGGGAACCTTGCATAACGAGAGATATTGTGAACCTAATCAAAAAGAAAAAGGAAGCATTTGTCAAACCCAAGAGGCTGGGAACACACGAAGCAACTGTGGAATACAAGGAAAGTAGAAAGAAACTTAAGGAGAAAGGAGGGCTAAAAGGGCTCACGAAAAATCATTAGCCAGCAGGATTAAGGAAAATCCCAAGGCTTTTTATACATATATAAAGAGCAAGAGGGTAGCCAGGGACAGGGTTGGCCCACTCAAGGACAAGGGAGGGAATCTATGTGTGGAGCCAGAGGAAATAGGCGAGGTATTAAATGAGTACTTTGCATCAGTATTCACCAAAGAGAAGGACTTGGTGGATGATGAGTCTGGGAAAGAACTTGGTTTGTTCTCACTGGAGCAACGGAGGTTGAGGGGAGACCTGATAGAAGTCTACAAGATTATGAGGGGCATGGACAAAGTGGATAGTCAAAAGCTTTTTCCCAGGGTGGAAGAGTCAATTACTAGGGGGCACAGGTTTAAGGTGCGAAGGGCAAGATTCAAAGGAGATGTACGAGGCAGTTTTTGTACCCAGAGAGTGGTGGGTGCCTGGAACACGTTGTCGGGGGAGCTAGTGGTGGCGGATACGCTGGTGACTTTTAAGGGGCATCTTGACAAATACATGAATAGGATGAGAATAGAGGGATATGGTCCCCGGAAGGGTAGGGGGTTATAGTTCAGTTGGGCTGCATGGTCGGTGCAGACTTGGAGGGCCGAAGGGCCTGTTCCTGTGCTGTAATTTTCTTTGTTCTTTGATTGAATTGAATGGCGGAGCAGGCTTGAAAGGCCTGGTGGCCTACTCCTGCTTCTATTTCTTGTGTTCTTTTGTAAATCATAGATTCCCTACAGTGCAGGAGGTTGATAAAGTGACATGACCAGATGAGATGCATCCAAGGATACTGATGGAAGCAACAGCCATAATTTTCCAATATTCCATAGATACAGATGTGGAGCCAGAGGACTAGAGAATTGCAAATGTTGCAGCCTTGTTCAAAAAGGATAAACCCAGCAACGAGGTTAGTCAGTTGGGTGGTGGGGAAGCTATTAGAAATGATAATTTAGGAGGCAAATGCAGGTTAATTAAGGAAAACCAAAACAATAATGGTGCAATTACAGAGTAAAAGTGAATCTCTGAAGAAAAGCATTGAATCATTTTCCATGCTTTTTCACAGAAGTTTGGTGAGAATGCTAAGAGCTGCAGTAAGAAAGTAACTGAATTCTACCAGGACCACGTAGACACAAATCTTTTTGAAGGTGAAGTGAAACAATTTCATCAATCATGATTTTACACAGAGAGTAGTGGGTGCCTGGAACTTGTTGCCGGGGGAGGTAGTGGAAGCAGATACGGTAGTGACTTTTAAGGGGCATCTTGACAAGTACATGAATAGGATGGGAATAGAGGGATATGGTCCCCGGAAGGTAGGGGGTTTTAGTTAAGTCGGGCAGCATGGGTTTATGGTCAAATAGTGTTCAACTAACTTGCTGGACTTTTTATGATGAGGTAACAGTGAGAGATGACAGTAATGGCGTACATGTAGTATACACGCACTTAGAACCATAGAAAATTACAGCTCAGAAACAGGCCTTTTGGCCCTTCTTGTCTTTTCTTTGTTCTTTCGGAGATGTACGAGGCAGATTTTTTACACATGATGAGCTCTATACTTTGAGAACACCAGCTGATTTATACAGACTTGCACCATTCTGAAAATATTTTTAACAAATCTTCAAATGTTTCAGGTGAACATTCTTTCTCTGTATTGAAAGAATCTAAACATTATCTGTGAAGTACAATGAGTCAGGAACATTTGGCAAGTTCAGCAATATTGATGATTGAAAATGCATCCTCACAAGATTTTACCTATGATAATATTGATGATATCGCTGTCTGTGTGGAGTTTGCACATTCTCCCTGTGTCTGCGTGGGTTTCCTCCGGGTGCTCCGGTTTCCTCCCACAGTCCAAAGATGTGCGGGTTAGGTTGATTGGCCATTCTAAATTGCCCCTTAGTGTCCCGGGATGCATAGGTTAGAGGGGTTAGTGGGTAAATATGTAGGGATATGTGGATAGGGCCTGGGTGGGATTGTGGTTGGTGCAGACTCGATGGGCTGAATGGCCTCTTTCTGCACTGAAGGATTCTATGATCATGTGAAGAAAAGCTATCTAAATTGCCATGGATTGAAAACAACTGACAAAGCAAGGAAACATAAAAAAAAAATGTCCCTCTTTGTTTTTCCAGTCTAAATTTTGTTTGTCAAAAGAGAACATATGCTTGTCTGATATGATGGCTGGTGGTCACGTGAAGACAATTTTAACCAGCAAGTAACCATTATCCCCCATTGCTCTCAATACTGGCTTCAGACTGAGTCCACTTGATTGGAGTGTTTGCTCCTGCACTGGACTTTTTCTGGCTCATTCGGTCCTGCACTTGCCTGGCCTGTGCTGTGTGCAGACTCAGCTGGGTTCAAGTTTGCTTGCCTCAAATACATAGACAGCAATATTGATCATCTCACCGTCATGCTGACAATAGATAGGCTTGGATTTCAATTAATCAATTACAGGCTTGTTTTCATAAGCTTGTGATTTGTATACTTTATTTTTGTCGGGGTAGTGGGGGAGGCGCGGGAGCATGATGTCGCAGGGTGCTCCGGCACAGAGGGCAGAGCATTGGACCCCAAGAGTGAAAACCCACTGCTACACTCAGGTCTTTATGCTCCTGCAGAATATTATAAATAATTATTCCCATTATTTTATGTTTTTCCATGTTCTTCCTTGCAAAATGAATCACTTTACACTGCCCAACATTAAATTTAATACCCACTTTTCCTCCCATTCCACCAATGTTTAATTATCCTCTTAGTTCACAATACTTTCAATTTTTGTGTAATCTGCAAATTTTGGAATTGTGCCCTGTCCATCAAAGGTCTAGGTCACTAATGTATATTAGGAAAATCAGGGGTCTTAGCACTGATCCCTGGGGATCTCCACCATATGCCTCTTTCCAGTCTGCAAAACAGCCATTTAGCAATATGCTTCTTGTCACTCTGCTATACCTTTTATTCCATAAACTCTCTAACTTTGCTCACAAGTCTATTGTGTGGCACTTAATCAAATTTTACAAGGGGTCTGGAGGGATATGGTCCAAGTGCAGGTCAGTGGGACTAGGCAAAAAATGGTTCGGCACAGACAAGGGCCAAAAGGCTTGTTTTTGAGCTGTAATTTGCAAACAAAATAGTGGGAATTTCTGAAAAGAAAATCGACCAATTTCACCTTTCCGTCATGCCATTTCTCTTTACCCTCAGAAAATGAGACCCATGAAGACTTCTGTACTGCTTTCAACCTTGAAAATTTTACTCATATCCCAAATTTTTCATGTTACCTGTATTTATTATGAAATATTCAACCATACTCAGTGGAACAGATTTTGACCATAATGCAATGTCTTCAGGGTAGGTTTCTTCCCTCACTTCAGTTGCACAAGAATGATTTTGAGCAGCATCTTGTAGTTCCATTCCCATTTCAGAGTATGCTTCTGGTTCAAGTTTTTTAGGCAATGTATTGTCTCCAGAAATCGGTAAATCAAAGCCATACAAGTCACCAAAACTTTGTGAATGTTATTGTTGAGGATGAATGTGCAGTTTGGGCACTGCTGAATACTTCAAGCCTTTTAAAAGAAAGTGCCAAACTGTCTTTTTGCCTGGCTTCATCCTCTTGCCTTGCCTTAAAACTTTCTGGACGGGATTTTCCGGTTGCGCTCACTCAAAGTCCGGAAAATCCCACCTGAGATCAGGGATCTTTTCATGGTCTGTGTCCTGCCTGCTACGGTTCCCATAGCGGGCAGGACAGGAAAATTTTGCCCTCTGCGTTTTTCAGATCAATAGTGTTGCTTCATATTGACTGATCTGTCTTGATTTCAAGGAATATGAATTTTCAGAAAGAGGGGGTTTCTTTGTCCTTTTCAGCCTTGGGGGTCAAGTTGCCTTTGCTGACCTTGACGACCTCGCTTCACTGTTGGCTCAGGCTGCTTGGCCATGGTATGGCCTTTCCCTCACCTGCCCAGCCCCCCTCAACTCTCGCCTGGGTTCGGGTGACCCCTGCAGCTGCTCCCGTCGATGACCTAAGCGCGGTGTGCTGCTGGCTCATTGGTTGCACGGCGGCTGCTGCTGATGCTGACTATCTGGTCTGGCCTCTGTTCTCACCCTTGCCAGTTGCCCAGCCCTCTGGTCAAATCACCCCACTGCTCCCTGAAAACCACACTGGTGTCTGCCTGGCCCTCTCACCTCCTGACTGCTCACCTCTCACTCGGATGGTCTGATCTCGAGCCTCATCCACTGCGTGTGCTCTTGACTGGCTCCTTTGCTACAGCTGCTGGCTTTATCCAATCTGCCCTACCCTCTACTCTTGCCCTTGGTTGCTGGCCTCGTCCTGGCCGATCTGGTCACTGCTCAAACCTCGAGTTGCCCTGCTGATTCCTGAAAACTTTGCCAGCAGCTGCCTGGCCCTCTGACTTCCTGACTGCGCACCTCTTGCTCAAGTGGCTGAGCCTCAATGACCACTTGTGCTCCTGACCCACTCATTACCTGGCTGATGTTGGCTTTATCTGGCCTGCCCTCTGTTATTTTTGTTATTGGTTGCCCGCCCGCCCTCCTCAGCCCTAGCCTGGAGGTTGAGCATCTCCTCTCTGCTCCCCTCGATGACCGTTGGCCAGCGCCTCCTCCACAGTCCTTGCTGAAGGCCAACAACCTCGCTGTTGTCTCAGGCTGCCAGATCCAAATGTTGGAAATCTGGCTGCTGCTTTACTCATGGAAAGTTCAGAAACTTCAGACCAGACAATCAGGAAATCCATCCAAACTGCTCTCAATTCACCATCACTGGGACACCATTGATCAGATCCCAATGTTGTTCTGCATTGACTCCTGGTAGGCTCAAGAGCCTATCAGCAAATTCAGAGCTACCAGACTCCGGTTGGCGCTCCAATAGCTACCTCTTTGTATGCCACCTCCCACCGGGGTCTCACATTGCAGCACAGTCTCATTGCAAGTCCATCTCTGCCTAGGTGCATATGTCCACAAATTACTGAAGCTGGAAGGCCAAGAAAGAATGGTTGAAGAAACAGATGAATCTTTGACTCCATATGGGATCCTGAACTTCATAAGTAGGAGTATGGAGCATAAAAGCAAAGGTAACAAACTTCAACAAAATAAGTTTGGTTTCAACTGCAGCATTGAATCCAGTTTTGAACAACACATGTAAGGGTGAATGTGAAGGCATTAGAGATGATGCAGAAAAGGTTCACGAGAATGATTCCAGGAACGAGGAACATCAGTTACAAGGACAGATTGGAGAAGCTGGGACAGCTTTCCTTAGAGAAAAGAAAGGTGAGGTGAAATCTGATGAAGGTGTCCAAAATCATGAGTGGTCTGCCTAGGGATAGGGAGAAACTGTTTCCTTTGGTGGGAGAATCGAGAACCACAAGTCACAGATGATGACATGCAAAACAAAGACAATATGGGTAAAAGCTTGCTTATGCAGTGAGTGGTAATGATTTGGAATGCACTGTCTGCTTGTAGTGGAGGCAGATTCAAATCTGGCTTTCAAAAGGGAATGGGATCATCACATGAAGAAACAAAATTTACATGTCATAGAATCATAGAAACCCTACAGTGCAGAAGGAGGCCATTCGGCCCATCGAGTCTGCACCGACCACAATCCCACCCAGGCCCTACCCCCACATATTTTACCCGCTAATCCCTCTAACCTACACATCCCAGGGCTCTAAGGGGCAATTTTTTTAACCTGGCCAATCAACCTAACCCGCACATCTTTGGACTGTGGGAGGAAACCGGAGCACCCGGAGGAAACCCACGCAGACACGAGGAGAATGTGCAAACTCCACACAGACAGTGACCCGAGCCGGGAATCGAACCCGGGACCCTGGAGCTGTGAAGCAGCAGTGCTAACCACTGTGCTACCGTGCCGCCCAGTTACTCAGAGAGCCGGCACAGACGCTTTGGGTGGGATTTTACGGCCTCACTCAAGCGAGACCGGAAATTCCCGCCCAAGGTCAATGGACATTTCTGTTGTCCATCCCTCGCCCATTCTGATTCCAAGATGGGCGGAGTGATAGAATTCTAGCGAATATGCCAGATGACCTCCTTCTATGATTCATTTTAAGATAGCGTGGAAACTAACTGCTCAGGTCCAACAAGCTCCCACCTCCAGATTCAGGCTACGTTTCACTAATTTAGTGAAGTAAACTGCATCACACATTGTCAGTTCAATCAGGAAACTGTACGAACAAGTGTTATCAGGATTCATCACTGGGAAGAATTCACAACATTCGATGTGGAGGTCAACAAATTGCCAAGGAGGATTAGAATAGAACTGAAATGACCCAGGCAAGCCTCAGTGAGCTGATTATGGGACATAAACCAAAACACGCGGCTTCTCATCCATTTATTTTCCAAATGAAAGAAGCTTGAAACTGTAGAATCATTGAATCGCGACAGTGTAGAAGGAGACCATTCGGTCCATCGAGTCTACACCGACCACAATCCCACCCAGGCCCTATTCCGTAACCCCACATACTTACCCTGCTAATCCCCCTGATACTAGGGTCAATTTAGCATGACCAATCAACCTAACTTGCACATCTTTGGACTGTGGGAGGAATCGGAGCACCCAGAGGAAACCCACGCAGACACGGGGAGAACATGCAAATTCCACACAGTGACCTGAGGCCAGAATTGAACCTGGGTCCCTGGCTCTGTGAGGTAGCTAACCACTGTGCCACCATCCAATAAGATACAGGAGTTCAAGTACATAAGTCAATATGAAGTTGTGGACGGGTAAAATAATAAAAAATACTGTTTATTTATTTGTTCAAGGGATGTGGGCCTCACTGACTGGACCAGCATTTTATTGCCCATCCCTAATTACCTTTGAAATGAGTGGTTTGTTAGGCCATTTCAGAGTGCATTTAAGAGTCACCTACATTGCTGTGGAGTCGCATGCTGGCCACCCAGGTAAGGATGGCAAATTTCCTTCCCTAAAGGACATCAGGGAATCAGATGGGTTTTTATGACAAACAACAAAGGTTTCATGGTTATGATTGGACTATAATTAAAGATTTTTGTTTAATTCAAATCTCACCACCTGCCATGATGGGATTCAAACCAAGGTCCCGAGAACATTACCCTCTGGGTCTCTGGATTACTAATTCAGTGACAATACCACTATCCCACCACCTTTATTTCAAGGGTGCTGGAGTACAAAGGCATGGAGGTTATGCTGCAGTTGCATAAAACTTTGGTTAGATCACAACTAGAGTGCTGCTTCAAGTTGTAGGTTGGCAGGTATGTTGAAGAAGCCCTGTAGACATTACACTACAACTCACAGTTGGTGGTGGAGGGGGTTAATATTTAAGGTATGGAGTACCAATTAAGTGGACTGCTTTGCCCTGTACAGTGTCCAGCATTCGAAATATTGTTGCAGCACGACCCATTCACAACACACTCTTCACTTTTACTTTGTTGGTGGTGAAGTGTATTTGGAGAATGGGGAGATGAGCCAGTAATTGCAGAATACTAAGCCTCTGACATCCACTGATCCAATTGAATTTCTGGTCAAAGGTGACTCCCCAGGATGCTGATTGGCGATTCAGTGTGGTAATTCCATTGAATGTTAAACAATCGTAGAATCCTTACTGTGCAGGAGGCCGTTCAGCCCATCGAGCCTGCATTGACTCTGCGACAGAGCACCTTATCTAGGTCCAGCCCCCACCTTATCCCCGTTAACTCCAGGCATTTACCCCACTAATCCCCCTAACCCACACATCTTGGAACACAAAGGGGTAATTTAGCATGGCCAATCCACCTAACCTGCGCATCTTTGGATTGTGGAAGGAAACTGGAGCGCCCAGAGAAAACCCATGCAGACACAGGAAGAACGTGCAAATTACACACAGTCACCTAAGACTGGAATCGAACCCGGGTGCCTGGTGTTGTGTGGCAGCAGTGATAACCACTGTGCTACCATGCCTCCCAAAGAGAGGAAGTTCAATATTCTCTTGTCAGATATTGGCATTGCCTGGCATTTGTGTAATTCAAATGTTACTTGCCACTATTCGGTCCAAGCTTGGATACAATCCAATTCTTGCTGCATGCAAATAAGGAGCCAATGAATTACAATTGCAGTGAACAGCCCTACTTCTGACTAGGGGAATTTCACAGTAACTTCATTGCAGTGTTAATGTAAGCCTCACTTGTGACTAATAAATAAACTTTAACTGATGAAGCAGCTGAAGATGATTGGGTTGAGAAAACTGCTCTGACGAACTCCAGGTGCATGGCATAGGGTTGAGAAGATTGACATCCAAATATCTCAACCAACTTCATTTTTGCTAGGTATGACACCGGGCGCTCGAGACATTTCCTCCTTGACTTAGGCTCCTCAGTGCCACAATTAATTCATAGTTGTCTTGATGCAAAGGCCAGTCACTGTTATTTCATCAGTGCAACAGTCATTACAGGGTCATTATAAGAACTGCTTTATAAGAACACCAAATGCTGAAACAAGATATTTGAATATAGGCAATAGTGATGATTGCCTCCATTTCCTGTGACAAACTCAGTATAGGAAAGTAAATCATCCACAAAATCCATTAAAGAACCTGACAAGCAGTCCCAAATTTTCCACACACCAATTTTCTGGAGACTGGACAAAACAACAGTTAGAATGCTTTGAGTTTACCCTTACCTTTTTCAGCTTTCTTTGTCTGATCTTCGTATTGTTTCAACTTCAGCATCAGATCACGAGTTTCCTTCTCCATCTGCTCCTTCTCTTTCTCTATAGTCTCCCTCTTCTGTTTCTCCTGTTCCAACTGTGCCCTAAACGTAAGAGTTAATGCAAGGCAGCATGGGTGCATCCAACATTGCAGATAATACATACTGATTTCCTCTTCCAGATAGAAGCAGCTCAAATATTTTTCCATTCCCCATATTAAAACTGAGAGACTGTCACTCCATTTTCCTGATGTCATAAAGCATTAAATGCCTCTTCCCATTATAGGGCAGAATTTTAGCATGCTCAAAATATTGATCATTGCGCATCAAATAATGCAAGTTTAGATTTCAAATTTTTTTTAAAGTGCCTTAATCGGATTACACACATATTCAACCCCATTACTCCACTGGTTGGTAAAAGGTAATGAATTTATCTATGATATTGTCAATAATCTAATTGCAGCATGTAATCATTAGCCTGTCTAAATGATTCAAACAAAACAAGCTTTAAAGCCTGTAACAAGGTGGAAAATTTATGGAACGAAAACTAAAAGGCAAAGTTATTCCTGGAAGAAAAGGAGCTGTGAAGGAAAATGACAAAGTGAAAAATGGAGTTCAGTGTATTCTGCGGCAATTCACAAACAATATATTACTTCTGAATACCTTCTGAAATAGTTATGGTTGTAATACAGGAAACTCAGCAGTCAATTTGCATACAGCAGGTTCCACAAACAGCAATAAGCTATCTGCTTCTTCTGGTGTTGAGGATTAAATGTTGGTCGGAATTCTTCAACTTTCCTTTTTTCTTTAAATAGTACCATGGGATATTTCACATCTAGCAAAGTAGGTAGCTAGGGCCTGGATTCAACATCTCATTGAAATATACCATTCAGGTAGGAGTGAAAAGTCTGGAAAAAAATACTAGAATCATAGAAACCCTACAGTGCAGAAGGAGGCCATTCGGCCCATCGGGTCTGCACCGACAACAATCCCACCTTGGGCTTACCCCTATTACCCCACAAATCCCTCGAACCTACATATCCCAGGACACTAAGAGGCAATTTAGCACAGCCAATCAACCTAACCCGCACATCTTTGGACTGTGGGAGGAAACCGGAGCACCCGGAGGAAAACCACGCAGACACGGGGAGAATGTGCAAACTCCACACAGACAATGACCCAAGCTGGGAATCGAACCCAGGTCCTTGGAGCTGTGAGGCAGCAGTGCTAACCACTGTGCCACCGTGCCGCCACAGATTAGACCAATACCTCTCCAACTGTCTCTTGTGCTTCTCCTCTCGAGCCTGGGCCTTCATCTGCTGTACTTCGATGGTGTCAGGTTTTCGGCGCCTCATGTACAGCTCATGGTTGCCCATACACAGTTGCAAGATTCTCTTATTAATTCTCAGACGAGGAGCATAGAAAATAAAATCCTGGAGAACAGAGATAGAAGAAGAGCTAGTTAATTTAATCCCTTACTCCAGTTTCTCCCCTCCCCTCCACCCCATAATGCTGCAAATTAGTCCAGAAGCAGCCCTTCAACCCATTGAGTCTGCACCAACTTGCGAAAAGTTTTAAGTTTATTTATTGGTGTCACAAGTAGGCTTACATTATCACTGCAAAGAAGTTACTGTGAAAATTCCTAGTCACCACACTCCGATGCCTTTTCGGGTACGCTGAGGGTGAATTTAGTATGTCCAATGTGCTTAACCAGCACATCTTTCGGACTGTGGGAGGAAACTGGTGCACCTGGAGGAAACCCTTTCAGACATGGAGAGAATGTGCAGATTCCACACACTGACCCAAGCTGGGAATCAAACTTGGGTCCCTGGTGCTGTGAGGCAGCAGTGCTAACCACTGTGCCACAGAGAGAAACACCTGACCTCTCACATAATCCCATTTACCAGCACTTGGCCCATAGCCATGAATGTTATGATGTGCCAAGTGCTCATCCAGGTACTTTTTAAAAGATGTAAACTAACCTGCCTCTACCACCCTTCCAGGCAGTGCATTCCAGACCGTCACCACCCTCTGGGTAAAAAATGTTTTCCTCACATCTCCCCTAAATCTCCTGCCCCTCACCTTGAACCTATGTCCCCTCATGACTGACCCTTTAACTAAGGGGAACAGCTGTTCTTTATCCACTGTCCATGGCCCTCAACTTTGTACACCTCGATCAGGTCACCTCTCAGTCTACTCTGCTTCTATGAAAAAAGTAAGAAGTCTCACAACACCAGGTTAAAGTCCAAAAGGTTTATTTGGTAGCAAATACCATAAGCTTTCGGAGCGCTGCTCCTTCGTCAGATGGAGTGGAAATGTGCTCTCAAACAGTGCACAGAGACACAGAAATCAAGTTACAGAATAGTGATTAGAATGCGAATCCCTACAGCCAGCCAGGTCTTAAAGGTACAGACAATGTGGGTGGAGGGAGCATTAAACACAGGTTAAAGAGATGTGTATTGTCTCCAGACAGAACAGCTAGTGAGATTCTGCAAGTCCAGGGGGCAAGCTGTGGGGGTTACTGATAATGTGACATAAATCCAACATCCTGGTTTAGGCCATCCTCGTGTGCGGAACTTGGCTATCAGTTTCTGCTCAGCGACTCTGCGCTGTCGTGTGTCGTGAAGGCCGCCTTGGAGAACGCTTACCTGAAGATCCAAGGCTGAATGCCTGTGACCGCTGAAGTGCTCCCCCACAGGAAGAGAACAGTCTTGCCTGGTGATTGTCGAGCGGTGTTCATTCATCCGTTGTCGTAGCATCTGCATGGTTTCCCCAATGTACCATGCCTCGGGACATCCTTTCCTGCAGCGTATCAGGTAGACAATGTTGGCCGAGTTGCAAGAGTAGGTACCGTGTACCTGGGAGTTGGTGTTCTCACGTGAGATGATGGCATCCGTGTCGATGATCCGACACATCTTGCAGAGGTTCAGTATTCTGTAACTTGATTTCTGTGTCTCTGTGCACTGTTTGAAATCACATTTCCACTCCATCTGACGAAGGAGCAGCGCTCCGAAAGCTTATGGTATTTGCTACCAAATAAACCTGTTGGACTTTAACCTGGTGTTGTGAGACTTCTTACTGTGTTCACCCCAGTCCAACGCCGGCATCTCCACATCTATGAAAAAAACCAAGCCTATCCAACTTCTCTTCAAATGTTCCGTTCCAAGCAGCATCCCAGTGAATCTCCTCTGCACCCATCCAGTGCAATCACATCCTTCCGATAATGTGGCGATCAGAACTACACACTACTCTAAGCTGTGGCCTCATCAAAGTTCTGTACAACTGCAGCACGAGTTCCCTGCTTTTCTAATCTATGCCCCCATTGATAAAGGCAAATGTCCCATATGCTTTTTTCACCATCCTATTAACATGTCCTTCCATCTTCAGCGATCTGTGGACAAACAGACCAAGGTCCCTTTGTTCCAGAGAACTTCTCGTGTCATGTCGCTCATTTTTTGGTCAAATTACTCTTTCCAAAGCGTATCACAGCATTTTTCAGAATTAAATTCCATCTGCCACTTACCTGCCCATTTGATCGTCCCACATATATCGACTGTAGCCAAAGACACTCAGCCTCATTGTTAACCACCCGGCCAATCTTTGTGTCATGCTCAAACTTATTAATCCTATCCATGACATAGTCATTTATGGTGCTTATGTAAATGACGAATAATAGGGGACACAGCACAGATCTCTGTGGTACGCCACTGGACACTGGCTTCCAGTCACTAAAGGAATCTTCTGTCGTCTGTTATGAAAGGGAGGGTGATCTCCTCTCAGAGAACATAGAACAGTACAGCACAGAACAGGCCCTTCGGCCCACGATGTTGTGCCGAGCTTTATCTGAAACCAAGATCAAGCTATCCCACTCCCTATCGTCCTGGTGTGCTCCATGTGCCTATCCAATAACCGCTTAAATCTTCCTAAAGTGTCTGACTCCACTATCACTGCAGGCAGTCCATTCCACACCACAACCACTCTCTGCGTAAAGAACCTACCTCCGATATCCTTCCTGTATCTCCTACCACGAACCCTATAGTTATGCCTCCTTGTAATAGCTCCATCCACCCGAGGAAATAGTCTTTGAACGTCCACTCTATCTATCCCCTTCATCATTTTATAAACCTCTATTAAGTCTCCCCTCAGCCTCCTCCGCTCCAGAGAGAACAGCCCTAGCTCCCTCAACCTTTCTTCATAAGACCGACACTCCAAACCAGGCAGCATCCTGGTAAATCTCCTCTGCACTCTTTCCAGCGCTTCCACATCCTTCTTATAGTGAGGTGACCAGAACTGCACACAATATTCCAAATGTGGTCTCACCAAGGTCCTGTACAGTTGCAGCATAACGCCACAGCTCTTAAACTCCAACCCCCTGTTAATAAAAGCTAACACACTATAGGCCTTCTTCACAGCTCTATCCACTTGAGTGGCAACCTTTAGAGGTCTGTGGATATGGACCCCAAGATCTCTCTGTTCCTCCACAGTCTTCAGAACCCTACCTTTGACCCTGTAATCCACATTTAAATTAGTCCTACCAAAATGAATCACCTCACATTTATCAGGGTTAAACTCCATTTGCAATTTTTCAGCCCAGCTTTGCATCCTATCTATGTCTCTTTGCAGCCTACAACAGCCCTCCACCTCATCCACTACTCCACCAATCTTGGTGTCATCAGCTAATTTACTGATCCACCCTCCAGCCCCCTCCTCTAAGTCATTAATAAAAATCACAAAGAGCAGAGGACCAAGCACTGATCCCTGCAGCACTCCGCTAGCAACCTGCCTCCAATCCGAAAATTTTCCATCCACCACCACCCTCTGTCTTCGATCAGACAGCCAGTTACCTATCTAATCGGCCAACTTTCCCTCTATCCCACATCTCCTTACTTTCATCATAAGCCGACCATGGGGGACCTTGTCAAACGCCTTACTAAAATCCATGTATATGACATCAACTGCCCTACCTTCATCAACACACTTAGTTACCTCCTCAAAAAATTCTATCAAATTTGTGAGGCACGACTTGCCCTTCACGAATCCGTGCTGACTATCCCGGATTAATCCACATCTTTCTAAATGGTCGTAAATCCCATCTCTAAGGACCTTTTCCATCAATTTACCAACCACCGAAGTAAGACTAACCGGTCTATAATTACCAGGGTCATTTCTATTCCCTTTCTTAAACAGACGAACAACATTCGCCATTCTCCAGTCCTCTGGTACCATCCCCGTGGACAGCGAGGACCCAAAGATCAAAGCCAAAGGCTCTGCAATCTCAGCCCTTGCCTCCCAAAGAATCCTAGGATACATTTCATCAGGCCCAGGGGACTTATCAACCTTCAGTTTATTCAAAACTGCCAGGACATTCTCCCTTCGAACATCTATTTCCTCCAGCCTATTAGCCTGTAACACCTTCTCTTCCTCAAAAACATGGCCCCTCTCCTTGGTGAACACTGAAGAAAAGTATTCATTCATCACCTCGCCTATCTCTACTGACTCCATACACAAGTTCCCACTACTGTCCTTGACCGGCCCTAACCTCACCCTGGTCATTCTTTTATTCCTCACATAAGAGTAAAAAGCCTTGGGGTTTTCCTTGATCCGACCCGCCAAGGACTTCTCGTGTCCCCTCCTAGCTCTCCTAAGCCCCTTTTTCAGCTTATTCCTTGCTAACTTGTAACCCTCAATCGAGCCATCTGAACCTTGTTTCCTCATCCCTACATAAGCTTCCCTCTTCCTTTTCATAAGACATTCCACCTCTTTCGTGAACCATGGTTCCCTCACTCGGCCATTTCCTCCCTGCCTGACAGGGACAAGGACACCCAGTATTTGTTCCTTGAAAAAGTTCCACTTTTCAGTAGTTCCTTTTTCTGACAGTTTCTGTTCCCAACTTATGAGAACTAACACTCAACCACTCAAAGAGAAGTATCTCCCTTTCATAATCTATTAAAGAGTATGTGAGAAATAGTATGATCTGCCTACAGCAATTTTTAGTGATTAAATGAAAATAAGTACCTGAGGCTCTCTCTTTAAAAGAAACAAGTAACACTTTATTTTTTATTAAACTATTAACAAACCGAACAAAACACTATAAACACTATTCTAATGGAATGCTGTTTAGATAATTATGATTCCCACTTATTAACAAACAAAAAAGAAATTTTAGTCACTCTCAAATGTCAATCAGGTTAGTAGTCTTCCAGAATCTTCTTTCTTCTTTGCTTCTGTTATTCTGAGATAAAATGAGGCTTTCTTTTAAGACATGTGGCTGTTAAGCTGGCAGAGAGTTGCCTGTCTGTGTCTCTCTCTTTAGCTGTGAGCTGTGGCAGGCTGCTGGCAGAGTTAGTGGCTGCCTTTCTGGCAGTTTTCTGGAGCTGGGAGCTGGTTTTATACCCCCACGACATATCAAAAACCCCACAATAGGCTTGGTTTACAAGCTATCAAAACACCAAATTCAAATTTGATAGACCGCTGCTATTCAAATGCATATTTCAAATTGATTGGTTAAAATTCAAAACATTTTCTGATTCAAATGTCTAAAGCCTATTACCAAAGCAACCCTGGTGTTTTTCTCAGAATGTGGAGATGCCGGCGTTGGACTGGGGTGAACACAGTAAGAGTTTTAACAACACCAGGTTAAAGTCCAATAGGTATATTTGGTAGCAAATACCATTCGCTTTCGCAGCGCTCCGAAAGCTAATGGTATTTGTGACCAAATAAACCTGTTGGACTTTAACCTGGTGTTGTTAAAACTCTTACTGTTTTTCTCAGATACATTGTTTCAGTCTGTCCAGGGTGAACCTGCAGCTCCTCAGCACAGAAAAAAACTAAACCACCTTTAAACAGACAATTTTACAACTCTTCACATTTTTACAATTTTCTATAATTTTACAAACACTAACTTCACAACACATCACCTTCTGTCTCCTACAACTGAGCCAATTTTGAATTCAATTTATCAAATTACCCTATATCTCATGTGAATTTGCCTTCTTTACAAGTCTCCCATGTGGAACCTTGTCAAATGCTTTGCTGCAATCTATATAAACTACTCAAGTGCATGTCTGATTCCTTTGCTGACTTATGGAATCTGATTGCACCACCCTTTTGTTATGATTGCTGTGGGAGAACTTCAAACCAAAGTGGCCTGACACCCGGCAAATGAAGCAATTACCAACAAGATTTCACTTTACATCACTATCTCCTGTCAATAAAAGATGGTCATTGATACTCAGACAAATGCATGTGCACAGACAAATAAACACAGAAAATTGGCTGGATGCGTAAGCAGCTAACACAGTGATGCGTGATTAATCCACTCAGGAGGCTGGATCGTACCCGGGAATAAAGGCTTTTATTCGCAACAAGAATAGAGCATACTGCTTAACAATACTATCCCAGACTAAGGGCCACTAGGAGGTGCAGTGACCTTTATACTCCTATGGGAAGGCGGAGCCAAACGGAGTGTACCACAGAACAATGCTAACAGGTGGAACACCCCAACCCTAACCCCAACAGTAACAAGAGTAACATATGTACAAGTACCCACAGTGGTAACCATCTATGGTTCAGTACCCATAGTGGTAACCATCTATGGTTCACCACATTCACCCCTCCTTTAAAAACAAAGGCCGGTGGGGTAAGGAGACAATACGAACTGTCCATATGTTCACAAGTTCAGTCGTATCGGAGGTCCGCACCGTCTCTGCAACCTCCGCAGCGCTGGCGGCAGTGCCGGTTCTGGTGACCGTGGTGTCCCTCTCTCCAAGGTGGTGTCCAGTGACTCCTCCAGTTCCTCACGCACCGGTGGACCTCGAGGTGGCGACAATTTCCTGGACTCAGGCAAGCTGTACACGGGTGTAAGAGGATTAAGTGGAGGTCCCGATGCTGCCCGCGCCGTGTCAGGAGGGGAGAGAAAGGGTGAAGGAATCCTAACCAGGGGTGCGGGAGTGACGGGGGTTTCCAGGTCCCCTGCAGGCACCAGGTCTCTGATAGAGACCGTGTCCTCTCGCCCGTCAGGATATGCCACATAGGCATATTGAGGGTTGGCGTGGAGGAGATGGACCTGTTCAACCAAAGGGTCGGACTTGCGGGCCCTAACATGCCGCCGCAGGAGGACAGGTCCCGAGTACGTCAACCAAGACGGCAGTGAGGTCCCAGGGGAAGACTTCCTAGGGAAGGTAAACATCCGCTCATGTGGGGTAGCATTGGTTGCCGTACACAGGAGGGACCGGATTGAATGGAGCACATCAGAAAGTACCTCTTGCCAACGGGAGACTGGAAGACCCCTAGACCTTAACGCCAGTAAGACAGCCTTCCAGACTGTAGCGTTTTCTCTTTCGACCTGCCCGTTACCCCTGGGGTTGTAACTCGTGGTCCTACTTGAGGCAATTCCTTCAGAGAGCAGGTATTGCCTCAAGTCGTCGCTCATAAACGACGAACCCCTATCACTGTGGATATAACTGGGGTAGCCGAACAGGGTAAAAAGACTCCGCAAGGCTTTGATGACCGTGGCAGCGGACATGTCAGAACAGGGGATGGCAAAGGGGAATCGTGAGTACTCGTCAACCACATTGAGGAAATACACATTCCGATCTGTCGAAGGGAGGGGGCCCTTGAAATCAACACTCAGTCGTTCAAAAGGGCGAGTGGCCTTAATGAGGTGTGGCCTGTCAGGTCGGTAGAAGTGCGGCTTGCACTCAGCACATACCTGGCAGCTTCGAGTTATCGAACTGACATCTTCTATGGAGTAGGGCAGATTCCGGGCCTTTACAAAATGGAAGAGCCGAGTGATCCCCGGATGGCAGAGATCATTGTGGAGGGCCTGTAGCCGGTCCTCCTGCACACTGGCACATGTTCCACACAACAGGGCATCTGAGGGCTCATTAAGCTTCCCCGGACGGTACATGATATCATAGTTGTAGGTGGAGAGTTCGATTCTCCACCTCAAGATTTTATCATTCTTAATTTTTCCCCTTAACGTGTTGTTGAACATGAATGCCATGGACTGCTGGTCCGTGAGCAGGGTAAACCGTTTTCCAGCCAAATAATGGCGCCAATGCCGTACGGCCTCCACAATGGCCTGAGCCTCTTTTTCCACAGGAATGCCGAATTTCAAGGCCTTGGAGGGTGCGAGAGAAAAAGGCGACGGGTCTGCCCGCCTGGTTAAGTGTGGCGGCCAGGGCGAAATCAGATGCATCACTCTCCACCTGGAAGGGGATGGACTCATCGACAGCGTGCATCGTGGCTTTCGCGATGTCAGCTTTTATCCCTTCAAAGGCTAGGCAAGCCTCTGCTGTCAGGGGAAAAGAGGTAGACTTGATGAGTGGACGGGCTTTGTCTGCGTAATTGGGAACCCACTGTGCATAATACGAGAAGAAGCCTAAGCATCTTCTCAGTGCTTTGATGCTAGTGGGTAGGGGAAGTTCAAGGAGGGGACGCATACGGTCTGGATCGGGGCCGATGACCCCGTTTTCCACCACGTAACCGAGGATTGCTAGGCGGTGCTTGCTGAATACGCACTTCTCCCTGTTATAGGTCAGGTTCAGGCGAGACGCAGTGCGTAAAAACTTCAGGAGGTTGGCGTCGTGGTCCTGCTGGTAGAGACAGCCATCCACCTCAAAGGCCGTGTATTTTCGGTCCCCTGGGCGAATGGGGAGCTGGTGGTAGGCTGACTTCAAGTCGATGGTGGAGAACACCCGGTACTGCGCAATCTGGTTGACCAAGTCAGATATGCGCGGGAGAGGGTACGCGTCCAGCTGCGTGTACCTATTAATGGTCTGACTATAGTCTATGACCATCCGGGGCTGGTCTCCAGTCTTGACCACCACGACTTGTGCTCTCCATGGGCTAGTGCTAGGTTGAATGACCCCTTCCCTGAGGAGCCGCTGAACCTCAGATCGAATAAAGATCCGATCCTCAGCGCTGTAACGCCTGCTCTTAGTCGCGATGGGCTTGCAGCCTGGCACGAGATTTTCAAATAAAGAAGACGGGGTAATTTTGAATGTCGAGAGACTGCATGTGGAGCGCGCTGGACAATTTGGAGGCTGCTGTTCTCCCACTGAAAGTGGAGGGAGTGGCCCATCGTACTCCAGGGTCACACTCTTCAGGTGGACCATAAAGTCTAGCCCCAGAAGTACCGGAGCGCAAAGGTGCGGTAACACGAGGAGCCTGAAGTTCTCATAAACTGTGTCCGCACCGTTAAAGTTACCACACAGCTCCCAAGAATGATAACAGATCGGGACCTCGACGCCATAGAGATTGTCTGCCTGACAGTTTGTACACGGAGAGTGCACCGTTTCACAGTATCCGGATGAATGAAACTCTCCGTGCTCCCGCTGTCAAACAGACAATGAGTCAGGCGTCCGTTTACCTCTATGTCCATCATGGACTTGTCGAGTCTGTGAGGCTTAGCCTGGTCCAGGATGATTGACGCCACCGTTGGATCCCAAGTGTAACTGCAGGCAGCTGAGATAGTCGACGACGAGGACCCCTGCTGGTCTTCTGCGGCCGGTGTCGACCAAAATGGCTGCGCCCATGGATCGCACGTGGTCGATGGCGTTGAAAGTGGCGGCACCCGCAGGTTGCACGCGTCTTGCGTCGTCGTCATCAGGAATGGCGGAGCCCGTGAATCGCACGTGGTTGAAGACATCGACGAAGCTGGAGACGAGGAGACGGATCCTGGGGAGTCACACGCAGCACTGCTTGGCTTAGAAGGGGGCTTTGCTCGGCACACTTTTGCATAGTGCCCTTTCTTCCCACAAGCGGAGCAAAATACCGTCCTGGCCGGACATCTCTGACGAGGGTGCTTCGCCAATCCACAGAAATAGCACTGTGGGCCTCCAGGAGCTGCTGCAGCCGTCAGGTCTGAGGTTGAAAGCACGATCGCGCAGTACCGAGGAGCCGCCGGGTACAGTAGAGGCAGTGGCTGTACTTGCCACGATGTTCCCACGTGGTCGGTGGGGTAAGTTTCAAGACTTCTGGAGGCCGTTTCCATCACATCAGCCAATTCCACCGTCTTAGCCAGGTCCACGTTACCCTGCTCTAGCAGCCGCAGGCGAATATAGGATGAGCCGATTCCCGCCACGAACGCATCTCAGATCAGATCGTTGGTGTATTGAGTAGCCGACACGGGCTTGCAATTGCAGGCTCTGGCTCGCTGCTGAAGTTCGTGCAGGTACTGTCCCGTCGTTTCACCGGGCTGCCGCCGTCGAGCGGCTAGTAGGTGACGGACATGAATTTTGTTTGGCGGTTTATGGTACAGCTTCTTGAGTAATTTGATGGCCTCTTTGTAATCTTGGGAATCACGGATTGTTGCATACACAGTGTCGCTTACCCTTGCGTGGAGGACCCGCAATCTGTCGGCGTCGGTCTGGACTGCTGTTGAGGCGTCGATGTAATCCTGGAAACACTTCAACCAATGGTCGAAAGTGTTCGACGCTCCAGCGGCACGTGGATCCAAGGTTAGCTGATCAGGTTTCAGCATCTGCTCCATTTTTTTTTTTCAGAACAAAATTTGTTGCGAATAAAATTGATGCACGATTAATCCACTCGGGAGGCTAGATCGTACCCGGGAATAAAGGCTTTTATTTGCAACAAGAATAGAGCATACTGCTTAACAATACAATCCCAGACTAAGGGTCACTAGGAAGTGCAGTGACCTTTATACTCCTATAGGAAGGCGGAGCCAAACGGAGTGTACCACAGAACAATGCTAACAGGTGGAACACCCCAACCCTAACCCCAACAGTAACAAGAGTAACATATGTACAAGTACCCATAGTGATAACCATCTATGGTTCAGTACCCATAGTGATAACCATCTATGGTTCACCACACACAGCACAATTAAATATGTTGGAAAGTAAAATCACATATTTTCATGATCATTGTTAACAAGACTATGCATGTTGTACAGGACATAAGAGAAAACAGTATTTGACTTTATATTAAAAAAACAGAGACAAGTATAGAGAACAGCAAAATGTTTCAGGTATTGATGAATGAGCTGCCAGGGTGCATATATAACAGAACTGAAAATATGCCATGGAAAATTATGCTGAAGGAAATTACCTTGATGAAAATAGATATTGCATTTAGTTTTGAATAAAATAGCCCTTTTCGGTCTCAAAATCCACTTTCCACTGTTGTAAATTTAATTTTGTTCTTTGGTTTCAGTTCTCATTAGTATTGCTTCATACAATAGAATCATAGAATCAAGCAGTGTCGAAGAGGCTCTCCAGCCCATTGAGTTCACACCAACACATGAAAAACACCTGACGTTCCACCTAAACTCATTTACCAACACTTGACCCATAGCTTTGAATGTTATGATATGCCAAATGCTCATCTACGTACTTTTTTTTTTGAAAGGATGAGAGTTTGAATTTTTGCTTAAAAGTGAGGAACTAAATGGAGAGGATTAGTATCACACTGAGGTTGGAGAAATGAGTTTATGCAGTATTTTCGGCTTTTATTTTGGAGAAATGAGTGAGTTCTGATCTCTGTTGCTTGCATCTTGGAGTAAAGTGTTACAACTGTTGGCAGCAAAAGCAGCTAAACACTAATCAGAACCAATCTAAATTAAATATGAATCAATAGATAAATGATACCTCAAATAAAAAGATAAATTTCACTTCAGTTGATACAAAGACATCTTACATAGTCACCAGCATCCACATCAGCTCCCCTCCCAGACACACGGCACTACATAGCCACACAATTCTCAACATAGGAAGATAGGAATAAGGAGCGAAAGTAGGTCATTCATCCCTCTGAGCCCGCTCCGCCACTCTATATGATCATGGCTGATCTCCATCTCATCCTAACTCCACTTCCCTGCCTTTTACCCATAGCCCTTTATCTCGCTTTTGATCTAATATTTATCAATTCCTTTCTTGATTCTGCATCCACTGCACTCTGGGGCAGCGAGTTCCATAGATTCACAACCTTTTGTGAGAAGTAGCTTCTCCTTATCCGTCTTCAATATCCCCCCTCTTACTCTACAACCATGTTCTCGTCCTAGACTGTTCTAGAAGGGGGAACATTTGGTTAACATTTACTTTAGCAATCCCGTTGAGTATTTTCTGTAGAACATGGCTCAATTAAATTCCCCATCATTCTTCTGTACTCCAGCGAGTACAAGCCCAAGCTACTCAACCGCTCCTCATACGACAGCCCCTTCAAACCTGGAATCAACCTAGTGAACCTCTTCCGAATTGCCTCCAGTGCTGCCACATCCTTCCTCAAAGAAAGTGACCAAAACTGAAAACAGTACTCCAAGTGTGGCCTCACGAATGTCTTGTACAATTGTAACAACACTTCTCTACTTTTATACTCTAGTCCCTTTGCTAGAAATGTCAAGATTTCATTAGCTTTCCTTATAACATTCTGCACCTGCATACCCACTTTCTGAGACTCATGCACAAGGACACCCAGATCACTCTGCACAGATGTCTTTTGAATCTGTTTCCCATTTAAATAGTAATTTGCCCTTTTATTCTTCCGGTCAAAATGGATAACCTCACATTTATCCACATTGAACTCCATCTGCCAGATTCTGGTCCATTCCCCTAGCCTGTCAATATCCACTTGGAAATTTTTTATATCCTCATCAAAGCCTGCTTTCCTAATCTTTTTCGTGTCATCAGCAAATTTCACTATGTTACACTCCGTCCCTGCTTGTAGATCATTGCTAGAGATTGTAAATAGTTGTGGTCCGAGAACTGAACCCTGCAGGACCCCATTAGTTAAGATTGCCAACTGGGGAAGGACGATTTAACCCAACCCTCTGCTTTCTATCAGTCAGCCAATCCTCAATCCAAGCCACTGCTCGACCCCCCAACCCCTTGGGATCCAACTTCTGGATCAGTCTCTTGTGTGACACCTTATCAAATGCCTTCTGGAAGTCCAGATAGATCACATCCACACAATCCCCATTATCTACCTTCCTGGTTGCATCCTCAAACGAATTCTAGAAGGTTTGTCAAACATGTTTTATTCACGCAGTGCAGTGCAAGTCAGGAGTCCTATCTGACAAAAACTTTCACCTATGGGTTAAGGATACGATTAACATCGGCAATGCCAAGTTTAACAAACCTTTTCCCCTCTCCCATGGGTCACAACATCCTGATGGCATAGATTTCCAGCATTCCTCTTCAATCAACCAACTAATAATTCAGTTCATGGTTTGGCCTTCTGGGAAAACACCAGTTTTTTTAGCACCTCTGAGCTATTTGCACAGCTTTCTAGATTTTAGATCTTTTTCACCAGCTCTAAGAGTTTCCATTTCCTTTTCTGTCAAACAGAAAAATTAAACCCTTCCTTAGAGTGATTGGATTCTTCTCACAAAATTCTTTTTCTGTCTCTGTTTTATCACATCATATTTTCGGTGCAGACTCGATGGGCCGAATGGCCTCCTTCTACATTGTAGGGTTTCTATGATTCTATTCTATGATTTATCTGTATGGCTGCATCTGTGCCTTCAAGCAAAGGACCTAGAGATTGTAGTTCTCCTTTGTGCCTGCCAGTCAGGCCTATGATCTTATTTTCCTTCCTGTTGGTACAGCTTCCAGGTCAAGAGTCACCAGGTCACATGGATCAGCATTTCTAATTATTTAAGAAAACTATAATTCATCCCATTACAATTGATAGAAGTCAAAAAATACCTTTTAAACATTTATTAAAACTATTAGATTCCACAGACATGTTAAAGAAATTACAAATTTATATTTTTCTTCTGGATCAAGTTCATCAATCTCACTGTACAAGTCACTAGTTTCTGGGATAATTCTGGTAAACATCCTCTGTATCCTGTCCAAGACTCAGCAACCTTTCCAGAATTTTACACAGAGACATAACCAGAGACGCAAGTGCTTAGAATGGCTTCCTCATTTTTGTATTTAATGTCCCTATTTACAAAGTCAACAGCTTTTAATGACCTTATCAACTTGACTCACCTAATGAAGGAGCAGCACTCCGAAAGCTCATGATACCAAATAAACCTGTTGGACTTTAACCATGATTCTCTCTAATTAGAAAAAGCATCAATTCACCACTACTCCTTGCCTTGTGACCCTTAATCAAGCACTCAAGTCACCAGTATTCCTTTAATTTCATATACTTCAATTTTCTGACCGAGTCTATTCTGTGTAACATCGATGTGGAGATGCCGGCGTTGGACTGGAGTAAGCACAGTAAGAAGTCTCACAACACCAGGTTTAAGTCCAACAGGTTTATTTGGCAGCACAAGCTTTCGGAGTCTCGCTCCTTCTTCAGGTGAGTGAGGAGTCATGTTCACAAACAGATCATATATAGACACAAACTCAATTTACAAGATAATGGTTGGAATGCAAGTCTTTACAGGCAACCAATTCTTAAAGGTACAGACAATGTGAGTGGAGAGAGGGCCAAGCACAGGCTAAAGAAGTGTGTATTGTCTCCAGCCAGGACAGTTCGTGAGATTTTGCAAGCCCAGGCAAGTGGAGGGGGTATAGATAGTGTGACATGAACCCAAGATCCCGGTTGCGGCCGTCCTCATGTGCGCGGAACTTGGCTATCAGTCTCTGCTCAGCGATTCTGCGTTGTGTGTTGTGAAGGCTGCCTTGTGTGTTGTGAAGGCTGCCTTGGAGAACGCTGCCTTGGAGAACGCTTACCCGAAGATCATGGCTGAATGCCCGTGACTGCTGAAGTGTTCCCAGACTGAAAGGGAACACTCCCGCCTAGTGATTCTTGAGCGGTGTTCATTCATCCGTTGTCGTAGCGTCTGCATGGTCTTGCCAATGTACCATGCCTCGGGACATCCTTTCCTGCAGCGTATCAGATAGACAAAGTTGGCTGAGTCGCAAGAGTATGTACCGTGTACCTAGTGGATGGTGCTCGCATGTGAGATGATGGCATCCATGTCAACGATCCTGCACTTCTTGCAGAGGTTGCTGTGACAGGGTTGTGTGCTGTCGTGGTCACTGTTCTCCTGAATGCTGGGTAGTTTGCTGTGGACAATGGTCTGTTTGAGGTTATAGAGATTTACAGCATGGAAACAAGCACTTCGGCCCAACTTGTCCATGTCGCCCTTTTTTTTTTAAACCTCTAAGCTAATCCCAATTGCCCGCATTTGGCCCATATCCCTCTATACCCATTTTACCCATGTAAAAGTCTAAATGCTTTTTAAAAGACAAAATTGTACCCATCTCTATTACTATCTCTGGCAGCTTGTTCCAGACACTCACCACCCTGTGTGTGAAAGAATTGCCCCTCTGGACACTTTTGTATCTCTCCGCTCTCACCTTAAACCTATGCCCTCTAGTTTTAGACTCCCCTACCTTTGGGAAAAGATATTGACTAGCTGATCTATGCCCCTCATTATTTTATAGACCTCTTTCAGATCGCCCCTCAGCCTTCTACACTCCAGGGAAAAAAGTCCCAGTCTATCCAGCCTCTCCTTATAACTCAAACCATCAAGTCCCAGTAGCATCCTAGTAAATCTTTTCTGCATTCTTTCTAGTTTAATAATATCCTTTCTATAATAGCTATCCTTTAGCTATGAGGAGAGATTGGGTAAACTGGGGTTGTTCTCCCTAGAAAGACGGAGAATGAGGGGAGATCTAATAGAGGTGTACAAGATTATGAAGGGAATAGATAGGGTGAACAGTGGGAAGCTTTTTCCCAGATCAGAAGTGACGTTCACGAGGGGTCACGGGCTCAAGGTGAGAGGGGCGAAGTATAACTCGGATATCAGAGGGATGTTTTTTACACAGAGGGTGATGGGGGCCTGGAATGCGCTGCCAAGTAGGGTGGTGGAGGCAGGCACGCTGACATTGTTTAAGACTTACCTGGATAGTCACATGAGCAGCCTGGGAATGGAGGGATACAAACGATTGGTCTAGTTGGACCAAGGAGCGGCACAGGCTTGGAGGGCCGAAGGGCCTGTTTCCTGTGCTGTACTGTTCTTTGTTCTTTGTAATAGGGTGACCAGAATTGCACACAGTATTCCAAGTGTGGCCTTACCAATGTCTTGTACAACTTCAACAAGACGTCCCAACTCCTGTATTCAATGTTCTGACCAATGAAACCAAGGATGCTGAATGCCTTCTTCACCACTCTGTCCACCTGTGACTTTCAAGGAGCTATGAACATGCACCCCTAGATCTCTTTGTTCTGGTATGGTGGGAAAATCATATGAGGAAAGGCTGAGGGGCTTGAGGTTGTTTTCATTAGAGAGAAGAAGGTTAAGAGGTGACTTAATAGAGGCATACAAGATGATCAGAGGATTAAATAGGGTGGATAGTGAGAGCCTTTTTCCTCAGATGGTGTTGGCTAGCACGAGGGGACATAGCTTTAAATTGAGGGGTGAGAGATATAGGACAGATGTTAGAGGTAGGTTCTTTACTCAGAGAGTAGTAAGGGCGTGGAATGCCCTGCCTGCAGCAGTAGTGGACTCGTCAACATTAAGACCATTCAAATGGTTATTGGATAAACAAATGGATGATATTGGAAAAGTAGATTAGAGGGGCTTTAGATTGGTACCACTGGTCGGCGCAACATCGAGGGCCGAAGGGCCTGTACTGCGCTGTAATGTTCTATGTTCTATGTCCCTTGGCCTTCCCAAATTAACTTTTGAAAGTTCCTGCCTGATACCATCAAAATTGGCCTTGCCCCAATTTAGAATTTTAACTTTTGGGCCAGACCTATCATTCTCCATAGCTATCTTAAAACTAATAGAATTATGGTTACTGGTCCCAAAGTGATCCTCACTAACACTTCTGTCACTTGTCCTTCCTTATTTCTCAAGAGGAGATCAAGTTTTGCCCCCTCTCTCGTCGGGCCATCCACATACTGAATGAGAAATTCCTCCTGAATACACTCAACAAATTTCTCTCCATCCAACCCTCTAATACTACAGCTGTCCCAGTCAATGTTGGGAAAGTTAAAATCTCTGACTATTACCACCCTATTTTGCTTGGAGCTATCTGTAATCTCCTTACATATTCACTCCTCAATTTCCCACCAACTATTTGGGGGCCTATAGTCCAACCCTATCAAAGTGATTTCCCCCTTCTTATTTCTCAGTTCTACCCATATAGACTCAGCGGCCGAACCCTCGGGTATATCCCCTTTCCGTACGGCCATGATGTTTTCCGTAATCAAAAGTGCAAGTCCCCCTCCTCTCTTACCTCCTGTCCTATCTTTCTATAGCATCTGTACCCTGGAACATTGAGCGGTTGTTTGAAGGCAATTAGTGGGGGTGTGGGAATGGCCTTGGCGAGATGTTAGTCTTCATCGATGGTACATACTCTTGCGACTCGGCCAACATTGTCTACCTGATATGCTGCAGGAAAGGATGTCCCGAGGCATGGTACATTGGGGAGACCATGCAAACGCTGCGACAATGGATGAATGAACACTGCTCAACAATCACCAGGCAGGAGTGTTCCTGGGTAACACTTCAACAGTCACGGGCATTCAGCCTCTGATCTTCGGATAAGCGTTCTCCAAGGCGGCCTTCATGACACACGACAACGCAGAATCGCTGAGCAGAAACTGATAGCCAAGTTCCGCACACATGAGGATGGCCTCAACCAGGATCTTGGGTTCATGTCACACTATCTGTAACCCCTACGACTTGTCTGGGCTTGTAAAATCTCACTAACTGTCCTGGCTGGAGACAATACACATCTCTTTAACCTGTGCTTAACCCTCTCTCCACTCACATTGTCTACCTTCAAGACTCGATTTCCTGTAAAGACTCGCATTCCAACCATTATCTTGTAAATTGAGTTTGTGTCTATATATGCCTTGTTTGTGAACCCAACTCCTCACTCACCTGAAGAAGGAACGAGACTCCGAAAGCTTGTGCTACCAAATAAACCTGTTGGACTTTAACCTGGTGTTGTGAGACTTCTTACTGTGTAACATTATCAGACGTATTTTCAAACTTCATAAAAAGTGGGAATTAATCTGGGTCGTGTTATGTATACGTTGGGGCATAGCCCCTTTAAGGTAAAGGGTCATGTGACCCAGGGTGTGGGGTGAGCTGACTGGGAAGCACCCTGAGGGGGCAATTATCACTTGGACTGTGGAGCGAGTAGACTGAATTAAGATCCGTGTTCCCTGATGCCCAGCTGTGGAGCAGTTCTTGAGGGAACTCCTTGGTACTAAGGAATTTAACACTGGCAACGAAGGTTGGAGTGTTCGACGGTTCATAAGGTGAAGGGTCGGGACCTTTAACACGGAGCGTCTGGAGATCCACAGTGTACAGCATAAAAAAAAGGAAACTTTTGGGGGACGGGTAGGACCACGGGGTTAAGAGGACATCGCGGGAAACAGCTAGTGGTAGAACTCAGGTGCCGTCAATGGTTGCAAGTCAGTCTCCACGACTGTCACTGGCATCGGGTTACGGACGATCGGAAAAAGACTCAGTTGTCAGGAGATTGCAACACTGAGTGCTCGGGGAGAAGCAAGTGCAGGAACCAGCGCAGGAAAAACAGGCTTCAGCCAGTTCAGGGGCATGGAAACCCCTGCAGCCAGGGGAAATTTGGTACAATAGGGGTGTTCAATGAAGAAATGGAGTCGTGGATGGCCTACATCAAACAGTCAGTATTTTTGTCACCATGAATAGGGTGGTGCACCACCTCATTGTGCAAGTCTTTTTGAGCACAATGGGAAGCAAAACTTTCGGCATCTTGGAAGCCTACTTTCAACCGGAGAAACTGACGAAGAAGCCATTTCAGGAGTTGTGTACAGTATTGGAGGGGCACTTTGCACCAGCACTGCTGCTGATTGTGGAGTGTTTCCAGTTTTACAAGCAGGACTAGATGGAGGGCGAGACCATTATCATATTTGTGGTTTCCCTCAAAAGCCTCGCTGAGCATTGTGAATTTTGGGTTTTCTTGCAGGATGCGCTATGGGACCCCTCCATCAGGAGACAATTCAATGAGGATTATTGGCAGAATTGCAGCTGGAGTTTAAGGCGGGATTTGAAATCACAGTCACCATGGAATGGACTGACGAAGGCTGCGCACTGTGCGAGGGAGCACAAGGTGGTAGAGACATTGAAGAATTACTCACGGCCCGAGGAATGCCGCCTTTGTGGCTGAGGGGGATCACACAGATCCAGTTGTTGGACATAGGGAGTTCAGTGCTGAAACTGTCGGAAGGTGGGCTATATTGCCCGAAACTGCAGAGCACCGGGGTCTAGAAGAGTACGAACTGAAGCGATCCGTATTCAAACCCAGGAGGGAAGTGGCAAGTGTTCAATGTAGATGAGGGCAAGGAATCCGTGGGGTCTGCGGATGGAACAGAGCCTTAACAGATATCTTCACATCCTCTTTGACCAAAGGCGAGGTTCCAGAGGACTGAAGAACAGCCAATGTTGTTCTTTGTTAAAGGAAGCAGAGATAATCCAGGAAATTATAAACTGGTGAGCTGAATGTCAGTGGTCGGGAAGCTTTTGGAGAAGATACTGAGGGACAAGATATATGCGCATTTGGAAGAAAAGAACATTAAATACTGGAGTTGGGATGTCTTGTTGAAGTTGTACAAAGATATAATTAAACTAGAAAGAGCGCAGAAAAGATTTACTAGGATGCTGACGGGACTTGATGGTTTGAGTTACAAGGAGAGGCTGGAAAGACTGGGACTTTTTTTCCTGGAGCGAAGGAGGCTTAGGGGTGATATTAGAAACATAGAAACCCTACAGTGCAGAAAGAGGCCATTCGGCCCATCGAGTCTGCACCGACCACAATCCCACCCAGGCCCTACCCCCACATATTTACCCACTAATCCCTCTAACCTACGCATCCCAGGACACTAAGGGGCAATTTTAGCATGGCCAATCAACCTAACCCGCACATCTTTGGACTGTGGGAGGAAACCGGAGCACCCGGAGGAAACCCACGCAGACACGAGGAGAATGTGCAAACTCCACACAGACAGTGACCCGAGCCGGGAATCGAACCCGGGACCCTGGAGCTGTGAAGCAGCAGTGCTAACCACTGTGGTACCGTGACGCCATTTAAATAATGACATTTATTATATTATAGAGGTCTATAAAATAATGAGGGGCATAGATGAGTTCGATAGACAACATCGTTTCCCAAAGGTACGGGAGTCTAAAGCTAAAGGGCATAGGTTTAAGGGGAGAGGAAAGAGATACAAGAGCGTCTAGAGGGGCAATTTTTTCATTCAGAGGGTGGTGAGTGTGTGGAACGAGCTGCCAGAGGCAGTAGTAGAGACAGGTAAAATTTTGTCTTTTAAAAAACTTTTAGACAGTTACATGGGTAAGATGGGTATAGAGGGACATGGGCCAAATGCAGGCAATTGGGATTAGCTTAGTGGAAAAAAATTGGGCAGCATGGACAAATTGGGCCGAAGGACCAAACTTCTATGACTCTATGAACTAGTTAGTGACAGGCAGCATGGTTTTATACGGGGAAGGTCAGGTCATGTCTCACCAACGTGACTGAGTTTTTTGAAGAAGTGACAAAGATAATTGATGAAGCAAGAGTTGTGGATGTAGTTTATATGCACGTTAGTAAGGTGTTTGACAAGGTCCCACATGGCAGACTGGTACAAAAATTAAGAGGCATACGTTAGTTCCAGGCAGCTAAAAACGGAGGGAGCTCTGGAGGAATACAAAGAAAGTAGGAAAGAACTCAAACGAGGAATTAGAAGGGCAAAAAGGGGTCACGAAATGTCCTTGGCAGACAGGATTAAGGAGAATCCCAAGGCATTTTATTCATACGTTAGGAACAAAAGGGTTGTCAGGGAAAAAATCGGACCTCTCAGGGACAAAAGTGGGGAATTATGCTTGGAGCCCAAAGAAGTAGGGGAGATCCTAAATGAATACTTTGCGTCGGTATTCACAAAGGAGAGGGATGTGTTGACTGGGAGTGTCTCGGAGGGGAGTGTTGAACCGTTAGAGAAAATCTCCATTACAAGGGAGGAAGTGTTAGGTTTTTTAGGGAATATAAAGACTGACAAATCCCCAGGGCCTGATGGAATCTATCCAAGGCTGCTCAGGGAGACAAGAGATGAAATCGCTGGGCCTCTGACGCAAATCTTTGTCTCGGCACTGGACACAGGTGAGGTCCCAGATGATTGGAGGATAGCTAATGTGGTCCCGTTATTTAAGAAGGATAACCCGGGAAATTATAGGTCGGTGAGCTTGACGTCCGTGGTCGGGAAGTTGTTGGAGAGGATTCTTAGAGATAGGATGTATGCGCATTTAGAAAGGAATAAACTCATTAACGATAGTCAGCATGGTTTTGTGAGAGGGAGGTCATGCCTCACTAACCTGGTGGAGTTTTTTGAAGAAGTGACTAGAATGGTTGACGAGGGAAGGGCCGTGGATATCATCTATATGGACTTTAGTAAAGCGTTTGACAAAGTCCCTCATGGTAGGTTGGTGCCAAAGGTTGGATCTCATGGGATAAAGGGGGAGGTGGCTAGATGGGTGGAGAACTGGCTTGGTCACAGAAGACAGAGGGTGGTAGTGGAAGGGTCTTTTTCCGGCTGGATGCCTGCAACTAGTGGTGTTCTGCAGGGCTCTGTATTGGGACCTCTGCTGTTTGTGATTTATATAAACGATCCGGAAGAAGATGTAACTGGGGTGATCAGTAAGTTTGCGGACGACGCGAAAATGGCTGGACTTGCAGATAGTGAGGAACATCGTCAGAGGCTACAGAAGGATATAGATAGGCTGGAAATTTGGGCAAGGAAATGGCAGATGGAGTTCAATCCAGATAAATGCGAAGTGATGCATTTTGGTAGAACTAATGAAGGGGGGAGCTATACGATAAATGGCAGAACCATAAAGGGTGTAGATACGCAGAGGGACCTGGGTGCGCAAGTCCACAGATCCTTGAAGGTGACGTCACAGGTGGAGAAGGTAGTGAATAAAGCATATGGCATGCTTGCCTTTATAGGACGGGGCAGAGAGTATAAAAGTTGGGGTCTGATGTTGCAGTTGTATAGAACGTCGGTTCGGCCGCATTTGGAATACTGTGCCCAGTTCTGGTCGCCACACTACCAGAAGGACGTGGAGGCTTTAGAGAGAGTGCAGAGGAGGTTTACCAGGATGTTGCCTGGTATGGAAGGGCTTAGTTATGAGGAGAGATTGGGTAAACTGGGGTTGTTCTCACTGGAAAGACGGAGGATGAGGGGTGACCTAATAGAGGTGTATAAAATTATGAAAGGCACAGATAGGGTGAACGGTGGGAAGCTTTTTCCCAGATCGGTGGTGACGTTCACGAGGGGTCATAGGTTCAAGGTGAGGGGAGGGAGGTTTAACACGGATATCAGAAGGACGTATTTTACACAGAGGGTGGTGGGGGCCTGGAATGCGCTGCCAGGCAAGGTGGTGGAGGCAGACACACTGGGAACGTTTAAGACTTATCTGGATAGCCACATGAATGGAGTGGGAATGGAGGGATACAAAAGAATGGTCTAGTTTGGACCAGGGAGCGGCGTGGGCTTGGAGGGCTGTATTGTTCTTTGTAAAATCACATGGGATTGGGGGTAGGCTGGCGAGATGGATACAGAACTGGCTTGGTTATGGAGGAGAGTAGCAGCAATGGAAGGGTGTTTTTCAGAATGGAGGTCTGTAGCTCGTGGTGTTCTGCAGGCATCAGTACTGGGAGCACTGTTATTTGTAGTATGTATAGATGATCTGGAGGAAACTGTGTGAAGTTTTCACGTTCTCCCCATGACTGCATGGGTTTCCTCTGCGTGCTCTAGTTTCCCTCCACAGTCCAAAGATGTGAGGGTTAGGTGTATTGGCCATGCTGTATTTTAGGTGTATTGGCCATGCTAAAGTGGCAGATGGAGTTTAATCCAGACAAATGCGAGGTGATGCATTTTGGAGGATCAAATGTAGCTGAGAATTAAACTGTAAATGGTAGAACCCTTAGGTACATTAACGTACAGAGGGATCTGGGCATGTAGGTCCAAATTTCCCTAAAGTGGCCAAGGTGATTAAGAAGGCACATGGCATGCTTGCCTTCATCAGCTGGGGCACTGAGTACAATAGTTGGGAAATCATGTTGCAAAAGCTTGATTAAGCTGCATTTGGAGTACTGAGTGTAGTTCTGGTCACCACACTACCAGAAGGACATGGGAGCTTTGGAGAGAATGCAAAGAGGGTACACCAGGATGTTGCCTAGTGTCGAGGTGTTGACTATGAGGACAGGTTGAATAAACTAGGATTGTTTTCACTGGAAAGACGGAGGCTAAGGGGATACCTGCTAGAGGTCTACAAGATTGAGGGGCATAGACAGGGTGGATAGTCAAAGGCTTTCTCTTAGGGTAGAAGTGTCAATTACAAGGAGGCATAGGTTCAAGGTGAGAGGGCAGAAGTTTGAGAGAGGTGTGTGGGGGAAGTTTTTCCACACAGAGTGGTGGGTGCCTGGAACATGCTGCCAGAGGTGGTGGTGGAAGCAGGTACATTAGCAGCATTTAAAGAGGCATCTGGATGGGTACATGAATAGGGAGGGAAAAAGAGGACATGGACCGAGTAAGGGCAGAAGGTTTTTTTAAAAAAGTTTAGTTAGGCCATCATAATCGGCACAGGCTTGGAGGGCCGAAGCCTGTTCCTGTGCCATACTTTTCTTTGTTCTTGTATCCTATTTCAATTTCTTCCTGTACAATCTATCCTGCCTGGATTTGATTGCATTCTGTACCTGACACATGCCATATTTTCTGTTAGATTTCTGAAATTTGCCTACACTTTTGCTCCTTCTTTTCAGTTTTCACTGTCTACTACTATGTACCAACAATGCAAGTGGACAGAAGATGATGCTTTGCAGTTTGCCAAGAATCAGTATCCTCTGGATGCATATAGTTTATTAGTCAAGTGATTGCAGAACATACACATTTTGCAATATTACAACACTCAGACAATTCAATATTTTGGATATGTCATTCAAAGTCTCCAGTTTCATTTTAGATGGTGGAAAAATGCAGTTCACAAGACATTGGAACCAGCACTAAGCAATAAAAGCAAGGGAGGCTGCCATTCTGCTTAATTATGTTTATGTTTCTGCCAGAACAATCCAGATCTAATCTCAGGAAAAAAGAGACAAAGGTCAGTCCAAGAAGCAAAGTGCAGAAAAAGGAATTCATATTTTGAAGAAGAAATTCAGTTCAAAAAGTTCAAAGGAGTTTCACTTCCTTACATGGGCAGCACAGTGCCATGCACTGCTGCCTCACAGCACCAGGGACCCAGATTCAATTCTGGCCTCGGTTCACTGTCTGTGTGAAGTTTGCATGTTCTCACCGTGTCTACATGGGTTTCCTTCAGGTGTTCCAGTTTCTTCCCAGTGCCTGTTACATTGATTTGGCCATGTTAAATTGCCCCTTTGTGTCAGGGGGACAAGCAGGGTAAATACGTGGGGTTACGGGGTTAGGGCCTAGGTGGGACAGTTATCAGCACGGGCTTGATGAGCCAAATGGCTTCCTTCTGCACTGTAAGGATTCTATGCTTGTATTGATTTTCAATACTGCACGCTTACCATGATAATGGCTCATGTCAAAGTGTGACACACTGCAAAAGCAAATGGTCTAATGTGAGTCGTGCATAGTTTGGAACAAATGCTTGGTAACCAAAGTGAATCCATTGCTTTGATCCACAGGAAATTTTCACTGCCATGTTAATTTAACAGACCCAAAAGATGAAAGAGGGGTTAAGAATTAACCTTCGCCAATTTTGATTGTTATTAGAAACATGGAGAAACATAGAAAACTACAGCACAAAACAGGCCCTTCAGCCCCACAAGTTGTGCCGAACATATCCCTACCTTTTATGCCTACCTATAACCCTCCATCCTATTAAGTCCCATGTACTCATCCAGGAGTCTCTTAAAAGACCCTATGGAGTTTGCCTCCACCACCACTGACGGCAGCCGATTGCACTCGCCCACCACCCTCTGTGTGAAAAACTTACCCCGAACATTTTCCCTGTACCTACCCCCCAGCACCTTAAACCTGTGTCCTCTTGTAGCAGCCATTTCCACCCTGGGAAAAAGCCTCAGAGTCCACCCATCTATGCCTCTCAACATCTTATATACCTCTATTAGGTCTCCTCGCATCCTTCGTCTCTCCAAGGAGAAAAGACTGAGCTCCCTCAGCCTATCCTCATAAGGCATGCCACTCAATCCAGGCAACATCCTTGTAAATCTCCTCTGCACCCTTTCAATCTTTTCCACATCCTTCCTGTAATGAGGCGAGTATCCCCAAAAAAATGACCAAAGAACCTGCAAACATTGAAAGGCCCTGAACATTTCAATTGGTTGCGGGTGCATGTCATAGGCCAGGCAAAGGATAACAAACAAAGAACAAAGAAAATTACAGCACAGATACAGGCCTTTCGGCCCTCCAAGCCTGCACCAACCATGCTGCCCGACTTAACTAAACCCCCCTACCCTCCCGGGGAACGTATCCCTCTATTCCCATCCTATTCATGTATTTGTCAAGATGCCGCTTAATAGTCACTAGCGTATCCGCTTCCACTACCTCCCCCGGCAACGAGTTCCAGGCACCCACCACCCTCTGTGTAAAACATCTGCCTCGTACATCTCCTTTAAACCTTGCCCCTTGCACCTTAAACCTATGCCCCCTAGTAATTGACTCTTCCACACCCTGGGAAAAAGCTTCTGACTATCCACTCTGTCCATGCCTTTCATAATCTTGTAGACTTCTATCAGATCGCCCCTCAACCTGCTTCGTTCCAGTGAGAACAAACCATGTTTCTCCAACCTCTCAGACTCCAAAGCTGGAGTCTGATGATGCAGCTGTATAGAACGCTGGTTAGGCCACATTTGGAGTACTGCGTCCAGTTCTGGTCGCCGCACTACCAGAAGGAAGTGGAGGCGTTAGAGAGAGTGCAGAGAAGGTTTACCAGGATGTTGCCTGGTATGGAGGGTCTTAGCTATGAGGAGAGATTGGGTAGACTGGGGTTGTTCTCCTTGGAAAGACGGAGAATGAGGGGAGATCTAATAGAGGTGTACAAGATTATGAAGGGGATCGATAGGGTGAACAGTGGGAAGCTTTTTCCCAGGTCGGAGGTGACGATCACGAGGGGTCATGGACTCAAGGTGAGAGGGGCGAAGTATAACTCAGATATCAGAGGGACGTTTTTTACACAGAGGGTGGTGGGGGCCTGGAATGCGCTGCCAAGTAGGGTGGTGGAGGCAGGCACGCTGACATCGTTTAAGACTTACCTAGATAGTCACATGAGCAGCCTGGAAATGGAGGGATACAAACGATTGGTCTAGTTGGACCAAGGAGCGGCACAGGCTTGGAGGGCCGAAGGGCCTGTTTCCTGTGCTGTACTGTTCTTTGTTCTCTCCTCATCGTTAATGCCCTCCATACCAGGCAACATCCTGGTAAATATTTTCTGTAGACTCTCCAAAGCCTCCACATCCTTCTGGTAGTGTGGCGACCAGAATTGAACACTATATTCCAAGTGCGGCCGAACTAAGGTTCTATAAAGCTGCAACATGACTTGCCAATTTTTAAACTCAATGCCCAAGCCGATGAAGGCAAGCATGCCGTTTGCCTTCTTGACTACCTTCTCCACCTGCGTTGCCACTTTCAGTGACCTGTGTACCTGTACACCCAGATCCCTTTGCCTATCAATACTCTTCAGGGTTCTGCCATTTACTATATATTTCCTATCTGTATTAGACCTTCCAAAATGCATTACCTCACATTTATCCGGATTAAACTCCATCTGCCATCTCTCCCGCCCAATTCTCCAACAGATCTATATCCTGCTGTATCCTCTGATGGTCCTCATCGCTGTCTGCAAATCCACCAACCTTTGTGTCGTCCGCAAACTTACTAATTAAACCAGTTACATTTTCCTCCAAATCATTTATATATATTACAAACAGAAAAAGTCCCAGCACTGATCCCTGAGGAACGCCACTTGTCACAGCCCTCCATTCAGAAACACACCCTTCCACTGCTACCCTCTGTCTTCTATGACCGAGCCAGTTCGTTATCCACCTCACCAGCTCACCTCTGATCCCATGCGACTTCTTCACCTTCTGCACCAGTCTGCCATGGGGGACCTTGTCAAAGGCCTTACTGCAGTCCATGTAGACAACATCCACTGTCCTCCCCTCATCAATCATCTTTGTCACTTCCTCGAAAAACTCGATCAAGTTCGTGAGACACGACTTCCCCTTCACAAAACCATGTTGCCTCTCACTAATACATTCACTTATTTCCAAGTGGGAATAAATCCTGTCTCGAAGAATCCTCTCCAACAATTTCCCTACCACTGATGTAAGGCTCACTGGCCTATAATTAGCCTGATTATCTTTGCCACCCTTATTAAACAAAGGAACAACATTGGCTGTTCTCCAATCCTCTGGGACTTCCCCTGTAAGAAGTTTAACAACACCAGGTCAAAGTCCAACAGGTTTATTTGGTAGCAAAAGCCACACAAGCTTTCGGAGCTCCAAGCCCCTTCTGAAACCCTGAAGGGGCTTGGAGCTCCGAAAGAACAAAGAACAAAGAACAGTACAGCACAGGAAACAGGCCCTTCGGCCCTCCAAGCCTGTGCCGCTCCTTGGTCCAACTAGACCAATCGTTTGTATCCCTCCATTCCCAGGCTGCTCATGTGACTATCCAGGTAAGTCTTAAACGATGTCAGCGTGCCTGCCTCCACCACCCTACTTGGCAGCGCATTCCAGGCCCCCACCACCCTCTGTGTAAAAAACGTCCCTCTGATGTCTGAGTTATACTTCGCCCCTCTCAGCTTGAGCCCGTGACCCCTCGTGATCGTCACCTCCGACCTGGGAAAAAGCTTCCCACTGTTCACCCTATCTATACCCTTCATAATCTTGTATACCTCTATTAGATCTCCCCTCATTCTCCGTCTTTCCAAGGAGAACAACCCCAGTCTACCCAATCTCTCCTCATAGCTAAGACCCTCCATACCAGGCAACATCCTGGTAAACCTTCTCTGCACTCTCTCCAATGCCTCCACGTCCTTCTGGTAGTGCGGCGACCAGAACTGGACGCAGTACTCCAAATGCGGCCTAACCAGCGTTCTATACAGCTGCATCATCAGACTCCAGCTTTTATACTCTATACCCCGTCCTATAAAGGCAAGCATACCATATGCCTTCTTCACCACCTTCTCCACCTGTGTTGCCACCTTCAAGGATTTGTGGACTTGCACACCTAGGTCCCTCTGTGTTTCTATACTCCTGATGACTCTGCCATTTATTGCATAACTCCTCCCTACATTATTTCTTCCAAAATGCATCACTTCGCATTTATCCGGATTAAATTCCATCTGCCACCTCTCCGCCCAATTTTCCAGCCTATCTATATCCTGCTGTATTGCCCGACAATGCTCTTCGCTATCCGCAATTCCAGCCATCTTTGTGTCATCCGCAAACTTGCTGATTACACCAGTTACACCTTCTTCCAAATCATTTATATATATCACAAATAGCAGAGGTCCTAGTACAGAGCCCTGCGGAACACCACTGGTCACAGACCTCCAGCCGGAAAAAGACCCTTCGACCACTACCCTCTGTCTCCTATGGCCAACACAGTAAGAAGTTTAACAACACCAGGTTAAAGTCCAACAGGTTTATTTGGTAGCAAAAGCCACACAAGCTTTCGAGGCTCTGAGCCCCTTCTTCAGGTGACTCACCTGAAGAAGGGGCTCAGAGCCTCGAAAGCTTGTGTGGCTTTTGCTACCAAATAAACCTGTTGGACTTTAACCTGGTGTTGTTAAACTTCTTACTGTGTTTACCCCAGTCCAACGCCGGCATCTCCACATCATGACTCCTATGGCCAAGCCAGTTCTCCACCTATCGAGCCACTTCTCCTTGTATCCCATGAGCCTTAACCTTCTTAACCAACCTGCCATGTGGGACTTTGTCAAATGCCTTACTGAAATCCATATAGACGACATCCACGGCCCTTCCTTCATCAACCGTTTTTGTCACTTCCTCAAAAAACTCCACCAAATTTGTAAGGCACGACCTCCCTCTTACAAAACCATGCTGTCTGTCACTAATGAGATTGTTCCGTTCTAAATGCACATACATCCTGTCTCTAAGAATCCTCTCCAACAACTTCCTTACCACGGACGTCAAGCTCACCGGCCTATAATTTCCTGGGTTATCCCTGCTACCCTTCTTAAACAACGGGACCACATTCGCTATCCTCCAATCCTCAGGGACCTCACCCGTGTCCAAAGAAGGGACAAAGATTTCCGTCAGAGGCCCAGCAATTTCACCTCTCGTCTCCCTGAGCAGTCGAGGATAGATGCCATCAGGCCCTGGGGCTTTGTCAGTTTTAATGTTCCCTAAAAAACCTAACACTTCCTCTCTTGTAATGGAGATTTTCTCTAATGGGTCAACACCTCCCTCCAAGACACTCCCGGTTAACACGCCCCTCTCCTTCGTGAATACCGATGCAAAGTATTCATTTAGGATCTCCCCTATTCCCTTGGAAGCTTGTGTGGCTTTTAGAACATAGAACAGTACAGCACAGAACAGGCCCTTCGGCCCACGATGTTGTGCCGAGCTTTATCTGAAACCAAGATCAAGCTATCCCACTCCCTATCATCCTGGTGTGCTCCATGTGCCTATCCAATAACCGCTTAAATGTTCCTAAAGTGTCTGACTCCACTATCACTGCAGGCAGTCCATTCCACACCCCAACCACTCTCTGCGTAAAGAACCTACCTCTGATATCCTTCCTATATCTCCCTATAGTTATGCCCCCTTGTAATAGCTCCATCCACCCGAGGAAAAAGTCTTTGAACGTTCACTCTATCTATCCCCTTCATCATTTTATAAACCTCTATTAAGTCTCCCCTCAGCCTCCTCCGCTCCAGAGAGAACAGCCCTAGCTCCCTCAACCTTTCCTCATAAGACCTACCCTCCAAACCAGGCAGCATCCTGGTAAATCTCCTCTGCACTCTTTCCAGCGCTTCCACATCCTTCTTATAGTGAGGTGACCAGAACTGCACACAATATTCCAAATGTGGTCTCACCAAGGTCCTGTACAGTTGCAGCATAACCCCACGGCTCTTAAACTCCAACCCCCTGTTAATAAAAGCTAAGTAAGAAGTTTAACAACACCAGGTTAAAGTCCAACAGGTTTATTTGGTAGCAAAAGCCACACAAGCTTTCGAGGCTCTGAGCCCCTTCTTCAGGTGAGTGGGAATTCTGTTCACAAACAGAACTTATAAGACACAGACTCAATTTACATGAATAATGGTTGGAATGCGAATACTTACAACTAATCCAGTCTTTAAGAAACAAAACAATGGGAGTGGAGAGAGCATCAAGACAGGCTAAAAAGATGTGTATTGTCTCCAGACAAGACAGCCAGTGAAACTCTGCAGGTCCACGCAACTGTGGGAGTTACAAATAGTGTGACATAAATTCTGATTCTAGGATCGCATGATAAAGACTCAGGAGGAAAAAAGCAGAAATATTTATGTGAAATAGTGTGACATAAACCCAATATCCCGAGGCATGGTACATTGGGGAAACTATGCAGACGCTGCGACAACGGATGAATGAACACCGCTCGACAATCACCAGGCAAGACTGTTCTCTTCCTGTTGGGGAGCACTTCAGCGGTCACGGGCATTCGGCCTCTGATATTCGGGTAAGCGTTCTCCAAGGCGGCCTTCGCGACACACGACAGCGCAGAGTCGCGGAGCAGAAACTGATAGCCAGGTTCCGCACACACAAGGACGGCCTCAACCGGGATATTGGGTTTATGTCACACTATTTCACATAAATATTTCTGCTTTTTTCCTCCTGAGTCTTTATCATGCGATCCTAGAATCAGAATTTATGTCACACTATTTGTAACTCCCACAGTTGCGTGGACCTGCAGAGTTTCACTGGCTGTCTTGTCTGGAGACAATACACATCTTTTTAGCCTGTCTTGATGCTCTCTCCACTCCCATTGTTTTGTTTCTTAAAGACTGGATTAGTTGTAAGTATTCGCATTCCAACCATTATTCATGTAAATTGAGTCTGTGTCTTATAAGTTCTGTTTGTGAACAGAATTCCCACTCACCTGAAGAAGGGGCTCAGAGCCTCGAAAGCTTGTGTGGCTTTTGCTACCAAATAAACCTGTTGGACATTAACCTGGTGTTGTTAAACTTCTTACTGTGTTTACCCCAGTCCAACGCCGGCATCTCCACATCAATAAAAGCTAACACACTATAGCTCTATCCACTTGAGTGGCAACCTTTAGAGATCTGTGGATATGAACCCCAAGATCTCTCTGTTCCTCCACAGTCTTCAGAACCCTACCTTTGACCCTGTAATCCACATTTAAATTAGTCCTACCAAAATGACTCACCTCACATTTCTCAGGGTTAAACTCCATTTGCCATTTTTCAGCCCAGCTTTGCATCCTATCTATGTCTCTTTGCAGCCTACAACAGCCCTCCACCTCATCCACTACTCCACCAATCTTGGTGTCATCAGCAAATTTACTGATCCACCCTTCAGCCCCCTCCTCTAAGTCATTAATAAAAATCACAAAGAGCACGGTAGCACAGGGGCGGCACGGTAGCACAGTGGTTAGCACTGCTGCTTCACAGCTCCAGGGTCCCGGGTTCGATTCCCAGCTCGGGTCACTGTCTGTGTGGACTTTGCACATTCTCCTCGTGTCTGCGTGGGTTTCCTCCGGGTGCTCCGGTTTCCTCCCACAGTCCAAAGATGTGCGGGTTAGGTTGATTGGCCAGGTTAAAAATTGCCCCTTAGAGTCCTGAGATGCGTAGGTTAGAGGGATTAGTGGGTAAATATGTGGGGGTTGGGCCTGGGTGGGATTGTGGTCGGTGCAGACTCGATGGGCCGAATGGCCTCCTTCTGCACTGTAGGGTTTCTATGATTCCTATGATTTCTATGAGCAGAGGACCAAGCACTGATCCCTGTGGCACTCCGCTAGCAACCTGCCTCCAGTCTGAAAAATTTCCATCCACCACCACCCTCTGTCTCCGATCAGATAGCCAGTTACCTATCCAATCGGCCAACTTTCCCTCTATCTCACACCTCCTTACTTTCATCATAAGCCGACCATGGGGAACCTTATCAAACGCCTTACTAAAATCCATGTATATGACATCAACTGCCCTACCTTCATCAACACACTTAGTTACCTCCTCAAAAAATTCTATCAAATTTGTGAGGCATGACTTGCCCTTCGCGAATCCGTGCTGACTATCCCGGATTAATCCGCATCTTTCTAAATGGTCGTAAATCCCACCCCCAAGGACCTTTTCCATCAATTTACCAACCACCGAAGTAAGACTAACTGGTCTATAACTACCAGGGTCATTTCTATTCCCTTTCTTAAACAGAGGAACAACATTCGCCATTCTCCAGTCCTCTGGCACCATCCCCGTGGACAGCGAGGACCCAAAGATCAAAGCCAAAGGCTCTGCAATCTCATCCCTTGCCTCCCAAAGAATGCTAGTATATATTTCATCAGGCCCAGGGGACTTATCGACCTTTAGTTTATTCAAAACTGCCAGTACGTCCTCCCTCCGAACATCTACTTCCTCCAGCCTATTAGCCTGTAACACCTTCTCTTCCTCAAAAACATGGCCCCTCTCCTTGGTGAACACTGAAGAAAAGTATTCATTCATCACCTCGCCTATCTCTACTGACTCCATACACAAGTTCCCACTACTGTCCTTGACCGGCCCTAACCTCACCCTGGTCATTCTTTTATTCCTCACATAAGAGTAAAAAGCCTTGGGGTTTTCCTTGATCCGACCAGCCAAGGACTTCTCATGTCCCCTCCTAGCTCTCCTAAGCCCCTTTTTCAGCTCATTCCTTGCTAACTTGTAACCCTCAATCGAGCCATCTGAACCTTGTTTCCTCATCCCTACATAAGCTTCCCTCTTCCTTTTCACAAGACATTCCACCTCTTTCGTGAACCATGGTTCCCTCACTCGGCCATTTCCTCCCTGCCTGACAGGGACATACCTATCAAGGACACCCAGTACTTGTTCCTTGAAAAAGTTCCACTTTTCATTAGTGCCTTTCCCTGACAGTTTCTGTTCCCAACTTATGCCCCCTAATTCTTGCCTAATCGCATCATAATTACCTCTCCCCCAATTGTAAATCTTGCCCTGCCGTACGGCCCTATCCCTCTCCATTGCAATAACAAAAGACACCGAATTGTGGTCACTATCTCCAAAGTGCTCCTTTGCTACCAAATAAACCTGTTGGACTTTAACCTGGTGTTGTTAAACTTCTTACTGTGTTTACCCCAGTCCAACGCCGGCATCTCCACATCATGACTTCCCCTGTAGCCAGTGAGGATACAAAGATTTCTCTCAAGGCCCCAGCAATTTCCTCCCTTGCCTCTCTCAGTATTCTGGGGCATATCCCATCAGGGCCTGGGGACTTGTCTACCTTAATGTTTCTCAAGAACCCCAATACCTCCTCCTTTTTGATCTCAACATGACTCAAACTATCCACACACCCTTTCCCAGACTCCTCATCCACAAAGTCCTTCTCTTTGGTGAATACGGACACAAAATACTCATTTAATATCTCACCCTTTTCCTCTGGCTCCACGCATAGATTCCTTCCCTTGACCTCGAGTGGGCCAACCCTCTTGCTCTTTATATATGTATAAAAAGACTTGGGATTTTCCTTAATCCTGCTGGCCAATGTTTTTTCGTGACCCCTTTTAGCCCTCTTTACTCCTTGCCTAAGTTCTTTCTACTTTCTACTTGTATTCCACACGTACTTCGTGTGTTCCCAGCCTCCTAGCTTTGACAAATGTTTCCTTTTTCTCTTTGACTCGGCTCACAATATCTCTCGTTATCCAAGATTCCCAAAACTTGCCATACTTATCCTTCATCCTTACAGGAATGTGCCGGTCCTAACTCCCTATCAACTTACACTTGAAAGCCTCCCACATGCCAGATGTTGATTTGCCCTCAAACATCTGCCCCCAATCTACATTCTTCAGTTCTGCCTAATTTTGTTGTAATTAGCCTTCCCCCAATTTAGCACCTTAACTTAAGGACTATATTTTTCTTTATCCATCAGTACCTTAAAGCTTACTGAATTGTGATCACTTTTCCCGAACTGCTCCTCCTACTGAAACATCGACCACCTGGCCAGGCTCATTCCCCAATACCAGGTCCAGTATGGCCCCTTCCCTAGTTGGACTATCTACATACTGTTTCAAGAAGCCCTCCCGGATGCTCCTTACAAACTCTGCCCCATCCACGGCCCTAGCACTGAGTGAGTCCCAGCCAATATAGGGCAAGTAAAAATCTCTCATCATAATTGTGCTCAGTTCTGGTCGCCTCACTATAGGAAGGATGTGGAAAAGATTGAAAGGGTGCAGAGGAGATTCACAAGGATGTTGCCTGGATTGAGTGGCATGCCTTATGAGGATAGATTGAGGGAGCTTGGTCTTTTCTCCTTGGAGAGACGAAGGATGAGAGGAGACCTAATAGAGGATTATAAGATGTTGAGAGGCATAGATCGGGTGGACTTTCGGAGGTTTTTTCCCAGGGTGGAAATGTCTGCTACGAGAGGACACAGGTTTAAGGTGCTGGGGGGTAGGTACAGGGGAGATGTTAGGGGTAAGTGTTTCACACAGAGGGTGGTGGGCGAGTGGAATCGGCTGCCGTCAGTGGTGGTGGAGGCGAACTCAATAGGGTCTTTTAAGAGACTCCTGGATGAGTACATGGAGCTTAATAGGATGGAGGGTTATAGGTAGGTCTCGAAGGTAGGGATGTGTTCGGCACAACTTGTGGACTGAAGGGCCTGTTTGTGCTGTAGTTTTTCTATGTTCTATAACAAACCTGTTACTTTTACACCTTGCCAAAATCTGCACCAGGGCAGGACTTACTCAGTCAATCGTACGGTGGTGGGGAGAGTACAGAACAAAGAGATCTAGGGGTACAGGTTCATAGCTCCTTGAAAGTGGAGTCACAGGTGGACAGAGTGGTGAAGAAGGCATTCGGCATGCTTGGTTTCATCGGTCAGAACATTGAATACAGGAGTTGGGACGTCTTGTTGAAGTTGTATAAGACATTGGTAAGGCCACACTTGGAATACTGTGTGCAGTTCTGGTCACCCTATTATAAAAAGGATATCTAACTAGAAAGAGCGTAGAAAAGATTTACTAGGATGCTACCGGGACTTGATGGATTGAGTTATAAGGAGAGGCTGAATAGACTGGGACTTTTTTCTCTGGAGCGTAGGAGGCTGAGGGGTGACCTTACAGAGGTCTATAAAATAATGAGGGGCATAGACAAGGTAGATAGTCAATATCTTTTCCCAAAGGTAGGGGTGTCTAAAACTAGAGGGCATAGGTTTAAGGTGAGAGGGGAGAGATACAAAAGTGTCCAGAGGGGCAATTTTTTCACACACAGGGTGGCGAGTGTCTGGAACAAGCTGCCAGGGGTAGTAGTAGAGGCGGGTACAATTTTATCTTTTAAAATGCATTGATAGTTACATGGGTACGATGGGTATAGAGGGATATGGCCCAAATACGGGCAATTGGGATTAGTTTAAGGGTTTTTTTAAAAAAAGGGTGGCATGGACAAGTTGGGCCGAAGGGCCTGTTTCCATGCTGTAAACCTCTATGACTCTATATGCAACCCCCACCATTTGGCCTGGGCTTGCAAAATCCTACTAACTGTCCTGACTTGAGATAATTGACACCTCTTTAACCTGTGATCATCCCTCTTTCCACTTGCACTGTCTGTACCTGTAAGATTTGATTACTGTAAATACTCGCATTCCAACCATTCTTCACGTTCCAATCTGTAATTATCTTGCAATTGTGTCTTCGCCTATGTATGCCGTGTATGTGAATCTACCTCTTCACTCACCTGATGAAGGTGCAGCGCTCCGAAAGCTCGCGATTCCAAATAAACCTGTTGGACTTTAAGCTGGTGTTGTGAGACTTTTTACTATGCCCACCCCAGTCCAACGCTGGCATCTCCACATCATGGCTTTGTCAATCGAGGCATAGATTATAAAAACAGGGAAGTCATGTTGGAGTTGTATAGAACTTTGGTGAGGCCACAGCTAGCGTACTGTGTGCAGTTCTGGTCGCCACATTATTGGAAGAATGTAATTGCACTGGAGAGGGTGCCAGAATGTTGCCTGTGATGGAACATTTAAGCTGTGAAGAGAGTTTGGGTGGGGTTGGGTTGTTTTTGTGGAGCAGAGAAGACTGAGCTGCGACCTGATCGAGATGTACAAGATTATGAGAGACATGGACAAAGTGGATAAGGAGTCGCCTTTTCCCTTAGTTAAATAGTCAGTTATAAACAGACATACGTTCAAGGTGAGGGGCAGGTGGTTTGTGGGGGATGTGAGGAAAAGTCTTTTATCCAGAGGATGCAGATAGCTTGGAATGCACTGCCTGCGAGGGTACTAGAGGTGAGTTGCCTCACATCCTTTAAAAAGTACCTGTATGAGCACTTGGCATGTCGAAAAATTCAAGGCTTTGGGCCAAGTGCGGGTGAATGGGATTAGGTGGGAAGTCAAGTGTTTCTCGCATGTCAGCTCAGACTCGATGTGCCAAAGGGCCTCTTCTGCACTGTGTGATTCTATGACACTATGAAAGTCAACTTCTTGAAGAAAAATCTTTTGCAATGAAATCCAAGCATTGATGCACAAGAGAATAGATCTTAAGCATTTAGAATGAAAAGTAATACCTGCAAGGTAAATCTGAAAAATAAACCAAAAGTGCAAAACTTACCGGTGCCTTCTTGTCGATGGGTTTGATGACAAATTTCTTGTCATTGAAGGAGATATTGCGGATTTCACTCCACGGGAAACCAATCTTGGGTGTGAGTCTAAGGTTTAAAAGGTAACTTTACTTTCCAGTCTGGGCTTCAACTAAACTAAGCATTTCATTCCACACATACTTAACCAAGACTGCACATTGATCACTTTGTACGTAGACTCAATTTATTGGAAATACATCTTTGGTGCATATTGGGAGAAATGGTAGTAACTTAAACAAATTATGAATTCATATAGTTTATCAGAACTGGTATTAGAATAATTGTAATCATTACATTTTAAATTTTGAAAGTTAAATTCTGAGACTCATGATTACCAAATTATGTCACAGAACAAAAACTGAAAATGTGTCATAATGACATAGAACAACAACTAGTCTTGCATGAATAATAAAAAATACGCATCAGGAATGACTGATTTTAATTATGGAATTGAACCCAGTTTGAATTCCTTTATCCTCAACATCATAGAGCTATACCAGAGAATTGCTGCAGTACAGAAGATGGCCATTCGGCCCATTGGTACTGCATCGACTCCAATAGAGCATCTTACCCAGGCCCATCGCCCTATCCCTATGCATTTACCATGGCTAATCCAGTTAACCTACACATCTTGGGACACCAAGGGGCAATTGAGCATGGCCAATCCACCTGACCTGCAAATCTTTGGACTGTGAGAGAAACTGTGGAGCACCCGGAGGAAACCCACGCAGACATGAGGAGAACGTGCAATTCCTCACAGTTACCCAAGGCCAGAATCAGACTTGCATTCCTGGCGCGTAAGGCAGCAGTGCTCACCACTATGTCTCCATGCCACTCTTCCATTCCATTACTAGATTGGCATTTTTATAAAAGAAAACAATTCTCATGTGGAGGGAGTAATTTGCACAATTGTGGGCACCAGTCTTTAGAAGAACATGGAGAGGCTTTGGAGAGGGTTAAGGAGTGATTTACTACCATGGTTTCAGAGCCAAGAAATTGCAGTTCATGGATAGACTGGAGAAGTTGGGGTGGTTTTCCTTGGAGCAGACAGTTGTAAATAGAAAAGGCTAAGAGATTTGATGGAGATGCACAAAATCATGAAGGGGTTTGGTAGTCTAAAAAATACTGTTTCCAATTACAGTGATTAATGGTGATCGTCAAAAGCAGCTAGGATGACAGAAAAAAGTACAAGCAGCAATTAGGCTCAACAGTGATAGAATCATGCATATATATTCAACAACAGATTTCAAAAGGGAATTGGATAAATACTGAAGGAAAATAATATGAAGGGATACGGGAGAAAAGAAAAAACAGGGGAGTGGGACTAACTGGATTATTCTTCAAAGGAACCATGCAGACTCGATTGCCAAATGATTTCCTTCTATGCTGCACCGTTCCATGATTCTATGGTTAAGGGTTATGGAATCAAGATGGATGGAAGTTAGCACACAGATCACCCACGAATTAATTGCACAATGTGGAATTTCATGGACATTTCAAGTATCCCTGAGGACAACATTTGTGGGAAATGTATCCAGTTGCAGATGCTCACTGAACACATAAATAGGTTACAGCAGCAGCTGGAGGCACTGAGGAGCACACAATTAGCTGAAATTGTTATAGACGACAGCTACAGAGATGTGGTCACACCCAAGGTTCAGGAAGACGGGGTAGGCAGTCAGTGCAGGGATCCCCTATGGCTGTCCCCCTATCTAACAAGTATGCCATTGTGGATACTGATGAGGGGGAAGTTCCATCAGGGGACAGCAACAGCAGTGGCCAGAACGAAGGCATCACGGCTAGCCCTGTTGCACAGACTGGGGGTACAAGGCGTAGCAAAGCAATAGTAGTAGGGGATTCAATAGTTAGGGGCACAGATATGCACTTCTGTGGCTGCAAAAGGGACTCCAGGATGGCAGTTTGCCTCCCTGGTGCCAGGGTCCTGGATGTCTCTGAGCAGGTGCAAAGCATCCTTAAACGGGAGGGAAATCAGACAGATGTCATTGTCCACATCGGCACGAATGACAGGTAGAAAGAGTAGTGAGGTCCAGCAACGGCAATTTAGGGAGTTGGATAGCAGATTGAAAAGCAGGACCTCCAGGGTAGTAATCTCAGGATTACACCCTGTGCTAGTGAGGCTAGGAACAGAGAGATAGTGTAGCTGAACACGTGGATAAAGAACTGGTGCAGGAGGGAGGGTTTCAGTTTCTTAGATCATTGGGATGTCTTCCAGGGAGGGTGTACAAGAAGGATGGGTTACACCTGAACTGGAGGGGCACCAATATCTCAGCTGGGAGGTTTGCTAGTTTGGCTTGTGTGGGTTTAAACTAATGTGGCAGGGGAGTGGGAATTTGTGTTTTGGCAGATAAGGGGCAAAGGAGAATCCAAAGTGCTTCTACAACTACGTGTAACCCCCTGCTGACCACTATATGGGGCTACTATTTAAATATTCAATCAACAGGATCCCGAATTCCTAGCGGTTGATGTTGATTTGGCTAATTCCCTGTTTACCCATAAACATCAGTACTGTAACCGGAATATCAAAAATAAATGTAATAACAAATATAATTAACAGACATAAAACAGTGAGCTCTGATCTATAACCATTGGGGCCCATCCGTTGGTGCACACATGGGGAAACTCATCCTCAGTAACATATTTGTAGATACTGTTCCAGTTGGACTGTATAGTCCCCACCAGTTACTCACGACACACACACACACACACACACACACACACACACACACACACACAGTCCAGAAGAAACACACGTGTGGAAGATGATGCCGCAGGAGGCAGAGGTGCCGCGAGCTATCCGTGCAGCAAAGTAGGTCGAGTGCGCTGAAGGCTGTCCTCCTCGGCAGTAATGAAAAGAACAGGCAGGGGAATGCCTGGCTGCCTCTCACTCCAAACCGAATTCTTACTGCCTAGAAAAAGCTCTCTCTCTCTCTGCACACTCCCTCTTCAGCTCTGCAGCTGCTTCACTTCCTGGCGCCTTTTTTTCCTCCCGCTCCCAGAGCAATCCCATTGGCCCAGCCCATATCACTCAACCAACAGCATCCTGTTCACAGCACCCGCCCGGCAAACAGGACACTGAAGCCCACAAGGGACAAAGAACACTGGTAAATGTCTTCCCCACAAATTTTCCTCAGTCCCTTACATACGTAAAGGAAAAGAGTAGCTAGGGAGAGAGTAGGGCCTCTTAAGGATCAACAAGGTCATCTATGTGCGGATCCATAAGAGATGGGCGAGATCCTCAATGAATATTGCTCATCTGTATTTACTGTTGCGGAAAGCATGGACGTTAGGGAAATAAATAGTGATGTCTTGAGGAGTGTACATATTACAGAGAAGGACGTGCTAGAAGTCTTAAAGCGCATCAAGGTAGATAAATCCCCAGGATCTAATGAAGTGCATCCCAGGACATTGTGGGAGGCTAGGGAGGAAATTGCGGGTCCCCTAGCAGAGATATTTGAATCATTTTAGTCACAGGCAAGGTGCCTGAAGATTGGAGGGTGGCAAATGTTGTGCCTTTGTCTAAAAAGGGCTGCAGGGAAAAACCTGGGAACTACAGGCTGGTGAGCCTCACATCTGTCGTGGGTAAGTTGTTGGAAGGTATTTTGAGAGACAGAATCTACAGGCATTTAGAGAGGCAAGGATTGATTAGGGACAGTCAGCATGGCTTTGTGAATGGAAAATCATGCCTCACAAATTTGATTGAGTTTTTAAAGGGGTAACCAAAAGGGTCGATGAGGGCAGTGCAGTTGATGTTGTCTACATGGACTTTGGCAAGGCCTTTGACAAGGTACTGCATGGTAAGTTGTTGCATAAGGTTAAATCTCACGGGATCCAGGGTTAGGTAGCTAAATGGTTACAAAATTGGCTTGATGACAAAAGCCAGAGGGTTGTTGTAGAGGGTTGTTTTTCAAACTGAAGACCCGTGACCAGCAGTGTGCCTCAGGGATCGGTGCTGGGTCCACTGTTATTTGTCATTTATATTAATGAATTAGATGAGAATATAGGAGGCATGGTTAGTAAGTTTGCAGATGACACCAAGATTGGTGGCATAGTGGACAGTGAAGAAGGTTATCTCCGATTGCAACGGGATCTTGATCAATTGGCCAGTGAGCTGACGAATGGCAGATGGAGTTTAATTTAGATAAATGCGAGGTAATGCATTTTGGTAGATTGAACCAGGGTAGGGCTTACTCAGTTTATGGTAGGGCGTTGGGGAGAGTTACAGAACAAAGAGATCTAGGGGTACATATTCATAGCTCCTTGAAAGTGGAGTCACAGGTGGACAGAGTGGTGAAGAAGGCATTCAGCATGCTTGGTTTCATTGGTCCGAACCTTGAACATAGGAGTTGGGATGTCTTGTTGAAGTTGTACAAGACGTTGGTAAGGCCATACTTGGAATACTGTGTACAGTTCTGGTCACCCTATTATAGAAAAGATATTATTAAACTAGAAAGAGTGCAGAAGAGATTTACTAGGATGCTACTGGGACTTGATAGTTTGAGTTATAAGGAGAGGCTGGATAGACTGGGACTTTTTTCTCTGGAGTGTAGGAGGCGGAGGGGTGATCTTATAGAGGTCTATAAAATAATGAGGGGCATAGATCAGCTAGATAGTCAACATTTTTTCCCAAAGGTAGGGGAGTTTAAAACTAGAGGGCATAGTTTAAAGGTGAGAGGGGAGAGATACAAAAGGGTCCAGAGGGGCAATTTTTTCACACAGAGGGTGGTGAGTATCTGAAACAAACTGCCAGAGATAGTCATAGAGGCGGGTACAATTTTGTCTTTTAAAAAGCATTTAGACAGTTACATGGGTAAGATGGGTATAGAGGGATATGGGCTAACGCGGGCAATTGGGATTAGCTTAGTGGTTTTAAAAGGAAATGGACAGCATGGACAAGTTAGGCCAAAGCATCTGTTTCCGTGCTGCAAACCTCTATGGCTCTGAGTTCTTAAAACTATTGCCCTCCATCTGCTCCCGTTGTGTCAACCACGGATAAGACAATCTCCACCCACATTATTCTGCCAGCTCTCAACTCCACTTCCAACTATATCCAATCTGAGAAAAAAACTCTTCAAAACCATTTAAAACTGTAAATTTAAATTTACAACTGTTGGGCATTTGGTCTGCCATTCACCATTGTATTTCAGCAGGTTTATAATCAGGCCTTCACCTCCACCTCCATCTTTGGTGCCCCTGTCCCTATTAAAACCATTGCTCCCCATCACTAGTCACTCCCCCAGCATGGCCCTTATCTCACTTGATAAAGACAAGGAATCGAGATTTGAACATTTATGATGGATACGCAGTTTAGCTAATCATCAGATTTGATTGGAATACAAAACACCACTATGTGCGGCTCTCCTCTGCCAATCCAGCTCAAAACTCTCAGTTTCTCTGTTCTATTACAAATACCTATATCCCTCCTATTGCCACCACCGACATGTGCAACAAGTGCGAGGAACTCTCGGCTTTCACATTAAGCTTGAAATTATCTGCTCCCTGTCCCTTGCCCACTGGGCAAAACATCCTCCAAGGATTCTAAATCCACTCGACTACTACCTGCCCCGCTCTGCCCAACCCCAATTCATAGAATCCTGAAGGGGGAAAAATATACAGATGGGTACACATAAGATGGCTGCCTGGCACACAAACAGTCACCTGGGAAAGAGACATTACACGGGCACTGATTTTCAGTACAGACAGCCATCTGAGATTAAAACATAAAGGACAGACAGCTATTCAAAGTTAAATATGCATGAATCAAATCCTACAGGAAGTCAGCCAGGGCTTAAGGATAAGGACAATAGGGGTAGATAATGAAATTAGCTACAGGTGGGATCGGGAAGACATAACTGCAGGAAAAATAATTACTGTAAATTGCTATATGAATAGGCCGAAACTAAAACCATTGATAGCCACTGACATAGGAAATGTATCCATTCATAAGACAATGCGATGTTAACATGTTCATGTCTGTATCTGTCTGTATTCGTCTATAACGATGTGTTGACGATCGATCACCTACTTGATTACAATGATGTGATAATGGCTAGATGTCCATCTATTGTGTAAAGGGTATAAAGATGGACCACTCCTATTGTCTCATTGAGAGAAGGTTTGCTGCTTGTTAGTGCCTTTTCTTCACGAAGCTTCATTAAAATGAAACTGTATTCTTGAAACCTTCAAGCCTGACTCAGTGGTACATTTCCCACAACAATTGGCGTAGTCAGCAGGATCCTATTACTGGTGAGATCGATTGGCCACGATCGGAGCCGGGGTAGAGATCACTGAATCTGAGAGAGTCAGACAAGGTCAAGAATACAGTTTGCAAGGGGTTAAACTTAAGGGGTTAAACTTAAGGGGTATTTGTAGTAATAATTATTGTTGTGCATGATATAGTGAGAAGTACTAACTGCTGATAGTGATAAGTAACTGTTGCTTGTGCTGACCGACAAGAGGACAAGGTAGTGCCTGTCTCAAAAACCCTGCCTTAGACCGGCTGTTCAGAGGAGAAACCTCCCACGCGAAGGTCAGGAGATTGAAGTGGGTAAAGAGACACCAAGGGCACTTAGGATTGTGAAGCACAAGTGGCAGAGGTCGGTTAACATCAAACTCTGTAGCGGCGAACAAACGCAGAGTCGCCATCTGATTGCATGAAAGTTTGAAAAGTTGGGAACTGTACTATCAATGTTGTGAAAAGCGGGGCTTGATCAACTCTAACCTAAACCGGACTCCAGTGAAGAAGCACATTGCCGAGGTGGTAATAGTGGAAGCCATGAGTATAACTTGAAACCCTGTAATGGTAGTGAAACACGGTGCTAGAGTAGTAATAGTGGCCGGGGGTAGTGAAGTCCCTACAGTAGAGAGCACACTTTACAAGGGAGTAATCGCGGCCGGGGTTAGTGAAGTCTGCGAAATGGCAGATAATGAAGTTAAAAGGGGACCTGCAGGATCCCTCATTGAAATTTACATGACAGACAGGAAAGAGTTAATAAAGAGAATGCAAAAGGATGGCTGGGATACTTCTCAGACCTTAGAGCAGCAGAGAGAGTGGATAGATAAGGAAAAGAGAAACAAGACAAAGAAGATAGGAGTAATGTTAACACATCAGTTAGCTGGTCTAATTGAGCAAGTAGTCGCCTCTACTAAGAAGTGGAGAGAAGATAAAGAAAGGATTAGAGAATTAGAATCCTGAGTGAGGGAACTGGAAAAGCAAAACCAGGTTTTAGAAGGAAAGCAATGGAGAGGGGAAACTGTTCCTCTACCTCCTTATGAGTCCACACAGCAGAAACCAACCACTCCTTCAGAGAAGTGGGAAGCGCTAGAACACAATTTAGCACCAGTAACCCGAGGGGGAACAAATGCGCGACTAAAGGCAACTTATCAACCCTTCACCCCAGGTGAGAGACAGCAGATAATGGCTTCCCTGGGTAAATTACAACCTAGAAGCGCAAAAACTAAATTCTGGGAAGAATTGGACACACTCTGGGTAGGACACCAATTACACCTGAGAGACGTACACCAGCTGGTTAGGGCAGCCTGTCCAGCGGATAAGTGGAGGCAGGTAGCAGGTGGACCTGCCGCTCCTCCAGCACAGGATTATAATGGGGGACGGTGGACACATGCAGTCACCCTAACATCAGAGATAGATGCCCAACAGGCACCCTTCACCCAGTTTAAAGCAGAGATTCAGAGAGTATTAGGGAATCTTCCCACTAACTGGAGCAGAATTACCACAACAAAACAGTTAAAAGGGGAAGGAGCTTCTGAATACAGGGAACGGTTGTTCCAGGTATATCAAGAGTGCTCAAGACAAGGGAACCCAGGTCGAGGGGATCGAGCGTTCATCCAGGCTTTTAAGGATGGACTCTCCAGCGCTCACCAGGTCATCCTAAAAATGGGAGTGATTATGTCCCAAGATTACGATGAATTGGTAGAGTGGGCTAGCGGAGTACCGGGAGAAGAGAAATCCCAGGCAAGAACAAGGCTAGAAAGAGTAGCAGCCTACAGTAATGGGAATGGAACAAAGTCTAAACTGACTTGCCACAATTGTGGCCGGCAAGGACACTTTGCGAGGGACTGCGGGACTCCACGGAAAGGGAACAGATTTGGGAACCGTGGGAAACATTGCAGCCACTGTAATAAATATGGACACACAGAAGCAGTGTGTTGGAATAAGCATGGGAGACCCCCGACCCGATCCATGACCACAGCAGAACCGGAGGAACCACAGGACCTCCGGGGTCAGCAAGATTGACGGTCTGCAGCCCCCATTCACAAGGGTAAGGAGGGAGGGAAGGATTTGCGTGTCAGCACTAGTCGGGGGCAGGCAATGTGAGATGCTGGTGGACACAGGAGCATCCATATGTGTCACCGACCTCCCCTTACCCACTACAAATAAAATGATTTACCAGGAGGGAACAAAACACCCGCCTACCTGAGCGAGACCACGTTAGTAGAGATAAATAATCTGTATATACCAATGAGGTTTTGTGTGTGCAAAAATAACGAGGGTACAATAATGGGAAATGATCTGATGAAAGAATATGAGATTCTGATAGACTGTGGAAAGGGAGAATTAATCTGGCCAAGACGGGACAGTCGGAAAACGAGAATAGGGAAACTTACAAGTCACCTCGAAACTATTAAGGTGGCCACAGTCATCACCAGAAATTGGGAATTAGAAACAGGAGGGTTCGGAGCCATCTGTGCCTCCGTCCCCAGAGTATGGGCTAAAACAAAGTTAGATACCGATTTGACTAAAACGGACCCAATAAACGTCCCAGGACCAGAGCATAAGCCACACCGACAATACCCAATCAAACCAGAGAGCGCTGTAGTGGAGATAGTTAAAGGGTTAGTGGAAAGGGGGATCCTGAGAGAAACCACAAGCACCACTAATTCCCCAACCTGGCCAGTGAGCAAGCCTGACGGAAGCTATCGGCTCACGATAGATTACACCGGACTCAATGAAGTCACGTCCAAATTGCACCCCATTGTAGCAAGCCCTTCGACAATCCTGAATGGACTGTCACAGGAGCATAAAATATTCACAGTATTGGACATAGCCAACGGATTCTGGTCCTTATCATTGGATCCCGAATCCCAAGACAAATTTGCCTTTACAGTGGGAGACAAACAGTACACTTGGACTTGTTTACCACAGGGATTTTTCCGGCTGGAGGTCTGTGACTAGTGGTGTTCCGCAGGGCTTTGTACTGGGACCTCTGCTATTTGTGATATATATAAATGATTTGGAAGAAGGTGTAACTGGTGTAATCAGCAAGTTTGCGGATGACACGAAGATGGCTGGACTTGCGGATAGCGATGAACATTGTCAGACAATACAGCAGGATATAGATAGGCTGGAAAATTGGGCGGAGAAATAGCAGATGGAATTTAATCCAGATAAATGCGAGGTGATGCATTTTGGAAGAACTAATGTAGGGAGGAGTTATACAATAAATGGCAGAGCCATCAAGAGTATAGAAACACAGAGGTGTTTCTGTGTGCAAATCCACAAATCCTTGAAGGTGGCAGCACAGGTGGAGAAGGTGGTGAAGAAGGCATATGGTATGCTTGCCTTTATAGGACGGGGTACAGAGTATAAAAGCTGGAATCTGATGTTGCAGCTATATCGAACGCTGGTTAGGCCACATTTGGAGTACTGCGTCCAGTTCTGGTCGCCGCACTACCAGAAGGACGTGGAGGCTCTAGAGAGAGTGCAGAGAAGGTTTACCAGGATGTTGCCTGGTATGGAGGGTCTTAGCTATGAGGAGAGATTGGGTAAACTGGGCTTGCTCTCCCTGGAAAGACAGAGAATGAGGGGAGACCTAATAGAGGTGTACAAAATTATGAAGAGTATAGATAGGGTGAACAGTGGGAAGCTTTTTCCCAGGTCGGAGGTGATGTGCGTTATCATACACGAGGCTTGATGCTCAGGAAATAAAGGCTTTTATTTGCTGTAACAAGGCAGCTACCAATTATATACATGATCCCAGACTGAGGGGTCCCAGCCAGAGCAGGGACCTTTATACCTCTCCCAGGAGGCGGAGCCTGACTGGGATGTACCACAACACTACAGTACAAAGGTGTAAAAACCCCACCCTAACCCCAACAGCAACAAGTAGAACAACCCATCTCTAACCCAACAGCAACATATATACATACTTGTAGCACTGGCCAGACCCTGGCTCAGTACTATCTAGTGGAAACCAACGATGGTTCACCACAGGAGGTGACGATCATGAGGGGTCACGGGCTCAAGGTGAATGGGGCGAGGTATAACTCAGATATCAGAGGGATGTTTTTTTACACAGAGTGGTGGAGGGCCTGGAATGCGTTGCCAAGTAGGGTGGTGGAGTCAGACACGCTGGCATCGTTTCAGACTTACCTGGATAGTCACATGAGCAGTCTGGGAATGGAGGGATACAAACGAATGGTCGATTTGGACCAATGAGCGGCACAGGCTTGGAGGGCCGAAGGGCCTGTTTCCTGTGCTGTACTGTTCTTTGTTCTTTGATTCCACAACAGCCCCGCTATATCCCATTGAGCAATGAGTGACATCCTGAACAGAGTAGAACTGCCAGAGGGTAGCACGGTCCTACAATATGTAGAAGATATCCTGATAACTTCAGAGTCCAAGTCAGGACATCAAGAAGCCTAATATATTTAGTACTGAATGAATTAAAAGCCGCAGGGTTAAAGGTGAGCCCCAAAAAGGCACAAATCGGGAAAACACAGGTCCTGTACCTAGGACACCTTATATCCCAAGGACTTAAAGAAATGCCAACGGACCGAAAGAAGGCAATACAGCAAATGCCACGACTCGTCACCGTAAGGTCAGAAAGGTGTTGGAATATTCAACTATAGCCGGAGTTTCATCCCAGGGTTCGCAAAATTAGCAGAACCCATACAAAGACTAGTCAAAGGGGGAAAACCAGCTTTAGATCCCATAGAATGGGGACCCGAGCAGGAAGAGGCTTACACTAAACTAAAAACAGAACTGATATCAGGCCCTGGACTAGGATTACCCGATTCTAATAAAGACTTCCATATCCATTGTAGTACTGAGGGAGGGTTCTATTCTGCCGTGGTAACACAGGACCATGGCGACAGAAAGAGACCCAGAGGATATTATTCCACAGCAGAAGGGCCGGTAGTCACTGGACTGCCAAGGTGCATAGCCGCCTTGGATTGCGCCGCCTGGGCTGTAAAGGTTAGCGAGCCAGTAATCATGACACTGAAACCCACAAGGGACAAAGAACACTGGTAAACATCTTCCCCACAAATTTTCCTCAGTCCCTTACATCTAGGTTTCTCGCTAGCTCTCAACAATGCCTCAATTCTTTGCTGGTGCTTAATAGGGTCCCTCCTGTGGTTATGTACCCTCTTCTTCCCCATGCTGTCATGTATGACTCCAAATGCAGAGCGACTGTTTGTATAGATGTTTCACACCAAACACACCTTGGTGGAAATGTTGAACACGGGAAAATTAAGATCAGTCTCAAACATGAGAAGGGCTAAGTGGGAAGCTGTTCTCCTACCTCCAAGCAAGTCCGTGATAATAAGGGATACAGGGAATAACCCAGCAGAAGGGATTCTAGACAAAGGAGAGCCACACAATTGTGAAGATATAGATAGGGACGAAGAAGAGGGTAAGATAATAACAGCTGAGGAGACCCTTTTTGTGGATGGGTCACGCAAATATGTGGAAGGATCACCCCGAACAGGGTGGGCAGTGGTGAATGACAAATTAGAGACAGTAAGGTCAGGAAGGACTGACGGAGGTCTATCCGCTCAAGTGGCAGAACTAGTGGCACTCACACAGGCACTAGAGTTATCTGAAGGTAAAACCGTAAACATCTATACAAACAGTCGCTCTGCATTCGGAGTCATATATGACAGCATGGGGAAGAAGAGGGTACATAACCACAGGAGGGACCCCTATTAAGCACCAGCAAAGAATTGAGGCATTATTGAGAGCTAGCGAGAAACCTAGATGTAAGGGACTGAGGAAAATTTGTGGGGAAGATGTTTACCAGTGTTCTTTGTCCCTTGTGGGTTTCAGTGTCCCGTTTGCCGGGCGGGTGCTGTGAACAGGATGCTGTTGGTTGAGTGATGTGGGCTGGGCCAATGGGATTGCTCTGGGAGCGGGAAGAAAAAAAGGCGCCAGGAAGTGAAGCAGCTGCAGAGCTGAGGAGGGAGTGTGCAGAAGAGGGACAGCCACGTTTTTTTGAAGAGAAGCTTTTCAGAGGCAGTAAAAAGGTCAGTTCGAAGTGAATCTTTCTCAGGTAAAACTGCTTGGTTTTTCATGGTTTTGACTGCCGAGGAGGACAGCCTTCAGCGCACTGGACCTGCGTTACTACACAGATAGCTCGCGGCACCTCTGCCTCGTGTGCTTGCTCCATCATCTTCCCTCTCGTAGACCCGTCTGGACTGTATGTGTGTCGGGGTTAAGTGAGTACTATCAGACAGGAACGGTAACAGAATGTGGTTTTCTTCAGATGTGCACCAACGGATGGGCCCCAACGTTTAAAATTCAAAGTGCTTGGTGATATTCTGAACATTTCTCAGGTTGAAACTGTTAATTGGAAAATCTTCAGTTGGGATTCTTTACTTGTTTATATCTGCTAATTATATTTGTTATTAAATTTTTTTGTTATTCCGTTTACCTTGTTGTTCCGAACCTTTTCTCATTATAAGGTTTATCTCAATAACATTTTTGGAGGCACCGCACTAAACAAACTCAAATCCTTTCCATGCAAGCCTGTACTGGCATTTATGGGTAAACAGGAAATTTAGCCAGCTCACCATCAACCGCTAGGAATTCAGGATCCTGTAAATCGAACAGTCAAATAGTAGCCCCATATAGTGATCAGCAGGGGGTTACATAGAGAAACCGCAGTAATCAAAATTAAAGTGCACCAGAAAGAGCCAGGAAGAGATAACCCGGACTGGTTAAATTTCAAAGGGAACCAAGCCGCAGACAGGGCGGCACAGTTAGCCTTAGGACAGGAGACAATTGGCGAGCTGCCAATAGCAGCAACAGAACAGACAGGAGACGAAATAGATATTCGGGACTTACATGAGGATACCCCAAAGGAGGAAAAGGAGAAATGGAAAGCACAGGGAGCAGTCAAAGGGACTGATAACATTTGGAGACGGGAAGATAAGGTAATAGCACCAGAGTGCATATAAAACATCCTATTGGAACTATACCATGGACTCTCACATGCGGGTAGAGAGGCCATGATAACTAATAAAGGAAAGGAATGGTGATGGAAAGGAATGGGAAGAGATATAGCCCGACACTGTCACCGATGCATGACGCGCGCACAACACAACCCTGGTAGACTCATAAAAATTAAAATGGGACACCAGCCGAGACCAAAGGGACCCTGGGAACATCTGCAAATAGATTTCACAGGGCCACGACCACAATCCCATGGCAAAACATATTGTCTGGTTATTATAGACCAGTTCACCAGGTGGGTAGAAGCGTTCCCTACTACAAATTGTACTGCTACCACGGTGGCTAGGATATTGGCAGAAGAGGTAATCCCTAGATGGGGTGTACCCCTACAAATCGATTCGGACCAAGGGACGCACTTCACCGGAAAGGTGGTAAAAACAGTATGCCAATTAATGGGGATAAAACAAAAATTTCACATCCCTTACCACCCACAGAGTTCTGGAATGGTGGAACGCATGAATAGAACACTAAAAAATGCATTAGCTAAAGCCATACAAACATCGGGAAAAATGTGGACAGAGGTATTGCCCACTATACTGATGAGACTAAGCGTTACCACGAACCGGACAACCAGATTAACCCCTTATGAACTAATGACAGGACGGGCGATGCAATTACCCGAAAGCATCATAACAGGTGGGACCGATGTAGGTCCACTAAAAGATAAAATCAGGAGATATGTTCTGGAACTAAGCACCCAACTAAAGGGGATACGCAAATTGGTAAAGGATAATCAGGAAATAAAAGACGCAGAGAGAGAGCTTGAGATGCTCCCTGACATCCCAACAGCGGGAAGTCGCGTCCTAGTAAAAGCATTACCTGACAAACCAGGATTTGCACCAAAATGGAATGGGCCAGATGAAGTTATAGTTAGTGGAGATACCTGTGCCTGTATAGACATAAGAGGGAAAGGTGTCTGGAAACACTGGACACAGCTAAAATTGCACAAGGGAACAAATAAGTAATTAAATCGATGAACTAACGAAAATGCTTTCCTCAACACAGGCAAAGACTGCAAGCAAGAACGACTGGCGCGTGCGGGTTGATAGATAATATAACTTGTAAAGATTATATGAATTATAGTGTTAGGTTTGATATTTGATCGTTGCGGATATGTATGTAATCGCGTATATAACTGTACTACTTTGCGTTGTCGCGACTGTCAATTTGACTGGATTGGAGGATAACTTGTTTTACAAAGCTCACATACATTTACACGGGAATCGAACTGTTAGCACAATCGGTAGAAGCCCGATTTGTAGCCACCCCTGGGTGGACCCCTCATGACTTATATACTGTAGATACATCAGATACACCCTGTAAGGGACAAATTGGAAAATATAAAAGGTATACAGGGGAGATGTGTGGGACTTGTAAACCCCACAGATCCTGTGTGCAGGAGGCTCCAACAGGTGGGAGGAAAAGCTTGTTCAGATACTGCAAGCTATCCGCTTTGTTTTGCGGGGCAGGGATGGGGATGTGCCTACGCCTTGGTCCCTAAGAATGATTCCTGCGTACAGACGCAGTGTGTCCGTCAACATTGTCAGGTTAATAAGGGACAGTTTACTTGCACTTGTGATGAACAGAAATGTCTGAATATAACCGCGGGGAGTCAGCTCATTTGCGGACAATGCAATGGAACTCACATAAGCTCAGCCAAATGGACATACCCATTTGATACTTACCAGGTGGTGAGATCAAACGGGGAGTCAAGTAAACCGAACAATTGGCAATATGAACAAACTCATAATCAAGACACTAAATGTTACCGGGCTAAGAAAGGATATGTGTTCCTCTTCAATGGTACTTACATGACAGAAACACCAACCCTCCCAAACCATTTTGCAGTCGGAACAATAGGACCACTGCCTGTTCCATGCCCTCAGAAGGGGCATATTCGGAGGAGAATAGTAATTCGGGCTATCAACAAAGAATTCTGCGCTGACTGGGAAGCCCCGGGCACAATGGGATCCTCACTGGGATATGGGTTCCTTGGAGCCCTATCTCTGGGAGGGGCAGCAGGAGTGATTAGTGCAAAGAATAGGAATCATATTGTTTGTGGACTAACAGTCCTGGGAAACAGCACTTCAAAAGCACTGGAGGCTGTTAACCAAGAAATAGCTCAACTGAGATTATATGCACAACAGACACGATACGCAGTGGACTATCAGTTAGCACAAGGGGGAGTGTGTATAATTATAGGCAATAAATGCATAACACATGTCACAGACGAGTCCTATGACATTACACAGTTCATCAATAGCATCAGAGAACAACTTGATAGCTTCAGACAGGGACCCAAAAAAGGAAGTAACTGGCTGGAATGGCAAGTGGGGGGGGGGGGGTCCTGGGAATCTTACTTATTACATGGATTGGTCATACTCATTTCTCAGTGGCGGCACGGTAGCACAGTGGTTAGCACTGCTGCTTCACAGCTCCAGGGTCCCGGGTTCGATTCCCGGCTCGGGTCACTGTCTGTGTGGAGTTTGCACATTCTCCTCGTGTCTGCGTGGGTTTCCTCCGGGTGCTCCGGTTTCCTCCCACAGTCCAAAGATGTGCGGGTTAGGTTGATTGGCCAGGTTAAAAATTGCCCCTTAGAGTCCTGAGATGCATAGGTTAGAGGGATTAGCGGGTAAATATGTGGGGGTAGGGCCTGGGTGGGATTGTGGTTGATGCAGACTCGATGGGCCGAATGGCCTCCTTCTGCACAGTAGGGTTTCTATGATTTCTATGATTTCAATTGTAATTGTCTGTCGTCTGATTGTTGGATGTGTAAAAGTCTGTTGCAAGGTGATGGTGGCTAGAATTGTGCCAGGAGCCAGTGTATACATCGAAGAAGAAACCCTGATGAAGATCCCCGAAGACATCAGAAGAAACGAAGAAGGAAAGAAGAACAAAGAATTATACATATAAAAATGGTTGGTCTAAGGATTAGTGAAACTCATAATCCGACCAAAACTGGGGACTGAAGGGGGAAAAATATACAGATGGGTACACATAAGATGGCTGCCTGGCACACAAACAGTCATCTGGGAAAGAGACATTACACGGGCACTGACTTTCAGTACAGACAGCCACCTGAGATTAAAACATAAAGGACAGACAGCTATCCAAAGTTAAACATGCAGGAATCAAATCCTACAGGAAGTCAGCCAGGGCTTAAGGATAAGGACAAGAAGGCTAGATAATGAGATTAGCTACAGGTGGGATCGGGAATACATAACTGCAGGAAAACCAATGACTGTAAATTACTATATGAATAGGCCGAAACTAAAACCATTGACAGCCACTGACGTAGGAAATGTATCCATTCATAAGACAATGCGATGTTAACATGTTCATGTCTGTATCTGTCTGTATTTGTCTATAACGATGTGTTAACGATCGATCACCTACTTGATTACAACGATGTGATAATAGCTAGATGTCTGGTCCATCTATTGTGTAAAGGGTATAAAGATGGACTGCTCCTATTGTCTCATTGAGAGAAGGTTTGCTGCTTGTTAGTGCCTTTTCTCCACGAAGCTTCGTTAAATAAAACTGTATTCTTGAAACCTTCAAGCCTGACCCAGTGGTACATTTCCCACAACAATCCCTACAGTGCAGAAGGATGCTATTTGGCCCATCAAGTTTCCATTAACTCTGCCTTATCCCTGTAACCCTGCATATTTACCATGGCTAATCCACATAATCAACACACCCTTGGACACTAAGGGGCAATTTAGCATTGTCAATCTACCTAATTTGGACTGTGGGAGGAAACCGGAGCATCCGAAGGAAACCCACGCAGACACGAGGAGAACATGCAAACTCCACACAAAGTCAACGAGGTATTGCGATCACATAGATTAGGGTTGTTCAGTATTTTCATTCTTTTGGATCAATACTTAAAGTATGTCATTTGTAACCCTTTTAATTGGATTGTGCCAACTGACTGTGAGCTGCAGAATTGTATAAACCATGATGATTTTGTCTGGCGGAGTAGTGTTTTTGACTCATTGCGTAAAGACCCTCCCCTTGCTGGCAAGTAAAATAAAGACAATCTGTCGGTTAAGTATCTTGTGTTAATGTGTGCTTGTGTTAAAATCAAACACGGAAGTTGAGATTTCAACAGTATGAATCAAATTTAGTCACATCGTTGACCTTCCGATAATCTACAAAGAATCACTGAGTACCATCAGGTTTGGAGACCAACACGATTGTTGAACTCCACTCACTTTGACTTGGCTCTATGATGTTATCTTGCAGCATCACTTCCACTTCCTTCTGAGTCTGCGCTGTTTTGAGAGGATTAAGCCGATAGGAGAGTTGTATTATTGGAACAACATTCCCGACGTCAACCTCACGTACTACATCATTGGTCCTCCCCATTCTATTTCTACATAGATCCTCATAGCACTGTAACAAGTCTTTCAATTCAGTTCTCTGTTCCGAGACAGTTAGCTCATTGCCTTATTCCATTCCTCAAAGGACTTCTTCATTGTTCAGTTTATTCTGAGGCACATCAAAATCCACATCACCTTGATTTGACTCCTCATTCTGAGTGGCAGTAACTAATACCTGTTTCTCCGGTTCCCTTTCCCTGTCATAGTGCTGTTTTAGCATGTTCACATGACATACCATTTACATTTGTTTCCTATCTGGCATCATTATCAGATAATTCACCTGACTTAACTTCTCAATCTGATAGGGACCTCGAAACCTTGCTTTGAAGGGATCTCTTACCACTGGTAATAACACCAATACTTTATCCCCATGGGCAAATACACAAATTTTAGATTTCCGGGCCACCTTCAAATGTTGTCTCACTAATTCACCCACCCTGTTTAATCTTTCTCTCACCTCAGATACGTAATCCAATTATGAGATCTCTGACTTCGGACCTACCAATTTTTCCTTAGTTAATTTTAAAAAACCTTTTCATGTCCTAATATCAACTCAAATGCAATAAACGGAGTCAATTCATTGGAGCATCTCTGGTAGCAAACAAAATAAAGGGGATATCTTTATCCCAATAATGTTGGGTAATCCTGGCAATTAGTCCTCAACATGGTCTTTAGGGTCTGATGCCACCTTTCCAAAGCTCCCTGGGATTCAGGATGGTATGCACTTATAGTCATAGAGTCATAGAGGTTTCCAGCATGGAAACAGGTTCTTCGGCCCAACTTGTCCATGCCGCCATTTCTCTTTTAAAACCCCTAAACTAATCCCAATTGCCCGCATTTGGGACACATCCCTCTATACCCATCGTACCCATGTAACTATCCTAGTGTTTTTTAAAACACAAAATTGTACCCGCCTCTACTACTACCTCTGGCAGCTTGTTCCAGACACTCACCACCCTCTGTGTGAAAAAGTTGCCCCTCTGGACACTTTTGTATCTCTCCCCTCTCACCTTAAACCTACGCCCTCTAGTTTTAGACTCCCCTACCTTTGGGAAAAGATATTGACTATCTTGCTGATCTGTGCCCCTCATTATTTTATAGACCTCTGTAAAATCACCCCTCAGCCTCCTACGCTCCAGAGAAAAAAGTCCCAGTCTATCCAGCCTCTCCTTATAACTCAATCCATCAAGTCCCGGTAGCATCCTAGTAAATCTTTTCTGCACTCTTTCTAGTTTAATAATATCCTTTCTAGAATAGGGTGACCAGAACTGTACACAGTATTTCAAATGTGGCCTTACCAATGTCTTGTACAACTTCAACAAGACATTCCAATTCCTGTATTCAATGTTCTGACCAATGAAACCAAACATGCCGAATGCCTTCTTCACCACTCTGTCCACCTGCGACTCCACTTTCAAGGAGCTATGAACATGTACCCCTGGATCTCTTTGTTCTGTAACTCTCCCCAGTGCCCTACCATTAACTGAGTAAGTCCTGCCCTAGTTCAATTTACCAAACTGCATCACCTCGCATTTGTCTAAATTAAACTCAGAGCCAGGAGGAGACATGAGAAGTCTTTGGCAGGTAGGATCAAGGAAAACCCTAAAGCTTTCTATAGGTATGTCAGGAGTAAAAGAATGACTAGGGTAAGATTAGGGCCAGTCAAGGACAGTAGTGGGAAGTTGTGCGTGGAGTCTGAAGAGATAGGAGAGGCACTAAATGAATATTTTTCATCGGTATTCACACTGGAGAGGGACAGTGTTGTTGAGGGGAGTACTGAGATGCAGGCTGTTGGACTGGATGGGATTGATGTTCATAAGGAGGAGGTGTTAGCAATTCTGGAAAGGGTAAAAATAGATAAGTCCCCTGGGCCGGATGGGATTTATCCTAGGATTCTCTGGGAGGCTAGAGAGGAGATTGCAGAGCCTTTGGCTTTGATCTTTGTGTCGTCATTGTCTACAGGAACAGTGCCAGAAGACTGGAGGATCGCAAATGTTGTCCCCTTGTTCAAGAAGGGGAGTAGGGACACCCTGGTAATTATAGACCGGTGAGCCTTACTTCTGTTGTGGGCAAAGTATTGGAAAGGATTATAAGAGATAGGATTTATAATCACCTAGAAAGGAATAATTTGATTAGGGATAGTCAGCACGGTTTTGTGAAGGGTAGGTCGTGCCTCACAAACCTTATTGAGTTCTTTGAGAAGGTGACCAAAGAGGTGGATGAGGGTAAAGCGGTTGATGTGGTGTATATGGATTTCAGCAAAGCGTTTGATAAGGTTCCCCATGGTAAGCTTTTGCAGAAAATACGGACACATGGGATTGAGGATGATTTAGTGGTTTGGATCAGGAATTGGCTCGCTGTAAGAAAACAAAGGGTGGTGGTTGATGGGAAATATTCATCCTGGAGTTCAGTTACTAGTGGTGTACCGCAAGGATCTGTTTTGGGGCCACTGCTGTTTGTCATTTTTATTAATGACTTGGATGAGGGATGGAAGGATGAATTAGTATATTTGCGGATGACACTAAAGTCGGTGGAGTTGTAGACAGAGCGGAGGGAAGTGGCAGGTTACAGAGGGACATAGATAAGCTGCAGAGCTGGGCTGAGAGGTGGCAAATGGAGTTTAATGCGGAAAAATGTGAGGTGATTCGCTTTGGAAGGAGTAACAGGAATACAGAGTACTGGGCTAATGATAAGATACTTGGTAGTGTGGATGAACAGAGGGATCTGGGTGTCCATGTGATAAATCCCTGAAAGTTGGCATCCAGGTTGATAGGGTTGTTAAGGCGGCGTACGGTGTGTTAGCTTTTATTGGTAGAGCGATTGAGTTTCGGAGCCAGGAGGTCATGCTGCAACTGTACAAAACTCTGGTGCAGCCGCATTTGGAGTATTGCGTACAGTTCTGGTCGCCGTATTATAGGAAAGATGTGGAAGTGTTGAAAAGGGTGCAGAGGAGATTTACCAGGATGTTGCCTGGTATGGTGGGAAGATCGTATGAGGAAAGGCTGAGGGGCTTGAGGTTGTTTCCGTTAGAGAGAAGGAGGTTAAGAGGTGACTTAATAGAGGCATACAAGATGATCAGAGGATTAGATAGGGTGGATAGTGAGAGCCTTTTTCCTCGGATGGTGTTGGCTAGCACGAGGGGACATAGCTTTAAATTGAGGGGTGAGAGATATCGGACAGATGTTAGAGGCAGGTTCTTTACTCAGAGAGTAGTAAGGGCATGGAATGCCCTGCCTGCAGCAGTGGTGGACTCGTCAACGTTGAGAGCGTTCAAGTGGTTATTGGATAAACATATGGATGATATTGGAATAGTGTAGATTAGAGGGGCTTTAGATTGGTACCACTGGTCGGCGCAACATCGAAGGCCAAAGGGCCTGTACTGTGCTGTAATGTTCTATGTTCTAAACTCCATCTGCCATTCGTCAACCCACTGCCCAATTGATCAAGATCCCGTTGCAATTGGAGATAACTTTCTTCACTGTCCACTGTGCCACCAATCTTAGTGTCATCTGCAAACTTACTAACCATGCCTCCTATATTCTCATCCAAATTATTAATATAAATGACAAATAACAGTGGACCCAGCACTGATCCCTGAGGCACACCGCTGGTCACAGGCCTCCAGTTTGAAAAACAACTCTCTACAACCACCCTCTGGCTTCTGTCAAGAAGCCAATTTTGTATCCATTTAGGTACCTCACCCTGGATCCCATGAGATTTAACCTTATGCAACAACCTACCATGCGGTACCTTGTCAAAGGCCTTGCTAAAGTCCATGTAGACAACATCAACTGCACTGCCCTCATCTACCTTCTTGGTTACCCCTTCAATCAAATTTGTGAGACATGATTTTCCACTCACAAAGCCATGCTGACTGTCCCTAATCAGTCCGTGTGTCTCTAAATGCCTGTAGATCATATCTCTCAAAATACCTTCCAACAATTTACCCACAACAGATGTGAGGCTCACTGGCCTGTAGTTCCCAGGCTTTTCCCTGCAGCCCTTTTTAAACAAAGGCACAACATTTATCACTCTTCAATCTTCAGGCACCTCACCCGTGACTATCAATGATTCAAATATCTCGGCTAGGGGACCTGCAATTTCCTCCCTAGCCTCCCACAATGTCCTGGGATACACTTCATCAGGTCCCGGGGATTTATCTACCTTGATGCGCTTTAAGACTTCAAGCACCACCTTCTCTGTAATATGTACACACCTCAAGACATCACTATTTATTTCCCCAAGTTCCCCAACACCCATGCTTTTCTCAACAGTATATATTGATGAGAAATATTAATTTAGGATTGCACCCATCTCTTGTGGATCTGCAGATAGATGACCTTGTTGATCCTTAAGAGGCCCTACTCTCTCCCTTGTTACTCTTTTGCCCTTTATGTATTTGTAGAAGTTCTTTGGATTCTCCTTTGCCTTATCTGCCAAAACAATCTCGTGTCTCCTTTTTGCCCTCCTAATTTCTCTCTTAACTCTACTCCTACACTCCCTATACTCTTCAAGGGATTCACTTGATCCCAGTTGCCTTTGCATGTCATGTGCCTCTTGAGGTAAAGCGTCTGGTGCCGAAACTATCCATGACCTCCTTAAATAATTTGGCAGTAAAACGGGACCCTTGGTCTGACTGAATCTCCCTGGGTCATCCACAACAGGTAAAGAAAGCAAGCAACTCCTCCACAACCTTTTTTGCCTTGATTTTCCGTAAAGTAATTGCCTTTGGAAACCTGGTGCACACATCCAAAACGGTTCCCACTTTTGGTTTCAGGGAGGCGACCCACACAATCAATTATAACCCGTGTAAAACATTCTTCAAATGTGGGAATTGCATCCAGGGAGCTGGTTTTATCACTGCCTGTAGCTTTCCTACCATCTGACATGTATGACAGGTACGGCAAAATTCAAACACATCTTTATGTGATCCAGGCTAATAAAAATGCTTCTGTATCTTAGCCCGAGTCTTCCTCACTCCTAGATGACCTCCAGGTAGTCATAGAAATCATAGAAACCCTACAGTGCAGGAGGCGGCCATTCGGCCCATCGAGTCTGCACCGACCACAATCCCACCCAGGCCCTACCCCCACATATTTTACCCGCTAATTCCTCTAACCTACGCATCCCAGGACTCTAAGGGGCAATTTTTTTTTTTAACCTGACCAATCAACCTAACCCGCACATCTTTGGACTGTGGGAGGAAACCCACGCAGACACGAGGAGAATGTGCAAACTCCACACAGACAGGAGTTTGCACCAAGTGTGTGCGCTCCCGCAATACTTCCTGTCTGTATTCTATCCGCAACACAGTCTGGTGAACTTCCACTCATTTCTCATCTGCGCTAACCTGCCAAGGTTCCCATTTCCGCTTGAAGGTTTTATCCTTAAGTAATAGCATTCTGGAATGCACTGATTTCTTTTCTGTTTAGACTTCATTATCGTATCATCTCTCTGTTGTAACTCCATTCATCTTTCAGAACTAAACACTCTGTCTGATCCTCTACCTGCTTTGGTTTTTCCTTTACCATTTCATCATACAGAGTGTCAGCTAACTGGGCCTCAACTTCTCATTTGTAATCCCTTCCTGTTTTAACTTAAGTCTGTGGGATCTTGTCATCACACAGTCCAGAAAAAATCCAGGGTTTTTTTTAATTCCTCAGTTCCCTGGTTTTCTTCTGGCTTTTCCACTACAATGGGTATCACTCCCACCTGTGATCCAGCTATATTGTTGCCAAGGATAAACTGTATTCCTGGAATAGCTAAGATTTCCAGCACTCACATTATCACTTTCCCAGTCTTGGTTGGACTTTCTAGCCTTATTTTAGACAGGGGAACACGACTCCTCTCTTCATTTATTCCACAGATTACTATTCTCTCGGGCAATATTTCAGAAGGTGTGCAAATATTTTCATCTCTTACTATTAGAGACAGACTAGCTCTCGTATCTCTCAATATTTTAACTTATTTACCTATTCCCCCTGCTGAGTAAACCTTACCCGCACAAGTGAACTATTTGAAAAGATCGGGTACTATCTTACTATCCAGTCCATGCCTATGCTTTCAGCTCCTCTACTTCTCTCTAGATTTCCTTCACTGCCTTACCTAATCCCACTGGTTAAGCACCTTTTACCACATCCTTTTTCCCAGTGTCTTTCTTAAGGCACAAGCACCGTGACTTTGTGTCCTGCCTTATCACAGTGAAAACACCTGAAATCTTTCACCTCTTTTCCATCCTCTTGGGTTTCTTTCTTCACAACTAGTAAACTGTTCCCAGTGTGGTCGACTTTTTATTTTTCATTGAAGGATCTCCCCCTTTCCCAATTTCTATCCCTCATGTGAATGAAATTACTGTCAGAAGCTGGATTTCAATTTATGCACTAATGTGTATTCATCTGCCATCTCTGCAGCCTTTCTCGCTGTTGCAAACTTTCTGTTCCTAAAGATGAGTTCATATCACTTCTGGAAGTGAATTTTTAAACTCCTCCAGAAGAATAATATCTCTAATAGCCTCATATGCCTTTTCAACTTTAATGCTCTCACCCATCTATTGAAGTTGCCCTGCTTAATTCTTTCAAGCTCGATACAAGTCTGACTTGGTGCCTTCCTGACATTTCTGAACCATTGTCTATATGCTTCTGGCACCAATTCGTAAACACACAAAACAGCATTCTTTACTTCTTACTTTCCAAACACCTCTTCTGATAGCGCTGCAAACACTTCAGTAGCTCTGCTACTAACTTGGTCTGAACTAACATTACCCACACCTCCTCTGGCCATTCCATCGGTGTAGCCAATTTCTCAAAGGAAATGAAAAAGGCTTCTGCATCCTGCTCGTCAAATCTTGGTTATGTTGGGACATATTTGTATATTTCCACACCAGGCGGTTGGCTACACTATCTTTTTGCTTCCAATTCCAACTTCCCCTGTCCCCCCATTCTCCCCCTCTTTCCCTCGCCCTCCTCTCCCTCGCCCTCCTCTCCCTCGCCACCCCTCCCCCCCTCCCCCCTCACATCCCGCCCCGCCCCATCCCACCCCCCTCTCTCGCGCCCCCATCCCACCCCCCTCTCTCGCGCCCCCATCCCACCCCCCCTCTCTCGCGCCCCCATCCCACACCCCCTCTCTCGCGCCCCCATCCCACACCCCCTCTCTCGCGCCCCCATCCCAACCCCCCTCTCTCGCGCCCCCATCCCACCCCTCCCGCCCTCGCGGCCCCCATCCCACCCCTCCCTCCCATGCACCCCATTCCCTACCTCGCGCCCCCCTCCCTGGCGCCCCCCTCCCCCTCCCTCGCCCCCCTTCCGTGCCCCCCTCCCCTCTTTCGCGGCGCCCGCCCCTCTCCCCCTCCCTCCCCCTCTCTCTCGCGCCCGCCCCCTCCCTCTCCCTCTCTCTCGCGCCCGCCCCTCTCCCTCTCTCTCGCGCCCGCCCCTCTCCCTCTCTCTCGCGCCCGCCCCTCTCCCTCTCTCTCGCGCCCGCCCCTCTCCCTCTCTCTCGCGCCCGCCCCTCTCCCTCTCTCTCGCGCCCGCCCCTCTCCCTCTCTCTCGCGCCCGCCCCTCTCCCTCTCTCTCGCGCCCGCCCCTCTCCCTCTCTCTCGCGCCCGCCCCTCTCCCTCTCTCTCGCGCCCGCCCCTCTCCCTCTCTCTCGCGCCCGCCCCTCTCCCTCTCTCTCGCGCCCGCCCCTCTCCCTCTCTCTCGCGCCCGCCCCTCTCCCTCTCTCTCGCGCCCGCCCCTCTCCCTCTCTCTCGCGCCCGCCCCTCTCCCTCTCTCTCGCGCCCGCCCCTCTCCCTCTCTCTCGCGCCCGCCCCTCTCCCTCTCTCTCGCGCCCGCCCCTCTCCCTCTCTCTCGCGCCCGCCCCTCTCCCTCTCTCTCGCGCCCGCCCCTCTCCCTCTCTCTCGCGCCCGCCCCTCTCCCTCTCTCTCGCGCCCGCCCCTCTCCCTCTCTCTCGCGCCCGCCCCTCTCCCTCTCTCTCGCGCCCGCCCCTCTCCCTCTCTCTCGCGCCCGCCCCTCTCCCTCTCTCTCGCGCCCGCCCCTCTCCCTCTCTCTCGCGCCCGCCCCTCTCCCTCTCGCCTCTCCCTCTCTCCCGCGCCCGTCCCTCTCTCCCGCCCCTCTCCCTCTCTCTCGCGCCCGCCCCTCTCCCTCTTGACCTCGCCTCTCTCTCTCTCACACAGAGTCATGGAGGTTTATAGGCATGGAACAGGCCCTTCAGCCCAATTTATCCATGACGACACTTTCTTTTAAAACCCCTAAGCTAGTCCCAATTGCCCATGTTTGGCCCATATCCCTCTATTACCATCTTACCCATGTAACTGTCTAAATGCTTTTTAGAAGACAAAGTTGTACTTGGTTTTACTACTACCTTTGGCAGCTTCTTTCAGACACTCACCACCGTGTGTGAAAAAATTGCCCCGCTGAACACTTCTGTATCTCTCCCCTCTCACCTTAAACCTATGCCCTCTAGTTCTGGACACCCCTACCTTAGGGAAAAGATATTGACTATCTAGCTGATCTATGCCCCTTATTATTTTATAGACCTCTCTAATCACCCCTAAGCCTACTCTCCTACACTCCAGAGAAAAATGTCCCAGCCTATCCTTATAACTCAAATCATCAAGTCCCGGTAGCATCCCAGTAAATCCCTTCTGCACTCTTTCTAGTTTTGTAATATCCTTTCTATAATAGGATGACCAGAACTGGACACAGTATTCCAAGTGCGGCCTTACCAATGTCTTGCAACAACTTCAACAAGACATCCCAACTCCTGTATTCAATGTTCTGATCAATGAAACCAAGCATGCCGAATGCCTTCTTCACTACTCTGTCCACCTGTGACTCCACTTTCAAGGAGCTATGAACATGTACCCCTAGATCTTTTTATTCTATAACTCTCCCCAACATCCTATCATTGCCCTGGTTCGATCTACCAAAATGCATCACCTCATGTTTATCTAAATTAAACTACATCTGCCATTCGTCAGCCCACTGGCCCAATTGATCAAGATCCCGTTGCAATCCTAGATGACCTTCTTCAATGTCCCCTATGCCACCAATCTTGGTGTCATCTGCAAACTTACAAACCATGCCTCCTAAAATCTCATCTAAATCATTAATATAAATGACAAACAACAGTGGACCCAGCACCGATCACTGAGGGGCACCGCTGGTCACAGGCCTCCAGTTTGAAAAACAACCCACTACAATCACTCTGTTTTCTGTCATCAAGCCAATTTTGTATCCATTTGGCTACCTCATCCTGGATCCTATGAGATCTAACCTTATGCGACAACCTGCCATGCTATACCTTGTCAAAGGCCTTGCTAAAGTCCATGGAGACAGCAACAACTGCACTGCCCTCATAAATCACCCTCTGTCTTCTGTCTCTCTCCCTCCCTCTTTTCCCCCTCACTCCCCCTCTCCCCTCACTCCCCTTCTCCCCTCACTCCCCCTCTCCCCTCACTCCCCCTCTCCCCTCACTCCCCCTCTCCCCTCACTCCCCCCTCACTCTTTTTCTAATTCCAGCCTTTTTAAGTTCACTTTCTAACTCCAATCATCTCATTTGCAATTTTAATTTTTTTCTAACTCGACCATACTTGACTGTTTCCCTGCTAGACCTAAATGCTTGGCTCTCTCCGTTACAATTTCAGCTTTCCTATTATCCCTGGTCAAACCCAATTTTAGCCTGTTTGCCAATTCTACAAGCGTCACCTTTTTGTCTCTCTAAACTTTCTTGGCAAATCTGGGAAGCATCTTCAATCCCTACAACCTCTTTAGCAATGTTAAGAGCCATTTCCCCACTTTTGATTTAACTGGCTTTTGTCAGTTAACAGATCTTCCACTTCAGGTTTATTTAAAGATTTAGCACTGTTCAAATCCAGGACCTGAGTCCCCAATCTGTTATGAAGGGGAGGTGGATCTCCTCTCTCAGAACTAACACTCAACCACTCAAAGAGAAGAGCCTCCCTTCATAATCTGTCAAAATGTGAGAGAGAAAGGGGATTATCTGCACTTCAACAACGTTTAGTGATCAAATCAAAATAACTACCTGAGACTCATTTATCTAACTAACAGTAAACAGGTTAACTAAACTATTAACAAACTATAATAAACTATTATACACATCGGTACCAACGACAGAGGTAAGAGAAGGGACGGGGATTTAAAACAGGAATTTAGGGAGTTAGGGTGGAAGCTGAGAGCCAGGAGAAACCATGTTGTCATCTCTGGTTTGTTGCCGGTGCCACGTGCTAGCGAGTTGAGGAACATGGAGAGAGTGCAGATAAACATGTGGCTGCAGGGATGGTGTAGGAGGGAGGGTTTCAGTTACATGGATAATTGGAGCACATTCTGGGGGAGGTGGGACCTGTACAAACAGGACGGGGTGCACCTGAACCAGAGGGGAAACCAACATCCTGGGAGGGAAATTTGCTACGGCTCTTCGGGGGGGTTTAAACTAATTTGTCAGGGGGATGGGAAAACGAGCTGTAGTCCAGAAGCCAGTGTTGAGTGTAGTGAGGTACTGAGGAGGGTATCAAGGCCGCAGGAGTGTACCAGCAGACAGGAAGGTGGGTTGAAGTGTGTCTACTTCAATGCAAGGAGCATCCGGAATAAGGTAGGTGAACTTGGAGTGTGGATTGGTACTTGGTACTACGATGTTGTGGCCATTAGAACAGGGACAGGAATGGTTGTTGGAAGTTCCGGGGTAGAGATGTTTCAGTAAGAGTAGGGAAGGTGGTAAAAGAGGTGGAGGAGTAGCATTGTTAATCAAGGATAGTTTAATGGCTGCTGAAAAGCAGTTCGAGGTGGATCTGCCTACTGAGGTAATATGGGCTGAAGTTAGAAATAGGAAAGGAGTGGTCATGGTGTTGGGGGTTTTCTATTGGCCTCCAAATAGTAATAGAGATGTGGAGGAAGAAATTGCAAAGCAGATTATGGATAGGTATGGAGGTCACAGGGTAGTTGTCATGGGTGACTTTAACTTTCCAAACATTGATTGGAACCTTTATAGGTCGAATAGTTCGGATGGGGCAGTTTTTGTACAGTGTGTGCAGGAGGGTTTCCTGACACAATATGTGGATAGGCCGACAAGAGGTGGGGCCACATTGGACTTTGTACTGGGTAATGAACCGGGCCAAGTGTTAGATTTGGTTGTGGGAGAGCACTTTGGAGATAGTGACCACAATTCGGTGTCTTTCATTATTGCAATGGAGGGGGATAGGGCCGTACGGCAGGGCAAGGTTTATAATTGGGGGAGAGGTAATTATGATGCAATTAGGCAAGAATTAGGGAGCATAAGATGGGAACAGAAACTGTCAGGGAAAGGCACTAATAAAAAGCGGAGGTTGTTCAAGGAACAAATATTGCGTGTCCTTGATAGGTATGTCCCTGTCAGGCAGGGAGGAAATGGCCGAGTGAGGGAACCATGGTTCACAAAAGAGGTTGAATGTCTTGCCAAGAGGAAAAAGGAAGTGTATGATAGGATGAGAAAACAAGGTTCAGTTGGGTCGCTTGAGGGTTACAAGATAGCAAGGAATGAGCTAAAAAAAAGGGCTCAGGAGAGCTAGGAGGGGACATGAGAAGTCATTGGCGGGTCAGATCAAGGAAAACCCCAAGGCTTTTTACTCTTATGTGAGGAATAAAAGAATGACCAGGGTGAGGTTAGGACCGGTCAAGGAGAGTAGTGGGAACTTGTGCATGGAGTCAGAAGAGATCGGAGAGGCAAAGAATGAATACTTTTCTTCAGTGTTCACTAAGGAGAGGGACCATGTTTTTGAGGATGAGAATGGGATACAGGCTGATAGGCTGGAGGAGGTAGATGTTCTGAGGGAAGTTGTATTAGCAATTTTGAAAAACCTGAGGGTCGATTAGTCCCCTGGGCCAGATGGGATATATCCTAGGATTCTTTGGGAGGCAAGGGATGAGATTGCAGAGCCTTTGGCTTTGATCTTTGGGTCCTCACTGTCCACGGGGATAGTGCCAGAGGACTGGAGAGTGGCGAATGTTGTTCCTTTGTTCAAGAGGAAATAGGAATGACCCTGGTAATTATAGGCCAGTTAGTCTTACTTCAGTGGTTGGTAAGTTAATGGAAAAGGTCCTGAGGGATAGGATTTATGACCATTTGGAAAGATGCAGCTTAATCCGTGATAGTCAGCACGGATTTGTGAAGGGTAAGTCTTGCCTCACAAATTTGATTGAATTCTTTGAGGAGGTAACTAAGTGTGTAGATGAAGGTAGAGCAGTTGATGTCGTATACATGGATTTTAGTAAGGCGTTTGATAAAGTTCCCCATGGTAGGCTCATGAAGAAAGTAAAGAGGTGTGGAATAGAGGGAAATTTGGCCAATTGGATAAGTAACTGGCTATCTCATAGAAGACAGAGGGTGGTGGTGGATGGAAAATTTTCAGACTGGAGACCAGTTACCAGCGGTGTGCCACAAGGATCAGTGTTGGGTCCTCTGCTATTTGTGATTTTTATCAATGACTTGGAGGAGGGGGCTGAAGGGTGGATCAGGAAATTTGCTGATGACACCAAGATTGGTGGAGCAGTGGATGAGGTGGAGGGCTGTTGTGGGCTGCAAAGAGGCAATGATAGGATGCAGAGCTGGGCCAAAAAATGGCAGATGGAGTTTAACCCTGATAAGTGCGAGGTGATTCATTTTGGTAGGACAAATTTGAATGCGGATAACGGTGTCAACGGCAGGGTTCTGAGGAATGTGGAGGAACAGAGATATCTTGGGGTTCATATCCACAGATATCCACGACATAGGTAAGAGAAGGGACAGGGATTTAAAACAGGAATTTAGGGAGCTGGGCTGGACGCTGAGAGCCAAGACAAAACATGTGGTCATCTCTGGTACGTTGCCGGTGCCACGTGATAGCGAGTTGAGGAACAGGGAGAGAGTGCAGTTAAACATGTGGTTGCAGGGATGGTGTAGGAGGGAGGGTTTCAGCTACATGGATAATTCGAACACATTCTGGGGAAGGTGGGACCTGTACAAACAGGATGGGGTGCACCTGAACCAGAGGGGCACCAATATCCTGGGAAGGAAATTTGATACGGCTCTTCAGGGGGGTTTAAACTAATTAGTCAGGGGGGTGGAAAAAGGAGTTGTCGTCCGGAAGTCAGTGTTGAGGGTAGTGAGGTATTGGGGGAGGTATCAAGGTCAAGGGTGAGTACCAGCAGACAGGAAGGTGGGTTGAAGTGTGTCTACTTCAATGCAGCGAGCATCCGGAACAAGGTAGATGAACTTGGGGCGTGGATTGGCACTTGGGACTACGATGTTGTGGCCATTACGGAGACATGGGTAGAACAAGGACAGGAATGGTTGTTGGACGTTCCGGGGTATAGATGTTTCAGCAAGTGTAGGGAAGCTGTTAAAAGATGTGGAGGAGTAGCATTGTTAATCAAGGATAGTCTAACGGCTGCGGAAAGGCACTTCGAGGGGGATCTGCATACTGAGGGAATATGGGCTGAAGTTAGAAATAGGAAAGGAGCGGTCACGTTGTTAGGAGTTTACTATAGGTCCCCAAATAGTAATAGAGATGTGGAGGAAGAAATTGCCAAGCAGATTATGGATAGGTGTGGGGGTCACAGGGTAGTTTTCATGGGTGACTTTAACTTTCCAAATATTGATTGGAACCTTTATAGGTCGAATAGTTCAGATGGGGCAGTTTTTGTGCAGTGTGTGCAGGAGGGTTTCCTGACACAATATGTGGATAGGCCGACAAGAGGTGGGGCCACATTAGATTTGGTACTGGGAAATGAACTGGGCCAAGTGTTAGATTTGGTTGTGGGAGAGCACTTTGGAGATAGTGACCACAATTCGGTGTCTTTTGTTATTGCAATGGAGAGGGATAGGGCCTTACGGCAGGGCAAGGTTTATAATTGGGGGGGAGGTAATTATGATGCGATTAGGCAAGAATTAGGGGGCATAAGATGGGAACAGAAACTGTCAGGGAAAGGCACGAATGAAAAGCTGAGCTTGTTCAAGGAACAAATACTGAGTGTCCTTGATAGGTATGTCCCTGTCAGGCAGGGAGGAAATGGCCGAGTGAGGGAACCATGGTTCACAAAATGTCTTGCAAAAAGGAAGAGGGAAGCTTATGTAGGGAGGAGGAAACAAAGTTCAGATGGCTCGATTGAGGGTTACAAGTTAGCAAGGAATGAGCTGAAAAAGGGGCTTAGGAGAGCTAGAAGGGGACATGAGAAGTCCTTGGCGGGTCGGATCAAGGAAAATCCCAAGGCTTTTTACTCTTATGTGAAGAATAAAAGAATGACCAGGGTGAGGTTAGGGCCGGTCAAGGACAGTAGTGGGAACTTGTGTATGGAGTCAGTAGAGATAGGAGAGGTGATGAATGTATACTTTTCTTCAGTGTTCACCAAGGAGAGGGGCCATGTTTTTGAGGAAGAGAAGGTGTTACAGGCTCATCGGCTGGAGGAAATAGATGTTCGGAGGGAAGATGTCCTGGCAGTTTTGAATAAACTGAAGGTCGATAAGTCCCCTGGGCCTGATGAAATGTATCCTAGGATTCTTTGGGAGGCAAGGGATGAGATTGCAGAGCCTTTGGCTTTGATCTTTGGGTCCTCGCTGTCCACGGAGATGGTGCCAGAGGACTGGAGAATGGCGAATGTTGTTCCTCTGTTTATGTAAGGGAATAGAAATGACCCTGGTAATTATAGACCGCTTAGTCTCACTTCGGTGGTTGGTAAGTTGATGGAAAAGGTCCTTAGGGATGGGATTTACGACCATTTAGAAAGATGCGGATTAATCCGGGATAGTCAGAACGAATTCGTGAAGGGCAAGTCGTGCCTCACAAATTGGATAGAATTTTTTGAGGAGATAACTAAGTGTGTTGATGAAGGTAGGGCAGTTGATGTCATATACATGGATTTTAGTAAGGCATTTGACAAGGTCCCCCATGGTCGGATTATGGTGAAAGTGAGGAGGTGTGGGATAGAGGGAAAGTTGGCCGATTGGATAGGTAACTGTCTGTCTGATCGAAGACAGAGGGTGGTGGTGGATGGAAAATTTTTGGATTGGAGGCAGGTTGCTAACGGAGTGCCACAGGGATCAGTGCTTGGTCCTCTGTTCTTTGTGATTTTTATTAATGACTTAGAGGAGGGGGCTGAAGGGTGGATCAGTAAATTTGCTGATGACACCAAGATTGGTGGAGTAGTGGATGAGGTGGAGGGCTGTTGTAGGCTGCAAAGAGACATTGATAGGATGCAAAGCTGGGCTGAAAAATGGCAAATGGAGTTTAACCCTGAGAAATGTGAGGGGCGGCACGGTAGCACAGTGGTTAGCACTGCTGCTTCACAGCTCCAGGGTCCTGGGTTCGATTCCCGGCTTGGGTCACTGTCTGTGTGGAGTTTGCACATTCTCCTCGTGTCTGCGTGGGTTTCCTCCGGGTGCTCCGGTTTCCTCCCACAGTCCAAAGATGTGCGGGTTAGGTTGATTGGCCAGGTTAAAAATTGCCCCTTAGCGTCCTGAGATGTGTAGGTTAGAGGGATTAGAGGGTAAATATGTGGGGCTAGGGCCTGGGTGGGATTGTGGTCGGTGCAGACTCGATGGGCCGAATGGCCTCCTTCTGCACTGTAGGGTTTCTGTGATTTCTGTGATTCATTTTGGTAGGACTAATTTAAATGTGGATTACAGGGTCAAAGATAGGGTTCTGAAGACTGTGGAGGAACAGAGAGATCTTGGGGTCCATATCCACAGATCTCTAAAGGTTGCCACTCAAGTGGATACAGCTGTGAAGAAGGCCTATAGTGTGTTAGCTTTTATTAACAGAGGGTTGCAGTTTAAGAGCCGTGGGGTTATGCTGCAACTATACAGGACCTTGGTGAAACCACATTTGGAATATTGTGTGCAGTTCTGGTCACCTCACTATAAGAAGGACGTGGAAGCGCTGGAAAGAGTGCAAAGGAGATTTACCAGGATGCTGCCTGGTTTGGAGGGTAGGTCTTATGAGAAAAGTTTGAGGGAGCTAGGGCTGTTCTCTCTGGAGCGGAGGAGGCTGAGGGGAGACTTAATAGAGGTTTATAAAATGATGAAGGGGATAGATAGAGTGAACGTTCAAAGACTATTTCCTCGGGTGGATGGAGCTATTACAAGGGGGCATAACTATAGGGTTCGTGGTGGGAGATACAGAAAGGATATCAGAGGTAGGTTCTTTACGCAGAGAGTGGTTGGGGTGTGGAATGGACTGCCTGCAGTGATAGTGGAGTCAGACACTTTAGGAACATTTAAGCGGTTATTGGATAGGCACATGGAGCACACCAGGATGATAGGGAGTGGGATAGCTTGATCTTGGTTTCAGATAAAGCTCGGCACAACATCGTGGGCCGAAGGGCCTGTTCTGTGCTGTACTGTTCTATGTTCTATGTTCTATAACATTTTGGCCGATCAACCAAGCTGTAAACTGCAGATGTCATTAGCGTGGGTGGTGCATGGAAAAAATTCATTACAAATGGCAGGTGGCTATGGTCCATACCAATTGGTATTTGGGAGGAACCCAAGGTTACCATCAGTATTGATAGACACTCCTCCGGCATTGAAACAGACAAGTATTAACTCCATTTTGTCCACACATTTGAATGCCATGCATGCAGGGAGAAAAGCCTTCATTAAGGTAGAGGTTTCAGAGTGGATACAATGAGCCCTATGACATCACTGGGGTACATTTCGAAAAGGATGATGTGGGAAAGGGGCTAAAAGAGTGGAAAGGGCCAGATTGCAAAGTAGTTATACTACAACACAGTAACCTGACAGTGAGAGCCCATTCTAAGTATGAATATGGAGCATCTGAACAAAATGTAGAAATACAGAAGCCAACTGCATTGTTTGGTTGGAGTGGCAGATGGCCACACTGCGGAGCATACATCGGGCAGATGGTGTGATAGACACTAGTTATAGGGAAGTTGTCACACCACAAGTTCAGTCAGGTAGATTGGTGACTATCAGGAGAGGCAGGCAGGTAGTGCAAGAGTCTCCTGTGGCTATTTCCCTTTCAAACAGGTATACCGTTTTGGATGCTGTTGAGGGGGATAGCCTGTCAGGGGAAAATACCAGCAGCAGCCAGGTCTGTGCCATCACACCTGATTCTGCTGTAGAGCAGGGTTGAACAAAGAGCAAGCGTAGTAATAGTAGTAATCGTTAGTTCGAAGCACCGACAGGCGTTTCTGTGGCCATGATCGAGACTCCAGGGTGGTGTGTTGCCTCCCTGGTGCCAGGATTAAGGACGTTTCTGAACGGTTGCAGGACATTCTTAAGGGGAAGGGTGAGCAGTAAGAGGTCGTTATATACATTGGTACCAACGACATAGGTAGGAAAACAGACGAGGTCCTGAAGTGTGAATATAGAAAGTTAGGCAGAAAGCTAAAGTGCAGGACCTCGAAGGTAGTAATTTCTGGATGATTGCTGGTGCCACGTACGAGTGAGAGTAGGAATAGGAAGATTAGGCAGATGAATGCGTTGCTTGAGAGCTGGTGAAGGGGCAGGAATTTTGATTTGTGGATCATTGGGATCTCTTCTGGGGAAGGGGTGACCTGTTCAAGAGGGATGGGTTACACCTGAACTGGAGGGGGACTAATATTCTGGCGGGGGGATTTGTTAGAGCCACTCGGGAAGGCTTAAGCTCGTTTGGCAGTGGGGTGACCCAAGCAGTCGGGCGACAGAAGAGAAGGTTGAGGACAACACGGAAGTTAAAGAGAGCACATTAAGTAGTAAACACAGTGTCAGTAATCCTAGTACTTGACAGGTCAGGCAAAAGCAGGGCAGAGAGCAAGGGAAGTCCAGATTAAATTGCATTTATTTCAATGCAAGAGGCCTGACAGGCAAGGCAGATGAACTTAGGGCATGGATGGATACAGGGGACTGGAATATTATAGCTATTACTGAAACATGGCTGAGGGAGAGACAGGACTGGTAGCTCAATGTTCCAAGGTACAGATGCTATCGGAAAGATAGAACAAGAGGTAAGAGAGGAGGGGAAGTTGCACTTTTGATTCAGGAAAACATCACGGCAGTACTGAGAGGGGATATTTCTGAGGGTTCGCCCACTGAAGCTATTTGGGTAGAACTGAGAAATACGAAGGGGGAAATCACTTCAATAGGGTTGTACTATAGGCCCCCAAGTAGTCAGCGGGAAATTGAGGAGCAAATATGTAAGGAGATTATAGATAGCTTCAAGTAAATTAAGGTGATAATAGTAGGGAACTTTAACTTTCCCAACATTGACTGGGACAGCCATTGTATTGGAGAGCTGGATGGAGAGAAATTTGTTGAGGGTATTCAGGATGAATTTCTCATTCAATATGTGGATGGCCCGACTAGAGAGGAGGAAAAAACTTGACCTCCTCTTGGGAAATAAGGAAGGGCAGGTGACAGAAGTGTTAGTGAGGGATCACTTTGGGGCACAGGTTTAAGGTGCGAGGGGCAAGGTTTAAAGGAGATATACGAGGCAGATTTTTTACACAGAGTAGTGGGTGCCTGGAACCCGTTGCCGGGGAGGTAGTGGAAGCGGATACGGTAGTGACTTTTAAGGGGCGTCTTGACAAATACATGAATAGGATGGGAGTAGAGGGATATGGTCCCCGGAAGGGTAGGGGGTTTTAGTTAAGTCGGGCAGCATAGTCAGTGCAGGCTTGGAGGGCCGAAGGGCCTGCTCCTGTGCTGTAATTTTCTTTGTTCTTTGTTTTGTTGAATAACCATAATTCCATTAGATTTAAGATAGCTATGGAGAACGATAGGTCTGGCCCAAAAATTTAATTTCTAAATTGGGGCAAGGCCAATTTTGATGGCATTAGATAGGAACTTGCAAAAGTTGTTTGGGGGAGTCTGTTGGCAGGTAAAGGGGCGGCTTTTAAAAGTGTGTTAACCAGGGTTCAGGGTAAGCACATTCCTTTTAGAGTGAAGTGCAAGGCTGGTAGAAGTAGGGAACCCTGGATGACTCGGGATATTGAGGGCTTGGTCAAGAAGAAGAAGGAGGCACATGACATGCATAGGCAGCTATGATCAAGTGGATCTCTTGAAGAGTAGAGGGTGTTAGCGTAGAGTTAATAGAGAAATTAGGAGGGCAAAAAGGGGACATGAGATTAATCTGGCAGATAAGGCAAAGGAGAATCCAAAGAGCTTCTACAAATACATAAAAGGCAAAAGGGAACTTGGGGAAATAAATAGTTATGTCTTGCAGAATGTACATATTACAGAGGTGGTGGTGCTGGAAGTCTTAAAGCATATCAAGGTAGATAAATCCCCGAGACCTGAAGAAGTGTATCCCAGGACGTTGTAGAAGGCTAAGGGGGAAATTGCGGGTCCCAAGCAGAGATATTTGAATCATCGACAGCCACAGGTGAGGTGCCTGAAGATTGGAGGGTGGCAAATGTTGTGCCTTTGTTTAAAAAAGGCTGCAGAGAAAAGCCTGGGAACTACAGGCCGGTGAGCCTAACATCTGTAGTAGATAAGTTGTTAGAAGGTATTCTGAGAGACAGGGCCTACAAGCATTTAGAGGGGCAAGAACTGATTAGGGACAGTCAGCATTACTTTGTGAGTGGAAAATCATGTCTCACAAATTTGATTGAGTTTTTTGAAGGGGTAACCAAGAAGGTAGAAGAAGGCAGTGCAGTTGATGTTGTCTACATGGGCATTAGCAAGGCCTTTGACAAGGTACCGCATGGTATCTTGTTGCATAAGGTTAAATCTCACAGGATCCAGGGTGAGGTAGCTAAATGGGTACAAAATTAGCTATAGTTCAAATGACGAGCTACTTTTGGCTGCCTGGACTTAATGCCCAAATCAGGAAAAAGCAAGACAGTGCCAGTAATGTGCACAGGTATGGAACACATTGTCCCCATTACATCCATGCGAGTGGTCTAAAATGCCTTGGCAATATTTACATATGGACTTTGCAAGTCCATACAAAGGACACATGCTTCTGGTTGCCATTGATGCCCACTCAGTGGCCACAAGTCAACAACTGCGAAACAAACCATCAAAAAGCTCAAACCAGAATAAGTTGCAAGTGATAATGAACCACAATTCACAGCTCAGGAGCTCAAAAACTAAAGAAGAGTACTATCCTACACAAAATCAGCAACATACTATACCCTTTGACAAATGGTTTAACCAAAAGATTGGTCTAGTCCTTGAAGCAAGCACTGAAAGTTTCCAAGGACCAAGGTTCATTAAATTGCCATCTTCTTGACAGTGTTACGACGCAGAGGTTAATCTCCTTTACCTCGCTTTGTAATCTGTTAAATTTGTTTGGGAAGGTGTTAACTGTTCTTCATTAACGTTTAGAGGTTAATTAACAGAAAGACCTGACATTCACTTTAGGTGAATAATTATCAAGTCATTCATTTAACCAACTGGGAACTTTAACTAAACAAGTAACTTATCAAAGTAAGGTTTGACTGGAACCTTATAAAATATATTCAAATATATACAAGGACCATTCATTACCAAAAAATAATAACTTAATGACTCTCAAAAAATATATAAACAGGTTTTGTGGCTTTGGAAAAACTTTTGAAGTTCTTTTGTCGATGTCACTGTCAGTAAACTCTTTCTGATTTGGTACCCATCTGGTAGATAGATGGAGGTTTCTCTTAAGAGATTTTTTTTAGCTGGCAGAGAGTTGCTCTTGCCCTCTCCAAATCTTGAGAGGTGGCAGCTTTACAGTTCAACTTCACCTAACTAACTGACTAACTGGCAGACAGTTGAGCACTTATTGTTATATCTCTGATGACCTATTCATTTTCTTACCCCCAGGATTGGTATGATGGTATGAAGGGCATAGATAGGGTTAACAGTGGGAAGCTTTTTCCCAGGTCAGAGGTGACGAACACAAGGGGTCACAGGTTCAAGGTGAGGGGGGCAAGGTTCAACACAGATGTCGGGGGGGCGTATTTTACACAGAGGGTGGTGGAGGCCTGCAATGCACTGCCAAGCAAGGTGATTGAGGCGGACACGCTGGGATCGTTTAAGACTTATCTAGATAGCCACATGAACAGACTGGGAAAAGAGGGATACAAATGAATGGTCTAGTTGGGCACATGAGCGGCGCAGGCTGGGAGGGCCGAAGGGCCTGTTCCTTGGCTGTATTGTTCTTTGATGGTGTCAACAACAAATTCAAATTTGATAGGTTCCTGATAGCTGAGTGTCTTCTTTAACTGATAGGCTGTCAAAAGGCAAAAGCCTGCAAAACCTGTGACCAAGGCAACCCTGATGCTTGGTCCTAGTTACAATTGTTGCACTCTGTGTAACCTGTATTTTAAACATTCAAGCACTGAATACAAAACCAGCTTTTAAAGGGACCACACAATGTTTTTTCCCTCTCGCAGTTTTTAGAGTTCTTTTACATCTTTACAAACTCAACTTCACAAACAACAGCATCTCACAAATACCACACCTGTAACACCACAAAATTCGCCAGCTTTACTACTAATGAAGGGAAAGCAGAGAACCACTTGCGATTTACTCATACCGCAATATGAGGAGACATAGTAGAATACAATCAACAGTCACAAATCCTATGACAGGAAGGTAACTCAACAACACCTACTCCAAGAAGGAAAACAAATTTGGCTTGCAGTTTTATCACCAATGGGAAGTTGGTTCATGCAACTGTCTCGACTAGTTCAATCTTGTATACTGTACAAATAGAAGAGGAGTTTGTTTCGAGATGACATGCAGATCAGTTATTGGCTACATGCATCAATGTGTTATTACCATCAGTGCCAGAACTCTCTCAGGTTGTACCACCTTCTATTCCACCTTCTATTTGGATCAATCAGCTGACCCAAGGACTGTGGATGACTCTATTGATATTAGTCTACCTTCTGCTGATAAGATTGTTGCACTTTCTAGGATGGAAACACCTACAACAAACTCTGCAATTACCTCTAAGGTCAAGGACAATCAGATTCATAAACTGTGAAGGCATCCAGGGCAGAACAGATGGTCTCTCCCGATGGTCTTTCCTAGTAACTGCTTATAATTGTGTATTTCTAATGTATATACATGTTTTCTGATGACTATGTAAGGGTATCATGGCTATCATTGTTATGGGACCTCAGAAGTAAAGGGGATGGATGTTACATATTAGAGTTATCGTGTGTTGCATGGCCCCTTTAAGAGTTTGGTCATGTGGTCAGTCCATGACATCATCAGTTCCTCTGCAGACTTTATTCAGAATAGATCCAGCTACCTAAAATTATTCTGTTATTACACCCAAAACCTACGTGTTATCAACTTTCTATTGAGGGCATTAGCTAGGAGGAGAGGTTGGAGAAACTTGGTTTGTTCTCACTAGAACGATAGAGGTTGAGGGGCGACCTGATAGAAGTCTACAAGATTATGAGAGGCATGGACAGAGTGGATAGTCAGAAGCTTTTTCCCAGGGTGGAAGAGTCAATTACTAGGGGGCACAGGTTTAAGGTGCGAGGGGCAAGGTTTAAAGGAGATGTACGAGGCAAGTTTTCTTTTACACAGAGGATGGTGGGTGCCTGGAACTCGCTGCCGCGGGAGGTAGTGGAAGTAGATACGAAGGAGCGTCTTGACAAATACATGAATCGGATGGGAATAGAGGGATATGGTCCTTGGAAGGGTGGGGGGTTTTAGTTCAGTCAGGCAGCCTGGAACCTGCAAGGAACCTGTCTGGTAAGGCAGATGATTGATCAGCATGTTGAAATATGACATTGTTGCAATCATGGAGACATGATTGATAGAAGGGCAAGAATGGCAACTCAACATTCCAGGGTATAGGAGTTTCAGGTGTGATGGGGGATTGGAGGGAGGATGTACGAAAAGAGGAGTCATTGCATTATTGATAAAAGAAACCATCACTGCAGTAATAGAAACATAGGAGCAGGAGGAAGCCATTTGGCCCTTCGAGCCTGCTCCACAACTCATTATGATCATGGCTGATCATCCAACTCAATAGCCTAATCCTGCTTTCTCCCCATAACCTTTGATCCCATTCTCCCCAAGTGCTATATCTAGCCGCCTCTTGAATACATTCAATGTTTTGGCATCAACTGCTTCCTGTGGTAATGAAATCCACAGGTTCACCATTCTTTGGGTGAAGAAATGTCTCTCCTCAGGAGGTGTGTGTGTGTGTGTGTGTGTGTATGTATGGGGGGGGGGGTTGCTTAAAAAAATTAGGATGGCAAAGAGGGTTCACAAAATATGACTGACAGATATGATTAAGGAACACCCCAAGACATTTTATAAGTATGTTAAGTGCAAGAGGACGACCAGAGAGAGTGGGGCACATTAAAGACCAAATGGGCAATGTGTGTGTGGAACCAGAGGATATGGATGAGTTCTTAAATTAATCTTTTTTTTGTATTCACTTAGGTGAAAGACATTGTAGCTGGAGATTTCAGTTGGGATGGTGAAGTTCTAGAGTACGTTAAGATTAATAAAGAGGAGGTGGCATTAAATGTTTTAGCAAGCATACAGGTGCATAAATCCCCAGGGCCTGATGAGATGCATCTCAGGCTGCTCTGGTAACCAAGGGAGGAGAATGTAGGGGCCCTGATGGACACTTAAAATCTTCACTGGCCACAGGTAAAGAGCCAGATAACTGGAAAATAGCTCATCAAGAAGGGCAGCAAGGATCAGCCAGGCAACTATGGCCAGTTAGTCTAATGTCAGTGGTAGTGAAATTATTGGAAAGAATTCTGAGGGACAGGATTAATCAACACTTGGAAAGACAGGGATTGATCAGGGACAGTCAGCACGGATTTGTTGGTGGGAGATCCTGCCCAACTAATTTCATTGAGTTTTTTGCAAAGATAACTAAATATGCTATTGAGGATAGCGCAGTTGATGTGGTTTACATGGGCTTCAGTAAGGCCTTTGCCAAAATCCCACTGAGAAGACTGGTTCAAAAGGTGCCCATGGGATCCATGGCAAGTTAGCAAATTGGATAAGGTAGTCGGGTTGGCATACGGCATGCTTGCCTTCATCAGTCGGGGCATTGAGTATAAAAATTCGCAGGTCATGCTGCAGCTGTACAGAACCTTAGTTAGGCCTCATTTAGAATATTGTGTACAATTCTGGTCGCCACACTACCAGAAAGATGTGAATGCTTTGGAGAGGATACAGAAGAGGTTTACCAGGATGTTGCCTGGTCTGGAATGTATTAGGGTGTTGCATGGCCCCTTAAAGAGTTTGGTGATGTGGTCAGTCCGTGACATCATCAGCTACTTTGCAGACTTTATTCAGTCTAGACCCAGCCGCTGTGGAGTAAACAGCTGCGTAAAACACCCAAAACCTATCTGTCATCAATTTTCAATTGAGGGCATTAGCTATGAGAGGTTGGATATACTCGGTTTGTTCTCACTGGAACGACGGAGGTTGATGGGTGACCTGATAGAGGTTTACAAGATTATAAATAGCATGGACAGAGTGGATAGTCAGATGCTGTTTCCTAGGATAGAAAAGTAAAGTACTAGGAGACATAGGTTTAAGGTGCGTGAGGAAAAGTTTTGGAAGAGATAGAACATAGAAAAGCTACAGCACAAACAGGCCCTTCGGCCCACAAGTTGCGCCGAACAATTTCCTTACCTTCTAGGCTCATCTATAACCCTCTATCTTACTAACCTCCATGAACCTATCCAAAAGTCTCTTAAAAGACTCAATCGAATCCGCTTCCACCACCACTACCGGCAGCCGATTCCACACACCCACCACCCTCTGAGTGAAAAACTTACCCCGAACATCTCCTCTATACCTACTTCCCAGCACCCTAAACCTGTGGCCTCTCGTGACAACCATTTCAGCCCTGGGTAAAAGCCTCTGAGAATCCACTCTATCAATACCTGTCAACATCTATACACCTCTATCAGGTCATCTCTCATCCTTCGCCTCTCCAAGGACAATAGACCTAGCTCTCTCAACCTATCTTCATAAGGCATAACACTTAATCCCGACAACATCCTCGTAAATCTCCTCTGCACCCGTTCTATGGCTTCCACATCCTTTCTGTAATGAGGCGACCAGAACTGGGCACAGTACTCGAGGTGGGGTCTGACCAGGGTCCTATACAGCTGCAGCATTATCTCCCGATTTCTAAACTCAATTCCTCTATTGATGAAGGCCAGTATTCCATACGCCTTCTTAACCACAGCCTCTACCTGCGACGCCGCTTTGAGCGTCCTATGAACCCTAAGATCCCTCTGTTCTTCCACACTGCCAAGCGTCTTACCCTTAATATTATATTCTTCCATCCTATTTGACCTGCCAAAATGAACCACCACACACTTATCTGGGTTGAAGTCCATCTGCTGCTTCTCCGCCCAGTCGTGCATCTTATCTATGTCTCGTTGCAACTGCTGACATCCCTCTACACTATCCACAACACCACCAACCTTTGTGTCATCAGCAAACTTGCCAACCCATCCTTCCACTTCCTCATCCAGGTCATTTATAAAAAACACAAAGAGCAAGGGTTCCAGAACAGATCCCTGGGGCACTCCACTGGTGACCGACCTCCACTCTGAAAAAGACCCATCTACAACCACTCTTTGCCTTCTGTGGGCAAGCCAGTTCTGAATCCACAAAGCAACGTGCCCTTGTATCCCATGCCCCTTCACTTTCTCCATAAGCCTTGCATGGGGCACCTTATCAAAGGCCTTACTGAAATCCATATAAACCACATCTACTGCTCTTCCCCCGTCTAAGTGTCTAGTCACATCTTCAAAAAACTCAATCAGACTCGTAAGACATGATCTGCCTTGGACAAAGCCGTGCTGGCTACTTCTGATCATACTATTCCTTTCCAAATGTTCATAAATCCTGCCTCTCAGGATCTTCTCCATCAACTTACCTACCACTGAGGTTAGACTCACCGGTCTATAATTTCCTGGACTTTCTCTTCTCCCTTTCTTGAATAACGGAACCACATCCGCCATCCTCCAATCCTCCGGAACCTCTCCCGTCTCCATTGACGACGCAAAGATCATCGCCAGAGGATCAGCAATCTCTTCCCTCGCCTCCCACAGTAACCTGGGGTACATCCCATCCGGTCCCGGCGATTTATCTAACTTGATGCTTTTCAACAGCTCCAACACATCCTCTTTCCTAATGTCCACATGCTCAATCTTCTCAGTCCACTGCAAGTCTGCACTGCAACTACCAAGATCCTTTTCCACTGTGAATACTGAAGCAAAGTATTCATTGAGTACCTCTGCTATTTCAACTGGTTCAAGACAGACTTTCCCACCGTCACATTTGATAGGTCCTACTCCTTCACATCTTATCCTCTTGCTCTTCACATACTTGTAGAATGCCTTGGGGTTTTCCTTTATCTTGTCTGCCAAGACCTTCTCATGTCCCCTCCTGTCTCTTCTAATTTCCCTCTTTAGTTCCTTCCTACTAGTCGTATACTCTTCTGGATTTCTAACATTACCTAGCTCCTTGATCCTTTTGTAGGCTTTTCTTTTCTTCCTGACTAAATCCGTTACAGCTTTCGTGCACCACGGTTCCTGTAACCTACCATAACTCCCCTGTCGCACCGGAACATTTCCGCGCAGAGCTCCAGACAAATTTTCCTTGAAAATTTGCCACAGTTCTTCCATACATTTCCCTGAGAAAACCTCCTTCCAATTTATGCCTCTAATTTCCTGTCTAATAGCATCATAGTTGCCCTTACTCCAGATAAACACTTTCCTAGCTCGGCTGATCCTATCTCTCTCCAATGCTAGTGTAAAGGAGATAGAGTTATGATCACTATCCCCAAAATGCTCTCCCACTGATAGATCTGACACCTGCCCAGGTTCATTCCCTAATATCAAATCAGCACAGCCTCTCCTCTTGAAGGCTTATCCACATACTGTGTCAGGAAGCTCTCCTGAACACACCTAACAAACTCCTCTCCATCTAAACCCCTTACCCTAGGGACATTCCAATCAATATTTGGGAAATTAAAATCTCCCATCACGACCACTCTGTTATTATCACATCTCTCCAGAACCTGCTTCCCAATCTGCTCCTCCACATCTCTGCTACTATTGGGCGGCCTATAGAAAACACCCAGTAAAATTACCGATCCCTTTCTGTTCCTAACCTCCACCCACAGAGATTCCGTAGACAATCCTTCCGTGGCATCCATCTTTTCTACAGCCATGACACTATCCCTGATCAACAGTGCCACTCCCCCACCTCTTTTGCCTCCTTCCCTGTCCCTCCTGAAACATCTGAAACCCGGCACTTGAAGTACCCAGTCCTGACCCTGAGATAACCAAGTCTCTGTAATGGCCACCACATCACACTTCCAAGCAGCGATCCACGCTCTAAGCTCATCCATTTTGTTCACTATACTCCTTGCGTTAAAATAAACACACCTCAACCCTTCTGTCTGAGAGCTCCCCTTCTCCGTCACCTGCCTATCCTCCCTGTCACACTGCTGACCAGCCCCTCTTATTTTTATTCTAACCTCCTCACTCCCAGTCACCACATTTTGATTCCCACCCCCCAACCATTCTAGTTTAAACTGTCCCCAGTAACCTTAGCAAACGTTCCCGTCAGAATATTGGTCCCCCTGGGATTTAAGTGAAACCCATCCTTTTTGTACAGGTCGCACCTGCCCCTAAAGAGGTCCCAATGATCCAGGAACCTGAATCCCTGCCCCCTGCTCCAATCCCTCAGCCACTCATTCATCCTCCACCTTATTCCGTTCCTTCCCTCACTGTCTCGTGGCACAGGTAGCAATCCCGAGATTACTACCTGAGCGTTCCTCTCACTTAACTCCCTATATTCTCTTTTCATAACCCCTTCCCCTTTCCCGCCTACGTCGGCAGTACCAGTATGCACCATGACCTCTGGCTCCTCTCCCTCCCACTCAAGGGTTTCTTGGATCTTGTCGGAAATATCCCTGATCCCGGCCCCAGGGAGGCAAACCACCATCCGCGTTTCTCGACTTCTTCCACAGAAACGCCTGTCTGACCCCCTCACTGTGGAGTCCCCAATCACCACTGCCTTCCTACTCCTTTCCTTACCTTTTTTTGCTACAGGACTGGACTTCGCACCGGAGGCACGACCACTGCTGCTTCCCCCAAGTGGGCTGTCCCCCCATCAGTACTCAAACAAAAGTACTTATTCTTAAGGGGCACAATCACTGGGATACTCTGAACCACCTGACTCTTCCCTTTCCTAACTGTGACCCACTTGCCTGCTTCTTGTGGCCCCGGTGTTACCACCTGCCTATAACTCCTATCTATCACCTCCTCGTTTTCCCTGACCAGACGAATGTCCTCGAGCTGCAGCTCCTGTTCCCTAACTCGCTCCCTTAGGAGCCGCAGCTCAATACACCTCGCGTAGATATGCACCTCTAGGAGGTTAGGCAACTCCATGACCTTCCACATCCGACACTTAGCACAGCAAGCTGGCTTCACATTCATATTTCCCTCAGATTCCGCAGGGGAAGAAATGAGAGATGTGCGAGGCCAGTTTTTTTTACACAGAGGGTGTTGAATGTCTGGAACGCGCTACCCGGGGAGCTGGTGGGAGTAGATACGATAGCGGCATTTAAGAGGCAACTAGACGAATACATGAATAGGATGGGAATGGAAGGATACGGACTCCGTAAGTGCATACAGTTTTAGTTCAGGCAGGGATCATGATTGGCACAGGCTTGGAGGGCCGAAGGATCTGTTCCTGTGCTGTACTTTTCTTTGTTCTTGGATCCTGTGACCAGTGGTCTACCACAGGGATCAGTGCTGGGACCCTTGCTGTTACATTAACAACTTGGATGCAAATGTAGAAAGTATAATTAGTAAGTTTGCAGATGACACAAAAATTAATGGTGTTGTTGATGGCGAGGATGGTGAGGGGCGGCACGGTAGCACAGTGGTTAGCACTGCTGCTTCACAGCTCCAGGGTCCCGGGTTCGATTCCCGGCTCGGGTCACTGTCTGTGTGGAGTTTGCACATTCTCCTCGTGTCTGCGTGGGTTTCCTCCGGGTGCTCCGGTTTCCTCCCACAGTCCAAAGATGTGCGGGTTAGGTTGATTGGCCAGGTTAAAAATTGCCCCTTAGAGTCCTGAGATGCGTAGGTTAGAGGGATTAGCGGGTAAATATGTGGGGGTAGGGCTTGGGTGGGATTGTGGTCGGTGCAGACTCGATGGGCCGAATGGCCTCTTTCTGCACTGTAGGGATTCTATGATTCTATGATAGTCTTTGGCTACAGATTAATATTGCTCAACTGGTAAATTGGGCAGACCAATAACTGATGGGATTTAATCCTGAGAAGTGAGGTGATGCGTTTTGGGAGGTCAATTATGATATACACAATGTATGGTAGGTCCCTAGGGAGTATTGAGGAACAAAGGAACATTGGTGTACAAGTCCATAGATCCCTGAAGGTGGCAGCACAGGTGATGAAGGCATATGGAATGCTTGCCTTCATTAACTGGGGCATAGAATACAGGAGCAGGGAGGTCTTGGTACAAAAACATTGGTGAGGCCACAGAATATTGTGTGCAGTTCTGGTCAACACACTATTGGAAGTTGTGATTGTACTGGAGAGGGTGCAGAGGAGATTCACCACGATGTTATCTGGAATGGAAAGTTTCAGCTATGAGACTGGATAGGCCAGTTTTGTTTTACCTGGAGCAGAGGAGGCTGAGGGGGGATCTGATAGAGGTATACAAAATTATGAGGCGCACAGATAGGATAGATCGTAAGAAACTTTTTCCCATGGCAGAGCTGTTTAGGACCAGAGGGCAGGGTGTTTAGGACCAGAAGGGCTCGGAGGAAAGATTTTTCACCCAGAGGGGTGTGGAAATATGGGGCACGCTGCCTGAGGAGGTGGTGGAGGCAGGTTCTCTTGCAACATTTAAGAAGCATCTGGATGAGCACTTGTCCAAGGCATAGCAATGGACCAAGTGCAGGTAAACAGGATTAGTACAGATTAGCATTGGATGGTCGACATAAGACATGGTGGGCTGAAGAGGCTGTTTTTGTGCTGTATGACTCTATATTCATCTATATTCAAGAACAGGGAAAAGTTACAGGTTAGTCAGCCTAACAGTGGTGTTGGGGAGATTATTGAAGCTATTAACGTGGAAAATACTGAATCAACGAGAGTCAGTATATTTATATTAAAGTTAAATTGTATCTCACTTGAATGAATTCTTTGAGGTAAGAGAAAAGATTGATCAGGGTGATGCAGCAGATGTTGATGAGGTAATTAAAAAGCATATGGATTTATACATAGAGGCATAAAAGCAGAGATGTTAGAACTTTATAATCATACGTTAGGCTTCAGCTGGGGTATTGTGAACAATTTTGAGCACCCACACTTCAGGCAAGATGCAAAGGTCTCAAAAAGGGCAGGAAAGTGAGGCCACAACCAGATCAAATGGCAGAACAGGCTCATGCAGCTGATGGGCCTACTTGCCTTCCTAATTTTTGTGTTCTTATGTTTTCTCAGCATCTCCAATGTTCTGCAGAAAGCTGCAACACAGAGGGACTTGGGAGTACTTTTTCATGAAACGTCTCGAATATGTAAGGAGTTTGACAGGAGAAATGTTGAGAAGATATTTCCCCTCATGAGACCAGATGGCGTGGTTTCAGAATAAAGGGGCACCAATTTAAAACTGAGATGAGGAGGAATTTCTTCACTGGCGGTTGAGTCTTTGGAACTCCTTGTTGTGACTGATATTGGTCAGCTGGTAAGTTGGGCAGAGTCCTTGTGTATAAGGCTGAGATAGATTCTTGATCAGTAAGTGAATTAAGGGTTGCAGGGAAAGGGCAGGAAAGTAGACGCAAGGAATGTCACATCAGTGGAAACAGCTCCAGGGGTTGAATGGCCTACTCCTCTTCCTATTTCTTATGATCTTCAGCAGGATATAAGCCATCCTCATGACTTTCATATCTCTTGCCTCTTCCTACTCTTCCTGATGGCCACTCATCTACTATTCAGAACTCTACCTGCAGGTGGCCCTGGAATACATAGAGGTTTACAGCATGGAAACAGGCCCTTCAGCCCAACTTGTCCATGCCGTCCTTTTTTTGTAAACCCCTAAGCTAATCCCAATTGCCCGCATTTGGCCCATATCCCTCTATACCCATCTTACCCATGTAACTGTCTAAATGCTTTTTAAAAGACAACATTATACCCCCTCTACTACTACCTCTGGCAGCTTGTTCCAGACATTCACCAGCCTGTGTGAGAAAAAATTGCCCCTCTGGACACTTTTGTATCTTCCCCCCCTCACCTTAAACCTATGCCCTCTAGCTTTAGACTCCCCTACCTTTGGGAAAAGATATTGATTATCTAGCTGATCTGTGCCCCTCATTATTTTATAAACCTCTATAAGGTCATCCCTCAGCCTTCTATGCTCCAGAGAAAAAAGTCCCAGTCTATCCAGCCTCTCCTTATAACTCAAACCATCAAGTCCTGGTAGCATCCTCGTAAATCTTTTCTGAACTATTTCTAGTTTATGATGATCCATGATCCAGAAAACCAAGCCACCTTGACACTCCATATTGATTTCAGCTCCCCATCAAGTTCCAAAACCCTGAACTTCAGCTCAAGCTGGGATACTTTGTACACATGTGGCCAGAGTCACAGACAGGAGGGGAAGAGGGGGGGTCAATTTAAACTGCTCTTATTTTCCCATCCTACGCATCCATGAACAGAAAGGTGTTTTCAGTTGTTTTGATTTCCCCTTTTATAAATAGTGTATTGTCCCCAACCCTTAAATTTGGAAATGACACATATGCATGCATGATTGCAGAATGCCCCTGTCTTTCAGAATGAGGCTGGCACGACGAGAGAAGGCACCTAGAATGAGTCAGTCTGGAGACACGAGTTCAGAGGTTCCAGTAATTGGCAGGTTTGATGAGGGTCCGCGGTCTTTCTGCTGCCATCAGCTTGAGGGTAGACAGCACAGGCTGTTCCCTGGAGTTCTGTTCAGTTTTGAAGTTAAATAGGAATCCAGTTCAAACAGACAATATCACAGTGCAACTTGGGGGAGGTCATGTGACACCCCGCAATTTTGAACACAGGATGTATATTCCCAAGGCTGGAATCTAGAGCTTTAATTGGAGCCTGGAGGCTTTTTGTTTTTGGAGACACTGGTGTCAGATTAATTTAACTGCCATACTCTGTCAAAACCATGGTGACAATGCTTTGACCACGAGTACTATTATGGAAGATTACAATTTGCAAAGGTTTTTCTTTGTTCAAAGTCATCTGAACCAGACAGCGCGTTCCTGAAGCCATTGTTATCTTGAAACTGCTTCAAAGCATCAGGTCACTGGCTGAACCATTTATTAGCTCAGCAATTTTCCATTTTTAACAGCACAGAGAAAAAAATTACTTTATGAAATAGGCCAGCTGATGAATATATATATTTTTAATCTTTCATATCTCAAACGTGATACCCAAAGAATTTCACACCTGCGCAGGAATTTTAAGCAACAGGCCTCAGCCTCTCATCCGGGCTGTAGAAAAATCTTTATTCCTGCCCTTAGAATCTAGTTAGTAGCTTGTTCAAACTATTAATTTTAATGAATGCCTCCAGACCTGCTGTATGTTAGTACTCTTATGTGCATAATATAAAAGCAAATTACTGTGGAATCTGAAACAAAAACAGAAAATGCTGGAAAACCTCAACAAGTCTGACAGCATCTGTGGAGGGAGAATAGAACTAACGCTTTGAGTCTGGATGAGCCTTCTTCAGAGCTGTTATACAAATTCTGATAATTTTTAATTTCCCACCTTGTGATTTATACAAATGGCTTTCTTTGTAGAAAGCCACTTATCCACTTTCCTCAGATGTTACATGGAGGTTCTTCTCTTCCCCCTCCATCAAACATTGCCTATCCACTTCCACTTTTTATTATCTCTCCGGTCTCATTCAGCTCCTGCTCTCAGGCCTCTTTATCACCATGAGAGTCTGGCTCTGTTCCAGCTGTCATTGTTACTGATGTCAGGCCCCAATGCCTTCTTGCATGGCTCAGTGCAAAATTATCGTAACACTTCTGTGAAACACCATAGGAGATTTGGGGGGCAATCTTACCATTACACCCCACTGGCCCATGGGCAAGCCAGTGAGATCAAGCAAGACCAGAGAAATTAGGTTCACGCTGGATTTCACACCTCTCATGATCTATCGGCACCAGATATCCAGCGAGATCAGCCCATTTCCGGCGCAAGGCTGAATGATTTATTTGAATGACATTTGAATGTATTTTGCATAGAATTAATGAGCCCGGGACTCAATTGTTTGGGCTCATTTGCCCGAAGGTTCTCTCCGGTGAGAATCACAGCTGGTCCCCAGAGGTGATGGCCTCGCCAGTAGAACCGGAGACTATTGCGGCCTCCCAGGGAGGGCGGGGACACGGGGGGGGGTGCCCCATGTGTAGTGTCAGCCTGGCAATGCCCAACAGGCATTCTGGCACTATCCACTGGACAGTGCCAAGCGGCAAGGCTTAATTCGTCCAGGCAGGTGGGGGAGGGGATCATTGACAGGCTGCAGGCCCCAGGAGAAACTGATGGGGTGTGCTTTGTTTGAGGCTGGCTGAGACATGCACGATTGCGCACTCTGCTACTCTCAGCCAGCGTCTGGGCGATTTAAGTCCCGCCCCCTCCACCTTTATTCCAAGGCTTTCCCCCTCCACCTTTACTCTAAGTGGGTAAGTTAAGAAGAGCCAGGAGGGGACATGAGAAGTCTTTGGCAGGTAGGATCAAGGAAAACCCTAAAGCTTTCTATAGGTATGTCAGGAGTAAAAGAATGACTAGGGTAAGATTAGGGCCAGTCAAGGACAGGAGTGGGAAGTTGTGCGTGGAGTCTGAAGAGATAGGAGAGGCACTAAATGAATATTTTTTGTCGGTATTCACACTGGAGAGGGACAGTGTTGTTGAGGGGAGTACTGAGATGCAGGCTGTTGGACTGGATGGGATTGATGTTCATAAGGAGGAGGTGTTAGCAATTCTGGAAAGGGTAAAAATAGATAAGTCCCCTGGGCCGGATGGGATTTATTCTAGGATACTCTGGGAGGCTAGAGAGGAGATTGCAGAGCCTTTGGCTTTGATCTTTGTGTCGTCATTGTCTACAGGAACAGTGCCAGAAGACTGGAGGATAGCAAATGTTGTCCCCTTGTTCAAGAAGGGGAGTAGGGACAACCCTGGTAATTATAGACCGGTGAGCCTTACTTCTGTTGTGGGCAAAGTATTGGAAAGGATTATAAGAGATAGGATTTATAATCACCTAGAAAGGAATAATTTGATTAGGGATAGTCAGCACGGTTTTGTGAAGGGTAGGTCGTGCCTCACAAACCTTATTGAGTTCTTTGAGAAGGTGACCAAAGAGGTGAATGAGGATAAAGTGGTTGATGTGGTGTATATGGATTTCAGCAAAGCGTTTGATAAGGTTCCCCATGGTAAGCTTTTACAGAAAATACGTACGCATGGGATTGAGGGTGATTTAGTGGTTTGGATCAGGAATTGGCTCGCTGGAAGAAAACAAAGGGTGGTGGTTGATGGGAAATATTCATCCTGGAATTCAGTTACTAGTGGTGTACCGCAAGGATCTGTTTTGGGGCCACTGCTGTTTGTCATTTTTATTAATGACCTGGATGAGGGCGTGGAAGGATGGATTAGTAAATTTGCGGATGACACTAAAGTCGGTGGAGTTGTAGACAGTGCGGAGGGAAGTGGCAGGTTACAGAGGGACATAGATAAGCTGCAGAGCTGGGTTGAGAGGTGGCAAATGGAGTTTAATGCGGAAAAGTGTGAGGTGATTCACTTTGGAAGGAGTAACAGGAATACAGAGTACTGGGCTAATGGTAAGATACTTGGTAGTGTGGATGAACAGAGGGATCTGGGTGTCCATGTGCATAAATCCCTGAAAGTTGGCACCCAGGTTGATAGGGTTGTTAAGAAGGCGTACGGTGTGTTAGCTTTTATTGGTAGAGGTCATGCTGCCGGAGAGTTTCTGATCCATTTTTGGGGTGAGTTCAAATCTGCAATCTTACCCACTAATGTATTCAGGGGCTTAAAAAATCACTTACTTGTCATCTTTTTCATAGATATTGAGACCAAGAGCATCAACACCCAACCATAAATCTGTTCCCTTCTTATTTTTGATATCAAAGTAGTTGACACCATACATTTCGAGATCTTGGGCAATCTTCAGGTACTCAATCATGGCATCTTCCCTGTTGATAAGATGAACAATTTAAATAACAACAATAAATAATTAGTGCCGGAGAAGTTCACCAAAATGAGAGAATTTTCTATATATCATAAAGATAGCAACCAAGAAATTCATAAGAGAACACTAACTCCACTTTAATGTTTACGTTTGTTAGTCACTTTCTTGCACTTTACTCAAATTTGCTTTAAATTGATTACAAATGTCAAATAAAGCTCCTCCTCCTTTGCCTAAACTCTCAAAACAAAGTTTGTGGACAACATTGTGATTTTCGATATGACAAAGTTTACTGCATAATCATTGTTTACCCTTACATATATGGCCATCAGGAACTGGATTGATTTATCACTCCCTTAGGATATTTCCAGATAGCCTGTAAAGAAGAGAAACCTTTAACCCATTGGTCTGGGTTGGAATCAAACCCAGAAACAATATGCCACCTCAACACTATCACTAACTCCCTCATGGATATTGCCAGCACTTGGTACCACTGCAGTCATGCTCTGAAAATTGGCTGCCATTGGGGCCGGCGGGGGCAGAGGGCAGGAGCAAAAAAATCACGAGAAGTGCAAAGTCACGTTGTATGTGGGGGTGAAAGCCTGCCGTGATTATCCCCTCTCCCTGTTAGTAGCAGGCTCCGTTACCAGCTGTACAACATTGGGAACCTCATTGGAATATATTTGCATCTCATTATCAGCTCCAGATGCCGGAATCATAACTCCTCCCCCATCAAAAAATCCATCCACAGTGACATGATACAAAAATGGTGCGAAGGATGACTGACTTCAAAAGGCATGCGCATGGTGAGCATCCCTCTGAGGGGAGCTAAGGAGCAGCTCCACGCATTCTGGGGTTTGTACCAAGGGTTCATCTCGGTGGTACCAGGACCTAGTCAGGGGAGACCCGAGGAGACAACAGGCGCCATTCTTGAGTATGCCTTCTGCTGCCAGACCACAGGCTACTTAGAAGGGCATCACAGAGAGAGGAGAAGCCTGAACAGTGTGGTGTTTGTGGGAGTGCGGGTGAAGAGAGGCAGCTATCAAAGACCAATGCTGCTGTTTAAATCTGGGGACCTAGTTGCAACGACAAGGCCAATTGGAAAATATGTCAGTCATTAGTACCCTTTCTAGCAGAAGCCATTCAGCTATAACACAAATTACATGCCTCGAGTCAAATTAGTCATACAATGATGCCACACAAGCACCACCCATATGTGAGTGCTCTGATTGCTGCTCAGTATCTAGCTCTTGGTGCACTGAATTCCAAATTCGATGACTGCTGTGGTGTGCCTGTACCAATGCAACTGGGCAAGCAACGATGTAAGTTAGAGATTTGGCAACGGCACACTGCCCGAGAAGAGCACTCTTAATCCTTAGCTGTGTGCTGAGGTGCATATTGATAAGTGCCCCTCCCCATAGACCAGGTTGCGTGCAGCTTTGGACAATGCCTGCACCTGAGATGAGAGCTCAGAGTGCAGTAGAATACCCAATGCTGGGGACACTTGATCACGTGGTGTGGGGAAGGGTGGTGTGTAATGTTGCCAAAGCATAGTGCGAAGTAAGGACTGAGCATCAATATGGAAAGAAGTCTAACAACACCAGGTTAAAGTCCAACAGGTTTATTTGGTAGCAAAAGCCACTAGCTCTCGGAACAGGCTGTTCCTACATCAGGTGGGTGGGAGTTCTGATCACAATGTGATTCACAATCTGATTCCCAGCGCGAGGCTGATGACGAGATGGAAATTGTCAATTCCATACCGTTAGTGAGCCCAGAATGGTATCGCTGGGCTTGCTAATGTTTCCCACCCCGCCGGGAGAGGCCCACCAACAGGTATCATGTATGGTCCCCATAAACAGGGAGCAGGCATGATCACCCCATTGGTGGGGACAGAGGCCATTGAGGCCCCCTCAGGAGGTCAGGGGGGCGCCACTTGGGCATTGACAGCCTGACTGCGCGATCAGACTGCAGATGAGGGTCATGGAGACCAGCGTTCGGGGGAGTCATGGAGGCCGGTGATTTCGGGGGCCAGTGCGCACGTGCTGATCTCTCCACTGACAGATCGGTGCATGCGCAGTGGGCACTCAGCACGCTGATGCCAGCCTCTTGGGTGGGATTAGGGGATTACTCCATTCCCCCCCTTACTGGCATGAATCTCATAATGGACTGTGATGCACAGAGTTCTGAAGATTCATTTCACTCAGCTCACCCAGAAAACTGGCAGGAAAAGCTCCTGTATTCCCACCCCTTGGGCACTTAGTACTTTTGGGAGAATCACCCCCCAAGTCTCTCTCTCTGATACTGTAGTGAGGAGAATGTAGGAAACATAGGAGGAGCCTGGTGAATTTGCTGTCATTCTTCTTACTCATAGGCAGGAGAGAAGATGATGCCAATGCCTAGGTGCCAAAGGCAGGAACAGAACTGTAATGAGGAAAGCATGGCAGGACCTGCTCGGCACACAGGGGATGAACCCCAGGAAACCTTCGCTAGACCCAGAGTCTACAGATGGCGCCTAACATACCTGCAGGTGTCAGAGAACCAGTGGTGTCAAAGGCCGCACATGTCCAGGTAACTGGTTGGTCACAGAGTCATAAAGCAATACAGCACGGAAACAGACCCTTTAGCCCTTCCGATCCATGCCGACCATGATGCCCTCCCAGCTAGTCCCAATTGCCGGTGTTTGGCCTATATCCCTCTAATCCTTTCCAATCCATGTACTTATCCAATTACTTCTTAAATGTTGCTATTATATCTGCCTCAACTACTTTTGCTCACAGCTTATTCCATATGCGCACCATTCTCTGCGTGAAGAAGTTGCCCCTCAGATCCTTTTTAAATCTTTCCCCTCTCACTTTAAACCTATGCCCTTCAGTTTTCAATTCTCTTTGCCTGGGAAAAAGACTGTGCATTCATCCTATGGCCCTCATGATTTTATACATTTCAATAAGGTGACCCCTCATTCTCCTACATTCCAAGGAATAAAGTCCTATCCTGACCAATCTCTCCCTATAACCCAGGTCCACTAGTCCTGGTGAGACCGTCGGAAATCTTCTTGGCACTTTTTCCAGTTTATCAGTAAAGAATAAAGAACAGTACAGCACTGGAACAGGGCTTCTGCCCACCAAGTCTGAGTCGACACAGATGCCTCTCTAATCTAATTCCCTGCCTATTCATGTATCTATCCAGATGCCTTTTGAACTTTGTTATGGAAATGTCTTTCCTATAACAGGATGACCAAAACCGTACACAATACTCCAAATGAGAGCTTTCCAATGACTTATACAGCTGCAACAATGTCCCTACTCCTATTTCAATGCCTTGATTGAAGGCCAGTGTGCTAAACACCTTCTTCACCACCCTATGTGACACTGCTTTCAACAAACTATGTACTTGTACGCCTAGGTCCCTCTGTTCCTTAACACTTTCTAGGGCCCTACCATTCACTATATAAGTCCTACCCTGGTTTAAATTTCCAAATGCAACACCTCACACTTATCTGTATTGAAATCCATTTGCCAATCCTCGGCTCAAAGAACAAAGAAAATTACAGCACAGGAACAGGAACAGGCCCTTCGGCCCTCGAAGACTGCATCAACCATGCTGCCCGGCTGACCATATCCCTCCATTCCCATCCTATTTGTGTATTTGTCAAGACCGCTTCTTAAAAGTCACTATTGTATCTGCTTCCATTACCTCCCCTGGCAGCGAGTTCCAGGCACCCACCATCCTCTGTGTAAAAAAGAATTTGCCTCAGACATCTCCTTTAAGCCTTGACCCTCACATCTTAAACCTATGCCCCCAAGTAATTGACTCTTCCACCCTGGGAAAAAGGTTCTGAATATCCACTCTGTCCATGCCTCTCATAATCTTGTAGACTTCTCTCAGGTCGCCCCTCAATCTCCGTCATTCCAGTGAGAACAAACCAAGTTTCTCCAACCTCTCCTCATAGCTAATGCCCTCCATACCAGGCAACACCCTGGTAAATCTTTTCTGTACCCTCTCCAAAGCCTCCACATCCTCCTGGTAGTGTGGCGACCAGAATTGAACACTATATTCCAAGTGCGGCCTAACTAAGGTTCTATAAAGCTGCAATATGACTTGCCAATTTTTAAACTCAAGAGCCCCGGCCATTGAAGGCAAGCATGCCGTATGCCTTCTTGACTACCTTCTCCACCTGCGTTGTCACTTTCAGTGACCTGTGTACCTGTACACCCTCTGCCTGTCAATACTCTTAAGGGTTCTGCCATTTACTGTACATTTCCTATCTGTATTAGACCTTTCAAAATGCATTACTTCACATTTGTCCGGATTAAACTCCATCTGCCATCTCTCTCTGCCCAAGTCTCCAACCGATCTATATCCTGCCACATCCTCTGACAGTCCTCATCGCTATCCGCAATTCCACCAACTTCTGTGTCGTCCGCGAATAATAATCAAATCAGTTACATTTTTTTCCAAATCATTTATATATATCTTACGAACAGTAAAGGTCCCAGCACTGATCCCTGAGGAACACCACTAGTCACAGCCCTCCATTCAGAAACACACCCTTCCACAGCTACCCTCTGTCTTCTATGACTGAGCCAGTTCTGTATCCACCTTGCCAGCTCACCTGTGATCCCATGCAACTTCACCTTCTGCACCAGTCTGCCATGAGGGACCTTATTAAAGGCCTTACTGAAGTCCATGTAGACAACATCCACTGCTCTACCTCATCAATCATCTTCGCCCTTTCCTCAAAAAACTCAAATCAAGTTAGTGAGACACGACCTCCCCTTCACAAAACCATGTTGCCTTTCACTAATAGGTACACTTGTTTCCAAGTGGGAATAAATCCTGTCTCAAAGAACCCTCTCCAATAATTTCCCTACCACTGAAGTAAGACTCACCGGCCTGTAATTACCTGGATTATCCTTGCTACCCTTCTTAAAAAAAGGAACAAAATTGGCTATTCTCCAATCCTCTGGGACCTCCCCTGTAAGGAGTCTAACAACACCAAGTTAAAGTCCAACAGGTTTATTTGGTAGCAAACGCTACCAAATAAGAAGATCTCGCACTCACCTGACGAAGGAGCAGCGCTCCGAAAGCTAGTGGCATTTGCTACCAAATAAACCTGTTGGACTTTAACCTGGTGTTGTTAGACTCCTTATTGTGTTTACCACAGTCCAATGCCGGCATCATAACCTCCCCTGTAGCCAGTGAGGATACAATAATTTCTCTCAGAGGTTCCAGCAATTTCCTCCCTTGCCTCTCTCAGTATTCTGGGGTATATCCCATCAGGTCTTGGGGACTTGTCTACCTTAATGTTTCTCAAGAACCCCAATACCTCCTTCTTTTTGATCTCAACATGACCCAAACTATCTACACACCCTTTCCCAGACTCATCATCCACCAAGTCCTTCTCTTTGGTGAATACTGATGCAAAGTACTCATTTAATACCTCGCCCATTTCCTCTGGCTCCATGCATAGAATCCCTCCCTTGTCCTTGAGTGGGCCAACCCTCTCCCTGGCTATCCTCTTGCTCTTTATATATGTATAAAAAGCCTTGGGATTTTCCTTAATCCTACTGGCCAATTACTTTTCGTGACCCCTTTTAGTCCTCCTTACTCAAGTTTCTTTCTACGTTCCTTGTATTCACACTTGCTTCGTGTGTTCCCAGCCTCCTAGCCTTGACAAATGCTTCCTTTTTCTCTTTGACTAGGCTCACAATATCTCTTGTTATCCAAGGTTCCCAAAATGTGCCATACTTATCCTTGATCCTTACAGGAATTTACCATTCCTGAATTCCTATCAACTTACACTTGAAAACTTCCCACATGCCAGATGTTGATTGGCCCTCAAACATCTGCCCCCAATCTATATTCTTCTGCTCCTACCTAATATGTTGTAATTAGCCTTCCCCCAATTTAGCACCTTTATTTGAGGACTACACTTATCTTTATCCATCAGTACCTTAAAGCTTACTGAATTGTGGTCACTGTTCCTGAACTGCTCCCCTACTGAAACATCGACCACCTGGCCAGGCTCCTTCCCCAATACCAGGTCCAGTACGGCCCCTTCTCTAGTTGGACCATCTAGATACTGCTTCAAGAAGCCCTCCTGTATGCTCCTTACAAACTCTGCCCCATCCATGACCCGAGCATTAAGTGAGTCCCAGTCAATATAGGGGAAGGTAAAATCTCAAGATCCCCCTGTAATTGTTGATAACCTACTTCACTATCAACAATACCTCCTAATTTAGCATCATCCACAAACTTACTAACCATGCCTTGTACATTCACATCCAAATCATTTATATAAATAACGAATAGCAAGGGTCATAGAATCATAGAAATCATAGAAACCCTACAGTGCAGAAGGAGGCCATTCGGCCCATCGAGTCTGCACCGACCACAATCCCACCCAGGCCCTACCCCCACATATTTACCCACTAATCCCGCTAACCTACGCATCTCAGGACTCTAAGGGGCAATTTTTAACCTGGCCAATCAACCTAACCCGCACATCTTTGGACTGTGGGAGGAAACCGGAGCACCCGGAGGAAACCCACGCAGACACGAGGTGAATGTGCAAACTCCACACAGACAGTGACCCGAGCCGGGAATCGAACCCGGGACCCTGGAGCTGTGAAGCAGCAGTGCTAACCACTGTGCTACCGTGCCGCCCAACACTAACTCCTGAGGCACACGACTTGTCACAGGCGTCCAGTCCGAGAACTAACCATCACCTTCTGCTTCATAGCATCGAGCCAAATTTGAATCCAATTAGCTAGCTATACCTGGATCCCATGCAATCTAACCTTCCAGACTCGCCTTCCATGCAGGACCTTATCAAAGGCCTTGCTAAAGTCCATATAGACAACATCTACTGCCCTACCCTCATCCATCCTCTTGCTCGCCTCTTCGAAAAACTCTAAAAGATTCGTCAGACATAACATTCCACGTACAAAGCCATGCTGACTATCCCTAATCAGACCTTGACTATCCAAATGTTTGTAGATGCTGTCCCTCAGAATCCCCTCCAGTAACTTACCCACCACTGATGTCAGGCTCACTGACCTGCAATTCCCTGGCTTGTCTTTTCCACCCTACTTAAACAATGGAACAACATTAGTCACCCTGCAGTCTTCCGGAACTTCACCAGTGGAAAGAAATGAAGCAAATGTCTCTGCAATCTCTTCCCCAGCCACCCACAAGATCCAGGATGCACTTTATCAGGCCCAGGGGAGTTATCCACCATAATGTACTTTAAGGCTGCAAATACCACCTCCCTAATAATATGCTGTGGGCCAAGGCATCACCACTAGCACCCATGATTTTTTCCTCAGTAAACACGAAGGAGAATCATTCATTAAAAATCTCACCCACCTCCTGTTGCTCCACATACAGACAGCCATGCAGATATTTAAGGGAACCTATTCTCTCCCTAGCCACTCTTTTACTCTTAATAGCATAGCTCTTGGACCTCTTGGGATTTTCTTTAACATTAACTGCAAGATCCATCTCATACCCTCTTTTTGCTCTCCTGATTTCCTTCTTAAATCGACTCTTACACTTTATATCAGGGGTCTCCAAACTACGGCCTGCGGGCCACATCCGGCCCGCAGCGGGCTAACATGGGCGACATGGTAGCATAGTGGTTAGCACTCTGCTTCACAGCTCCAGGGACCTGGGTTCGATTCCCGGCTTGGGTCACTGTCTGTGTGGAGTTTGCACATTCTCCTCGTGTCTGCGTGGGTTTCCTCCGGGTGCTCCGGTTTCCTCCCACAGTCCAAAGATGTGCGGGTTAGGTTGATTGGCCATGCTAAAATTGCCCCTTAGTGTCCCGGGATGTGTGGATTAGTGGGTAAATATGTAGGGATATGGGGATAGGGCCTGGGTGGGATTGTGGTCGGTGCAGACTCGATGGGCTGAATGGCCTCTTTCTGCACTGTAGGGGTTCTTTGGAAACATCTGGCCCGCAGCCAGTGGGGTGGGACGGGATTCCCGCTGCCGAAAACACTCCCACGTCCGGAACCCCACCGCTGACTCAGGATCCGGACGCGGGGACGGAAGCCACAGGCTAGACATTTGCTGCCACTCTGCGCGGTGTCTGATGGACCCATGGGAATCCCCGCCCTCTTTACCAGCCTATTGTCCAATCAGAGCTGCCGTCCTGTGACTGGCAGTTCATTAAACGAATCAGCAATTGAGACATCTGTTATCCAATTGCCGCTCTGCATTGACTGAGTGACAGCTGCTTTATCCAATCCGTAAGCTCCATCTGTCTGAAATGAGCGAGAACAATGACAATGATGGCGGCAATTCAGACCAATTCAGTTATGGAAGGAAAAAGGAAAAGAAAAGTGGACAGTGAGTGCCACCTGTTTAATGAAGAATGGGGTGTAAAGTACTTTTGTACAAGCAGGTGATAAAGCCTTGTGTGTCATATGCAACGAAACTGTTGCAGTTTTGAAGGAGTACAATGTACGTCGACACTGAGACCAAACATGAACCAAGTTATTCCCAATTCACAGGAACACAGCGTTCGGAAAAATTTGAATCAATGCAACGCAGGTTGCTTTCCCAACAAGCTTTTTTTTATGCAGAAGATAATTGAAAATGAAGCTTTAAACCAGGGCCAATTACAAACTAGCTTATGTGTTGGCTAAAAGAGGAAAGCCATTCACCGATGGAGATCTCATCAAAGAGTGTATAATGGAAGCAGTGGAGGAGTTAGGCCCAGAAAAAGCAAATCTGTTCAAAATCATCAGTCTTGTGCCAAATACTGTTGCTTGTAGAATCGGGGATATAGGAAGCAATATATTTCATCAAATTGCAGACAAGGCAAGAAATTTTCAGTTGTATTCTCTCGCACTTGATGAATCGACTGATGTGTGTGACACATCACAACTCCTAGTATTTATCCGTGGCGTCGGCAGTGAATTTAATGTGACACAAGAATTAGCATCAGTGCATAGCATGCACAGCGCAGTAACTGGAGAAGACATCTTCAAAGAATTGCAAAAAACTGTGTTAGAATATAACCTGGAGTGGAATAAACTGCAATGCGTGACAATTGATGGAGGAAAGAACATGTCTGGGGTGAAGAAAGGTTTGGTTGGACAAATCACAAAAGCTTGTGAGGTTGGTGGATTCTCAAAGTCCATGTTTCTGCATTGCATTATCCATCAACAAGCATTGTGCGGAAAATATGTGGATATGTCTTGAGTTCAACAGTGAATTTCATTCGATCTCACGGGCTTAATCATCGCCAGTTTATTTATAAAACTAATTTTTTTTCTTTGGCCCCCGAAAATGTATAAAATATACGATGTGGCCCTCGTACTGAAAAGTTTGGAGACCCCTATTTTATATGGTCAATGGGGGAATCACTTGTCCCGATTGCAAATGGGATGTTGGCATTTATTGCAAAAGGACTGGAGAATAAAAGTAGAAAAGTGTTGTTGCAATTGTATCGGGTGTTGGTGAGACCACTTCTGGAGTATTTATCCAGTTTTGGCCTCCTTATTTGAGGAAGGTTGTGGTGCCATTGGAGGCAGTTCAGAGGAGGTTCATCAGATTGATTCCGGGGATGAAAGGGTTGACGTATGAGGAGAGATTAAACAGTTTGGGCTTATACTTGCTGGAGTTTAAAAGGATGGGAAGGGATCTGATTGAGGTACATAAAATTTTAAAAAGGGATTGATAAAGTAAATGTATTCCAAATATTTCCTCTTTTGGGGCAATCTAAAACAAGAAGTCACAGATATAGATTGAGCGGCAGTAGATTTAACACTGAGTTGAGGAGGAACTACTTCTCGCAGAGGGTGGTGAATTTGTGGAACTCACTGCCCCATGGTGCGGTGGAAACGGAATTGTTGAATGATTTCAAGAAGGAGATAGATATATTATTAATTTTAAAAATGGACATGGGGAACAGGTCGGGAGGTGGATTTGAGGCCAAGGAGAGATCAGCCATGATGTGATTGAATGGTGGAACAGGCTTGAAGGGCTGAATTTGCCTGCTTTTGCTCCTGGTTCTATGTTTCAACCTATTTTTGTGTCATCCATGAATTTAGCAATAGCACATTCACTTCCCTCATCCAAGTCATTAATACATATTGTAAATAACTGTGGCCCCAGCACTGATCCCTGTGGCACTACACTAGTTACAGGTTGTCATCCTGAAAATGTCCCTCTCTGGCCAACAGTTAGTTAATCCTCTATCCATGCTAATATACTACCCCCAACACCATGGACTCATATCCTATTTAATAACCTTGAGTGCGGTTGTCGAATGCTTCTTGGAAATGCTAGTATAGTCACTGATTCCAAGGGGATCTTTTACTCGAGATTGTTTATTAAATCTGCCCCATCACCAGATCCAAAATAGCCTGATCCCTGGTTGGATCCACAACATATTGTTCCAGAAAAATTGTCTATGAACTCTTGGATTATCTCTGTCAATTTGATTTTCCCAATCCATGTGAAGATTAAAGTCACCCATGATTATGTACGGCTTTTTTTGCATGCCCTCATTATCTTCTGATTTATCTTCCATCCGACAGTATAACTACTTTTAGGGAGCCTATAGACTACTCCCATCAGTGTCTTCCCCTTTTTATTTCTCATGTCCACCTGTATGGATTCTATGTCTTCTCATCCAAGATCATTTCTTGCTATCGTTATCGTACTTATTCAATCTCATACTAACTAAAGCTACACCAACAGGCTTCCTGTACCACAGTGCCATGGCCAGCCAGCTCATCCACCCTACAACCCCCACTCTCATCCAAACAAGCTGAAAAGAACCACAAGCCTGTTGAATGTTTGCAGAGGCTGATACTCCTGTCCTCTGGCCTGCCTTAGCTGCAGTCACACCCTTCTGTCCATGACCACTTTCCAAACCAAATGATTAAGGGTATGACCACCTCCTGAAACAAAGCATCTCCCTTAAATTTTTACCCTCTCACCTTGAACCCATGCCCACTTGTAATTGACACTTCCATCCTAGGAAAAAGCCTCCGACTATCCACCCTATCTATGCCTCAGTTTTGTAGACCATCTGGGGCGGCATGGTGGCACAGTTGTTCGCAACTGGAGTGAGCGCAAAAAGCCCCGTTTCTTTGACATTGGAACTAATGGATACCAGCAAGTGCCTGCATCATGGAATGCATGTCCTGACAAAATGGAGATGATCATTCATCCTTTTCCTGCACTGGATGGCTGTCCTCTTCTCCAGGGTGCCGACACTGACCACCGCTTTCCTTGCTGGGCTAGCAAGCTTGCTGGCTGGTTTTCTTCCAGAGTGTAGCACGTCACGGCAGGCTCCACAACATTGAGTAGGCTCTCCGGGGAGACGTCAAAAAACTTGGGGCAGATTTCCTGACAGCCATCATTTCCTGGTGACCTATGAAGTGTGTTGCTGTGAACTGGAGTGGCCTTTAATTGTGGTGCTCAGATGGTCACAACATTGAGGTGACAGCGGGACGGGCAAATCAGAGGCCACCCCACCAGTGATATGGCAAGAAATCAATAAAGGCTGAGAAGCTGCCACTGCTGTCAGCTGGCTCAATGCCACTTATTCCGCCCACCATCGGCCTTTGCCAATTTCCAAGAAAATCCCACCCCTTAACTTTGTTTCTCTCTCCACAGATGCCGCCAGGCCAGAGATTTCCAGAATTTTCTGTTTTTATACCATTGCAATTAGATAGCTGCTTGTGAAGTGTCAAAGAATCCATTCAAGTAATTGAAAATTACTCCAGTACTAGGGGAATGGAACCAGAGAACCATAGAACCACTGAAGTGCAGAAGGGTCCAGCCCAATTTTGACCCCAAAGAATCAAAGGAACTTGAAGCTGTGTAAGACTTGGAGGAGTTTGCAGCGATGCGACAGGTTAAGGCCCAAGAAGTTTGTTTTCCGATTGGGTTAACATTTTCTGGTTGCAAGAATCTCATTAGTCTGAATTAGACTTGAATCTTTGACATCAGAGTTGAAAGCAAATCCAATCTCCAAACACCTAACATTCCCACAAATCATAGAATCCCTACAGTGCAGAAGGAGCCATTTGGCCTGTGGAGTCTACACCGACTCTCCGACGGAGCACCTTACCCAGACCCAACCCCCGCCCCATTCCCTTTATCCCACGCATTTTATCCCACTGTGTGCAGGAGGGTTTCCTGACACAATATGTGGATAGGCCGACAAGAGGTGAGGCCACATTGGATTTGGTACTGGGAAATGAACCGGGCTAAGTGTTAGATTTGGTTGTGGGAGAGCACTTTGGAGATAGTGACCACAATTCGGTGTCTTTTGTTATTGCAATGGAGAGGGATAGGGCCGCATGGCAGGGCAAGGTTTACAATTGGGGGAGAGGTAATTATGATGCGATTAGGCAAGAATTAGGGGGCATAAGATGGGAACAGAAACTGTCAGGGAAAGGCACTAATGAAAAGTGGAACTTTTTCAAGGAACAAATACTGGGTGTCCTTGATAGGTATGTCCCTGTCAGGCAGGGAGGAAATGGCCGAGTGAGGGAACCATGGTTCACGAAAGAGGTGGAATGAATTGTGAAAAGAAAGAGGGAAGCTTATGTAGGGATGAGGAAACAAGGTTCAGATGGCTCGATTGAGGGTTACAAGTTAGCAAGGAACGAGCTGAAAAAGGGGCTTAGGAGAGCTAGGAGGGGACATGAGAAGTCCTTGGCAGGTCGGGTCAAGGAAAACCCCAAGGCTTTTTACTCTTATGTGAGGAATAAAAGAATGACCAGGGTGAGATTAGGGCCGGTCAAGGACAGTAGTGGGAACTTGTGTATGGAGTCAGTAGAGATAGGCGAGGTGATGAATGAATACTTTTCTTCAGTGTTCACCAAGGAGAGGGGCCATGTTTTTGAGGAAGAGAAGGTGTTACAGGCTAATAGGCTGGAGGAAATAGATGTTCGGAGGGAGGATGTCCTGGCAGTTTTGAATAAACTGAAGGTCGATAAGTCCCCTGGGCCTCATGAAATATATCCCAGGATTCTTTGGGAGGCAAGGGATGAGATTGCAGAGCCTTTGGCTTTGATCTTTGGGTCCTCACTGTCCACGGGGATGGTGCCAGAGAACTGGAGAATGGCGAATGTTGTTCTTCTGTTTAAGAAAGGGAATAGAAATGACCCTGGTAATTATAGACCAGTTAGTCTTACTTCGGTGGTTAGTAAATTGATGGGAAAGGTCCTGAGGGATGGGATTTACGACCATTTAGAAAGATGCGGATTAATCCGGGATACTCAGCACGGATTCGTGAAGGGCAAGTCGTGCCTCACAAATTTGATTGAATTTTCTGAGGAGGTAACTAAGTGTGTTGATGAAGGTAGGGCAGTTGATGTCATATACATGGATTTTAGTAAGGCGTTTGACAAGGTCCCCCATGGTCGGCTTATGATGAAAGTGAGAGGGTGTGGGATAGAGGGAAAGTTGGCCGATTGAATAGGTAACTGGCTGTCTGATCGAAGGCAGAGGGTGGTGGTGGATGGAAAATTTTCGGATTGGAGGCAGGTTGCTAGCGGAGTGCCACAGGGATCAGTGCTTGGTCCTCTGCTCTTTGTGATTTTTATTAATGACTTAGAGGAGGGGGCTGAAGGGTGGATCAGTAAATTTGCTGATGACACCAAGATTGGTGGAGTAGTGGATGAGGTGGAGGGCTGTTGTAGGCTGCAAAGAGACATAGATAGGATGCAAAGCTGGGCTGAAAAATGGCAAATGGAGTTTAACCCTGAGAAATGTGAGGTGATTCATTTTGGTAGGACTAATTTAAATGTGGATTACAGGGTCAAAGGTAGGGTTCTGAAGACTGTGGAGGAACAGAGAGATCTTGGGGTCCATATCCACAGATCTCTAAAGGTTGCCACTCAAGTGGATAGAGCTGTGAAGAAGGCCTATAGTGTGTTAGCTTTTATTAACAGGGGGTTGGAGTTTAAGAGCCGTGGGGTTATGCTGCAACTGTACAGGACCTTGGTGAGACCACATTTGGAATATTGTGTGCAGTTCTGGTCACCTCACTATAAGAAGGATATGGAAGCGCTGGAAAGAGTGCAGAGGAGATTTACCAGATGCTGCCTGGTCTGGAGGGTAGGTCTTATGAGGAAAGGTTGAGGGAGCTAGGGCTGTTCTCTCTGGAGCGGAGGAGGCTGAGGGGAGACTTAATAGAGGTTTATAAAATGATGAAGGGGATAGATAGAGTGAACGTTCAGAGACTATTTCCTCGGGTGGATGGAGCTATTACAAGGGGGCATAACTATAGGGTTCGTGGTGGGAGATACAGGAAGGATATCAGAGGTAGGTTCTTTACGCAGAGAGTGGTTGGGGTGTGGAATGGACTGCCTGCAGTGATAGTGGAGTCAGACACTTTAGGAACATTTAAGCGGTTATTGGATAGGCACATGGAGCACACCAGGATGATAGGGAGTGGGATAGCTTGATCTTGGTTTCAGATAAAGCTCGGCACAACATCGTGGGCCGAAGGGCCTGTTCTGTGCTGTACTGTTCTATGTTCTATGTTCTAATCCCTCTAACTTGCACACCATGGGACACTAAGGGACAATTTAGCATAGCCAATGCACCTAATCTGCACACCTTTGGTGTGTGGGAGAAACCAGAGCACCTGGAGGAAACCCACACAGACTCAGGGGAACATGCAAACTCCATACAGTCACCCAAGGCTGGAATCAAACCTGGGTCCCTGGTACTGTGAGGCAACAGTGCTCACCACCGAATCAAATCTAAATTACTCAATTCCCACTAAAGGCATATAGTACAAACATTTCCAAATCTCTGGAATAAAAATATTTCCCATTGATCACTTTGATTAATCCAAACTTACTTGTGCATTCCACGGTGTTCCTCATGCCAAACCTGGATTCTCTCCTCCCACTGCTCTCTGCTAAGTTTATGCTGCTCCACAACACTGTAGATGAAGAAAAACTTGCATTATTTAATACAGAAAGTGCTTTTAAATAAAAAAACTAAAACGCTAGATTTGTTAATTTATTCCTTCTGCCTGCAATGGGTCCAGAAGCACACATCACTATAATTAAAAAGACTAATGGAATGCTGGCATTTATATCCAGACAACAAGAATGCAAGATCATACTTCAGCCCTGGTTAGATCACACCTGGAATACCAAGTAGTTCTGGACATCAGAGGACCGATAAAATGCTCGTGGAGGGACTGTGGCAGAGGTTTACCAGAATGGTTCCTGAACACAAAGGGTTAAGCTAGTTGGAGAGATTGCACAAACTCAGGTCGCTGTTTTCACTAGAATTTAGATGGTTCAGGGTTAATTTTATGAAGGTTTATAAGATATTAAAGGGAACGGATAACAGGTTTTTGTCAAAGATATTAGGGAACATGGGAAAAAGATGGGTATATGGAGCTTTGTCACAAATCAGCCATGATCTCACCGAACAGTAAAACAGGTTCAAGGGATTACATGGTCTACTCCAATTCAAACATACGTATGAAAGCAACATGGCTCGCATAAGTGAGGTCCAATGATGGTTCATCAAAGCACTTCTAGGAGAAGGTAGTAAATTCAGTACTGATAAGCTTGTAAAATGGTATGACTTGTGTTAGTGATTTCACTGAAAAATACTGACTGGTCCTAACCAGACAGATCCAAAATGAGTCAATCGAAATTTAAAATCTTAAATGCGCCAAAATACCATCCCTGCACCCAATTAATTTTTAATTCTCAATTTCTTTATTTTTTTCAGACTTGTAATCTGGAGTAGTTCTTGGATCTCAAAACTTGGCCCCTCTCCTCAGTCATGGAACTGGCATGGATGATGGAGCCTGACCCCTTAACCATGGTGGTGTCCTGGACTTTGGATCTGCATAATGCTACTGGCTGTGGCCCAACTTTCTTCATAAATAAATGTAAATATATAAAAGCTTTCCACACCAGTTTGGAGGAAGAATGAATGGGGGCAAAAAACATTCAGATTTTATATACACTGCGAGTATAGAAGTCTTGGAATGGACTTTCAACATATATATTACTCAAGAGAAGGAAATTATCAAGGATACATCTATAAACTAGAGAAACAGTGAGATGTATAACAAAAAAGGCACAATATTGCAAAATACTGCTAATGCATGTATATCCAAATTTGTTCTTTGGCAGCAAAGATATGATGTGGAGATGCCAGCGTTGGACTGGGGTAAACACATTAAGAAGTCTCTCAACACCAGGTTAAAGTCCAACAGGTTTATTTGGTAGCAAAAGCCACTCGCTTTCAGAGCGCTCGCTGCTCCTTCGTCAGGCGAGTGGGATTTCAGTTCACAAGCAGGGCATGTAAAGACACAAACTCAATTTACAAAATAATGGTTGGACTGCGAGTCTTTACAGGTAATCAAGTCTTAAAAGGTACAGACAATGTGAGTGGAGAGAGGGTTAAGCACAGGTTAAAGAGATGTGTATTGTCTCCAGCCGGGACGGTGACCGCTGAAGTTACAATCAACAGGCATGAATGTTCTCTTCCTGTTGGGGAACACTCCAGCGGTCACGGGCATTCGGCCTCTGATCTTCAGGTAAGCGTTCTCCAAGGCGGCCTTCACGACACACAACAGCGCAGAGTCGCTGAGCAGAGACTGACAGCCAAGTTCCACACACACGAGTACGGCCTCAACCGGGATCTTGGGTTCATGTCACACTATCTGTAACCCCCACGACTTGCCTGGGCTTGCAAAATCTCACTAACTGTCCTGGCTGGAGACAATACACATCTCTTTAACCTGTCCTTAACCCTCTCTCCACTCACATTGTCTGTACCTTTTAAGACTTGATTACCTGTAAAGACTTGCATTCCAACCATTATTTTGTAAATTGAGTTTGTGTCTTTATATGCCCTGTTTGTGAACTGAAATCCCACACACCTGGAAAGGAGCACTCCGAAAGCTAGTGGCTTTTGTTACCAAATAAACCTGTTGGACTTTAATCTGGTGTTGTGAGACTTCTTACTGAGCAAAGATATGGCCATAAGAGATCAGTGGTATGCATATAAAGTTAAATCAGTGCTTGAATTCGCTGATATTTTAGAATTTATCCACCAGATAGCAAAAAGCCCTTTACAAACATCTGGGTTCAATTCAAATCTTTTCAGGAGATAGAAACCTGGGCTTTTTTAAAAAATACTTTTCCAATTCAATCAAATCAAGTCTAATTCAGAGTCTCAACAAGTTGAGACTGTTCCGATCCAGGCTGACAAGACAGAGCATGCAATCCTCTACCCTGTCTTGGGCCTGATCTGCATGAGCCAAGCTGATTGGAGCAGGCGGAGAATTCTTCCTCCAAGGCTTGATCTCATTTGCATTTTAGCCAAAAGGCCGAGATACCGCTTTTAAAAATTGCTTCATCTGAAACATATGAAGCTTAAATGCAACCCAATGACCTCAACCAAGTGCAGCTTCCGCATAACTACTTGACAGCTCCATTATTATGGGCAAGCGAGCAATGCATATAGTTAATGGGATTAAATGCAATAGGTGTGAGGAGGTTCATGTGGAGCATAAATGTCAGTGTAGATCAGTGGGATTGAACATCTAGTTTGAGCTGTAGACTATAAAAATGCACTTTGCAATTTCAGCTTCACTGAAAAACACAAGTCATACCCTTTTACATTCTAGAAAGAATCACAGAACCCTGCAGCGCAGGAGGCCATTCGGCCCATCGAGTCTGCACCAACCACAATCGCACCCAGACCCTATCCCCATTACCCCATAGCCCCATGCATTTAGCCTACCTAATCCCCTGACACTAAGGGGCAATTTTAACATGGCCAATCCACCTAACCCGCACATCTTTGACCAAGGAACCTTATAAGCTTCTGCAAATCTCACTTTGCAGAACATAATGACGTTGAAAGAACTGAATCAAATCAAAAGGGCAAAATATTTTGGGCGTTGAACAAATGTTAAGTCGTAGTCCTATTTTTTTATTTTATATAATTCTTTTAATTTTATATACTGCTAAGGGAAACAATTTATGCCTCTGTTCTAACCTGCACACAACTACAAATTCAGTTTACCAGCTGACTCTCATCTCCAGCCGAGTTTCCATCAAACAGTACAATCACATACTGTATAAAGACAGGAACAACAGCATATACCCTGGAAATGTTTGCTTGGCAAAACATTAATTGTGCACAGGAGCATGATCATTCTCTGCAACACCAGGCCACTTTTGTTCCTTGGAAATAGGGTACTAGAAAATTTGCACGAAGGCGACTTATATCAGATGCAAGAGCAGTTGATACATAGCTGATCACATTCCATCATGGGCAATGGTTCAGTTGTACTCCCTTATGAAGTCAAAACTAGTTGAATATAGAAAATAAGCTATTAATACCTCAATACTAAACAAGAACAAGAGAGGGGCTAGGAGTGCATTTTTTAAACTAATGATACAGCCTAGATAGAATGAGGGGGTGATTAGCTCAATTGGCTATTGTGCGGTTCAGAATAAAGCAAACAGCGCAAGTGGATAGAGCTGAAAAAGGGGCTTAGGAGAGCTAGGAGGGGACACGAGAAGTCCTTGGCGGGTCGGATCAAGGAAAACCCCAAGGCTTTTTACTCTTATGTGAGGAATAAAAGAATGACCAGGGTGAGGTTAGGGCCGGTCAAGGACAGTAGTGGGAACTTGTGTATGGAGTCAGTAGAGATAGGCGAGGTGATGAATGAATACTTTTCTTCAGTGTTCACCAAGGAGAGGGGCCATGTTTTTGAGGAAGAGAAGGTGTTACAGGCTAATAGGCTGGAAGAAATAGATGTTCGGAGGGAGGATGTCCTGGCAGTTTTGAATAAACTGAAGGTCGATAAGTCCCCTGGGCCTGATGAAATGTATCCTAGGATTCTTTGGGAGGCAAGGGATGAGATTGCAGAGCCTTTGGCTTTGATCTTTGGGTCCTCGCTGTCCACGGGGATGGTGCCAGAGGACTGGAGAATGGCGAATGTTGTTCCTCTATTTAAGGAAGGGAATAGAAATGACCCTGGTAATTATAGACCGGTTAGTCTTACTTCGGTGGTTGGTAAATTGATGGAAAAGGTCCTTAGGGATGGGATTTACGACCATTTAGAAAGATGCGGATTAATCCGGGATAGTCAGCACGGATTCGTGAAGGGCAAGTCGTGACTCACAAATTTGATTGATTTTTTTGAGGAGGTAACTAAGTGTGTTGATGAAGGTAGGGCAGTTGATGTCATATACATGGATTTTAGTAAGGCGTTTGATAAGGTCCCCCATGGTCAGCTTATGATGAAAGTGAGGAGGTGTGGGATAGAGGGAAAGTTGGCCGATTGGATAGGTAACTGGCAGTCTGATCGAAGACAGAGGGTGGTGGTGGATGGAAAATTTACGGATTGGAGGCAGGTTGCTTGCGGAGTGCCGCAGGGATCAGTGCTTGTTCCTCTGCTCTTTGTGATTTTTATTAATGACTTAGAGGAGGGGGCTGAAGGGTGGATCAGTAAATTTGCTGATGACACCAAGATTGGTGGAGTAGTGGATGAGGTGGAGGGCTGTTGTAGGCTGCAAAGAGACATAGATAGGATGCAAAGCTGGGCTGAAAAATGGCAAATGGAGTTTAACCCTGAGAAATGTGAGGTGATTCATTTTGGTAGGACTAATTTAAATGTGGATTACAGGGTCAAAGGTAGGGTTCTGAAGACTGTGGAGGAACAGAGAGATCTTGGGGTCCATATCCACAGATCTCTAAAGGTTGCCACTCAAGTGGATAGAGCTGTGAAGAAGGTCTATAGTGTGTTAGCTTTTATTAACAGGGGGTTGGAGTTTAAGAGCCGTGGGGTTATGCTGCAACTGTACAGGACCTTGGTGAGACCACATTTGGAATATTGTGTGCAGTTCTGGTCACCTCACTATAAGAAGGATGTGGAAGCGCTGGAAAGAGTGCAGAGGAGATTTACCAGGATGCTGCCTGGTTTGGAGGGTAGGTCTTATGAGGAAAGGTTGAGGGAGCTAGGGCTGTTCTCTCTGGAGCGGAGGAGGCTGAGGGGAGACTTAATAGAGGTTTATAAAATGATGAAGGGGATAGATAGAGTGAACGTTCAAATACTATTTCCTCGGGTGGATGGAGCTATTACAAGGGGGCATAACTATAGGGTTCGTGGTGGGAGATACAGGAAGGATATCAGAGGTAGGTTCTTTGCGCAGAGAGTGGTTGGGGTGTGGAATGGACTACCTGCAGTGATAGTGGAGTCAGACACTTTAGGAAGATTTAAGCGGTTATTGGATAGGCACATGGAGCACACCAGGGTGATAGGGAGTGAGATAGCTTGATCTTGGTTTCAGATAAAGCTCGGCACAACATCGTGGGCCGAAGGGCCTGTTCTGTGCTGTACTGTTCTATGTTCTATGTTCCCTGTCCTGGTCGAGGTAAACCTGGGACCTGCTCCTCACCCTAGTAAAAATCACAGCAACCCTTGAATAATTTAGGACACTACTGGAGAAGAAGCAGTTGCTGCAAAAATATCTAACTGGAAACAGTGGTGGAAGCAGAATCCAACCTACCCTAGTTAACCGTGACAGACCCACAGAACTCTTTAACCCTATGAGCAGCCATCATCATTAGTTCCTTAGGGAGGTTCTTCCAATTGTCTCCTAAAGTTATAACTATGGAAATCCAGGGCCTATATATATTTAAAATGCAGAACCCCCAAAGGCTGAACTATGTAGAAAGCTAAGATTTGAACTTGATTCAGCCCAAACGAGAAGTCACGAGTTCCTGTGCAAGTTCTTATATTCACCTACCGCTGTGGGAGCAGGCGGTCAGATGTAAGGTAGCCAGTTTTGTGTGCCTCCATGTTGAAGTCTCCAAACTTTGCCTGGACTGCATAGGAAGCAAGCAACACAGCTGTTTCAGGTGGGCAATAAATTTCATCAGAAAGAATGCCTTCCTTGACCTGAAGGAAGAAAAGTTTTTGGGTGACCTCCTGGATTAGCTCCTCAGCCACATCTTCTGGGAAGAACTTGCCACGAAATTTGAACTGAACAGGGTTTTCTTTCTTTAAATCCTGGTGAGATACCTAACAGGAAAGCAAACGCTTTGATCACTTCTGAAACCAAAATCAAAATGACATTCCACTATTAAAATGGCACCACTTTAATTAGAAGTCTTTAATTAGAAGTCACTAAAAACCTAATTTACATTACATTTTTTCTGAAATGTACACTAAATGTACACTAAACAAGGCAATTGCAAGAATGCAATGCAATGAGAACACCAGTCAACCTTTGTAATCACTTTTTCTGATCTTGAACTACCATTTTCTAGGAACAAATCACTTAATCTGCAAAGTCCATTTTCCATCGCTAAACCATATAAAGAAACCAAGAAGAAACTGGACTCAAAGCCTTACTTCGTGCCAAGTGTTGCGAAGTTGTAAAATTGTCTGGTAAAAGGTGGGGTTTTTTTCTGTGCTTAGAAAGTAAAAAAAAATGCAAGTACACAAAGAGTGCCAAAAATGAAACATCTGAATCGGAAGGCCAAGCAGCAGGGTTACCAAGGCAACAGACTTTAAGGCTTCTGAATTTTTTTGAATTCAGCCAATCAAATTTGAATCAGGCACTTAAATACCAAGAACCTATTAAATTTAAATTTGAGGGTTTTGGGCAACCTAGGGCCAATCATATTGTGGAGGATATAGACATGTCATCGCAGGTATAAAAGGAAGGGGGCAGTGCAACAGAGGAGGAGAGCAACTGCAATCTGCCACAGCTCATAGCTATTAGCTCGAAGCCTCATCTCGATAGCGAAGGTACCAAAGAAGACAGAAGTTTCAGACAGGAGAATCAACAGAGAAGGTCCAGAATATTCTGGAAGACACAAAACCTGGTTGTAATTTAGAGAGGGACTAAAATTCTATGTTTTTGTTAATAACATAGAATTGTTTTTATCTGAACAGCATTCCATTAGAATCATGTTTAATTTGTTTTGTTAATAATTTAGTTAATTTGTTCATTGTTGTTTAAATAAATAAATTGTTACTTGTTGACTTGAGTGTGTGTCAGAGAGTTATTTTGATTTAACCACTAAAAGTTGCTGAAGAGCAGATCGTACCACTTCACACTCACTTTTACAGATTATGAGGCGAGGTACTCCTCTTCGAGTGGTTAGCTGTTTGTTCTCTGAGGGGGGAATCCACCTCCACTTCATAACACAAGTTAACAGAAATCAGTTAGCCCTGGGAAATGTGTTGACAGGGTGAGGTTGGCAAATCTACTAACCAGTGTGCTTGCTAAACACTGATGCTCAGTATTTGGTAAGATTGGGAATTCCCTGGTTAGTATTGATATGGTGTTATCTAACTGGAATGCAACCATTTTCCTTACTTTACAGCTGTACCTCAGTGGTAGCTAACCAACTATAACTGGGTCTCTGAATAGGTTTAAATCATTGTGGATGACTAATCAGTTCTAACTGCTGTGTTTCTAAAAGGTTAGGTAAATTAGAGATATTTACGAAAGCACAGTTTGAGGATTCTGCATAGAGTGACAAAGGGAATTTGACGAGACTGGGAATTTGACTCAGAGAAATATGATGCTATGTAAAATAAAGATCGTAATTCTTTTTTCTGCTAAATTACGAAATTATCTTTATTTTTGATTACTTAGTTTGCACACGAGGTTTATAGTCTATAGGGTGGCAAAGTGGTTAGCACTGCTGCCTCACAGCGCCAGGGAGCTGGGTTTGATTCCTGGCTTGGGTCACAGTCTGCGTGGAGTCTGCACATTCTGCCCGTGTCTGCATGAGTTTCCTTCGAGTGCTCCGGTTTCCTCCCACAGTCCGAAAGACATACCTGGTTAGGTGCATTGGCCATGCTAAATTCTCCCTCTGTGTACCTGTGACGACTAGGGGATTTTCACAGTAACTTCATTGCAGTGTAATGTAAGCCTACTTGTGATACTAATAAATAAACTTAAAAACTAATCATGTGCTTCAGAATTACTTGATGCTGCAATGGCTCCATTTTACCGTGGTTAGACTTTAAGTTTGACAGGAAACATTGTGGTCAATGGATGATTTTTGAGGAGAGTTGCTTCAGGTAAAGACTAGGTTAACACGAGGCTGGAAAAATTGTGCAGGATGGAGGGCTTCAGATTCCTGAAGCATTAGACTAGTTCCAGGGAAGGAGAGATTTGTACAAACCAGCTAGGTTAGATCTCACCAATGTCTCTCAAGGAAGGTTAATGAAATAACTTCTTCAAGGCAGTGTTCCCTTCACCAGTTTCCCTTTATTTACAAACTCAATTCCACTTGCTTCAGGTACAAAGTCATATATATATATTACACACACACATACAGATGAGACTTCCTGAATTGGGCAGGCAATCATTACCTCAATCAGGGAACCACAATGTTTCAGAACCAGATCCGGTACCTGCAACTCAGTGTCTGACATGGGTGGAGTGTATCCAACAGGCGCTAGTCTTCTACGATCCAAGGGCCGGAGTTCCTGTTCACTCCATTCCTCGGGAGACAAAGGAGTAGCCGTGGCTCCACCCGCAGTGTCCAATTCAGACTCCTAAGTCCTAACTGTGAGCGACAGAGAGCAGAGGAAGCCAGTCTAGGAGGACGCTCCTCGGTTCTCAGTTGGCTGGGCATAGTTAGCTCCTGGCCGAACTGCGATTTCAAGGCCCGCACCTGGCCCAGATGTTTTTATTCTCGAAAGCCTTATCCAAGCATATTTTGTTGGATACTGGCCTCGTCCTTGAGTCTACTGTTCCTGGTAGCCACGCTGGACCCTTGGCGTAATTCTTTGCCAGTATTTTTTCACTGGTCTCCAATTCTTGCCCCTGGTGGCTGTTGTCGTGGCCTTTGCATTGAGCTTCTTCCTGCCTTTCCAAGTTCTCCACACATCCACACCCCGCACCCCCCCTCCCCCCACAGTGCAAAAGGAGGCCATTTGGCCCATCGTGCCTACACCAACAATCCCACCCAGGCCCTATCCCCTGACCCCCACCTATTTAACCCGCTAATCCCCCTGACCTAAGCTGCACATCTTTGGAGTTGTCTGTCCATGAGCAACTCTGCGAATGCTTTTCCATTGTTGTATGGGGCAAGGGAAGGTTGTCCTATAAACAAAATATTAACAGGGGAGCTTGGTGTTCATTGACGCTGCCAGCTGCTTTTTAAAACCAGCTTTTAAAGTCTGACCGCTCTCTCCACAAGGCCGTTCAACGATAGATGGTATGGTGCCATCCTGATGTGACGAATTCCATTCAATTTCATGAATCTGGTGAACTCCTAGCTGGCAAAAGGTATCCATTTGTCAGAGACTAGCACCTCTGGGGTCCCATGTGTCGAAAAGGAAGTGCAAAGTTTCTCTATCATTATTTTTGTGATCACCTAATGTACCCTATGGATGTTCATCTACTCGGAGTAGCTGTCCATTATGACTAGAAACATTGAACCCATGAATGGACCTGCATAACCCATGTGCAGCCTAGTCCATGGTCTACCTGGCCATTCCCATAGGTGTAGGGGAGTTGCTGATGGCACCTTTAGTTCTTGCTGGTATTGCTGGCACCGACCCATAAGCGCTGCTATATCTGCATCCAATCTGGGCCACTAAACATAGCTTTTTGCCAACATCTTCGTTTTGGATATTCCAGGGTGTCCATGATGTAGTTCAGCCAGTATGGAATGGCGACCCTGACTCGGAACAACCACTCATGCCCCCCATAGCAGTATGCCATCTTCTACAGTGAGCTGCTCTCTCCGACTCCAACACGGGTGGAATAGGGGCAGTACTGGTCTTTCTGTTTCTCCTGTCAGCATTAATTGTTTAACCTTTGCAATTATTATTATATGTGGCCACTGGAAGAGAAACCAGAAATTCATTGTCATTCCCGTCTCTTCTACTTGTTGTACCATCAGTCTGCTAAAGGCAGCCTACTTATGACAACTGCGTTTGCCACTCTGCCTCCCAGCCGGTGTTCCAACTGATAGTTGTAAGCAGCCAATAATAGCACCCAGTACCGGATAAGGGCCGATGCCATCGTTGGCACCACTTTGTCCTCTCTTAGTAGCCCCAGTAGCAGCTTGTGATCGGTGACAATCACAAATTTCTGCCCATAAAGGTATTGATGAAATTTTTTATTACCGCCAACCATCTTTTTCAATGTGGGCGTACTTTCTTTCCACTACGTTCAACGTCCTGGAGGCATATGCTATCGGGCATATGGCATTTGGCAATCTTCATGCTAATACCACCCCAATGCCTTACGGAGATGCATCACAGGTTAGCACTAACTCTTATCTCGGATCATAATCTGCCAAGACATTCAACGATAATAGTCATTCCTGAACTCTCTTAAAGCCAGAATTTGATAGGCAGATTAATCCCAAGCTTGATCCTTTTTTTGCAGTTGATGTAGCGGAACCAAGATGGAGGCCTGGTTTGGTATAAATTTTCCATAGTATGTCACCAGCCCCAGAAACGACCGTAACTCCTGGATGGACCTGGGAGCTGGAGTGTCTTTAATCACCCGCACCCAGTCCACCAATGAATGTAGACCCAACTTGTCCAATTTGTATGCCAGATAGGTCACTTGAGTACCAGGAAGGCACATTCTTCCCTTCTTAGGCACACACCGGCCCATGAAAAATGACTTAGAATTTACTCCAGGTTCTGTAGGTGTTCCACCTTTGTTTTACCTGTATTGTGAACCATGTAACATGTTCTCCATTGTTTTCTGGAAGATCGAGCAGGCAGACGATACCCCAAAAGGTAACCTTATGTATTGACAGAGGCCTTTTAGAGTATTGAAGGTGGACTATTTCTGCGAATCTTCCTTCAGTTGCAACAGCAAATAAGCATGAATAATACCTAATTCTGAAAATAAGAGTCCCCCTGCCAACTTTACACATAAATCCTTGATCTGGGAAATTGGATATTTGTCCAACTGCGAATAACAGTTTATCATTTGCTTAAAAGTCCCCACAAAGATGGACTGAACCAGCTGGCTTCAAAATAGGCACGGCCAGTGCTGCCCATTCTGCGACAGGTTTTATGATACCTCCTTGTTCCAGTCTTCTAATTTCTGTTTCCTTTTTCCTTAAAGCAAACTGAGTATCCACAATACTCAGAGGTTTCCCTGTATAAGTTCTCAGTCATGCTGAAGTCTTGATTGAAGTTAAGGGTTGGAAGCTAGTGCAAATTTTACTGAACACTGATTCTCTGACCACCAATACATTCGCACCCTTATCGACCTCTATTAGTACTGCACATCCATTTTATCGTACAGTTATCTTAATTGGGTCCGATTTGGACATTGCTATACAGCTTAATTGTTCCACGACGGATGGAAGTGTACCTTCCAGGCTGTGCACTTCCCTGGACACTGGCCTACATGTAGTTTTCCTAAATCTAGGTCTTGAGGGCTGCTCTGACTCTGGCAACAATTACAATGCCTTGCTGGGCGGGATTCTGAAGGGACTGTTGACTATCTGGTCAAAGTTTGGTTTTGCTTTTGGGCTGGATTGTGGGCAGATCTGGTTTACTTGTATCTGGATACAATATCCGGAGGCTATGTAATCGCTTGCACTCAAGCGGTGGTCCCCGAACTCAGTCGAACTGGCATGGGTGTCCACTTCCATCTGGATACCCTGCAACTCATCAGCCCCACTTGCAGCATTTTCCAATGATAAGGCCAGCTATAGTGCCTGTTTGAAGTCCAGCTAGGCTTCAGCCAACAGGTGTTTCTGGATAGTTACATACCAGCAGTCTCTAAGCATCTCATTAAGCGTCAACCCAAATTCACATACTTCCACCAGTCGTCTCAACCTTGTTTGGAAACAGACTGCCCTGTCTCCCGGTACCTTCTCAGGATCAGTGGTGGTTTAGGGTCATAATACCCCTCACTAGTTCCACCAATTCCTGGACGTTAAGCTGTGAATAATGGCAAATGCCGATGATCCACAAACAGTGAGAAAAATTACTCCTCTCTTTTCATATAACAATGTTGTTAGTCCTAAAAAAAAGTAACAAATGCATTGCACACATTTGACCCTGCTGTGGAGAACTGGGCCCAAAGAATCCAGTTTCCCAAACAGAGGCATGATGCCTAAAAATGGCTTCGTGAAACCAGCGGTTCGCAAGCAAGTTCCTTATGGTCATTCTTTTTCCATGTCGCTATAACTCCTCAGCAGCCGGTATCCCTTCACCAAATTCCTTTTATTTGAAAATTTAACTGGACTCCCAAGAGTGTTTCAGGTATAAAGTCAGAATCCGGAGTGTCAGTAGCCCTGAAACTCCTCAAGAGAGACTCCCTGATTGGGCAAGCAATCATTACCCCAATCAGGGAGCTCATACTCCAAGAGGCCAACTTCATGGGCCTTGCTGAGGTCATCACAGTTAATCAGTGTTAGTGCTCAGCAATGTTAAAACTAACTGGCAGAAGTGAATACCAGAGAGGAGAAATGAGGTGTAGAGGACTGGAAAAGGGGTATGATATGGTGGAAACAACAGATTAATCTCAAAGAAAGGTAGAATTGGGAGTGTAATCTTCCTGGGCTTCAAGGTATGGAAGAAAAAAGTATTATTAGACTGGATAGGGATGATGCAGGGAGAGTTCAAGGACAGAATCAAATCCATTAAATTTATGGAACAAGAGGTTCTATTATTAGTGTTTGCTTTTACCCAAACAGTCAAAAGGAAATGGAAAAGCGAATTTGGAGGCAAGAACTGTAATGATGGGCAGCAAGGTAGCACAGTGGTTAGCACTGCTGCCTCACAGCTCTAGGGACCTAGGTTCAATTCCGACCTTGGGTCACTGTCTGTGCGGAGTCCGCACGTTCTCCCCGTGTCTGTGTGGGTTTCCTCTGGGTACTCTGGTTTCCTCGCATAGTCCAAAGATGTGCGGGTTAGGTGCATTGGCCATGCTAAATTACCCCTTAGTATCCCGGGATGCGTAGGTCAGAGGGATTAGTGGGGTAAAAATGTGGGGTTACGGGGATAAGGCCTAGGTGGGATTGTTGTCGGTGCAGACTCAATGGGCCGAATAGCCTCCTTCTGCACTGTAGGGATTCTATGAACTATAATGATAATGGGAGACTTTAATTATCCAAATATAGACTGGGGACAGCAACAATGTAAAGAGCAGGCAAAAGGAGAAATCTGGAAATGTGTACAAGTTTACTGAATTTCAAGTCCAACCAGGAACAAAAACAGTGCTGTATCTGATTCTGGACAATGACGAGGGGCAAATGTAGCATGTTTCAATGAGTGAGCATTTTGTAAACAAGCATAAAAGTTTAAAGCTGGAGGACAGGGCGGCACGGTAGCACAGTGGTTGGCACTGCTGCTTCACAGCTCCAGGGACCTGGGTTCAATTCCCGGCTTGGGTCACTGTCTGTGTGGAGTTTGCACATTCTCCCTGTCTCTGCGTGGGTTTCCTCCGGATGCTCCGGTTTCCTCCCACAGTCAAAAGATGTGCGGGTTAGGTTGATTGGCCATGCTAAAATTGCCTATTAGTGTCCTGAGATGCGTAGGTTAGCGGGTAAATGTGGAGGGATATGAGGGTAGGGCCTGGGTGGGGTTGTGGTCGGTGCAGACTCGATGGGCCAAATGGCCTCTTTCTGCGCTGTAGGGTTTCTATGACAGCTCACTTCAGCAAGGAGGATCAGGCCTAGGTGGCATGGAATCAAAAATTGTTTGGCAAAATAGAAAATAATCAATGGGAGGCCTTCAAGGAGGAGTCGGTTCATAAAATCATAGAATCCCTACAGTGCAGAAGGAGGCCATTCGGCCCATCAAGTCTGCACTGACCACAATTCTACCCCGGCCCCATTCCCTTAACCCCACATATTCACCCTGCTAATCCCCCTGAAATAGGGTCAATTTAGCATGGCTAATCAACCTAACCCACACATCTTTAGACAATGGTTTAGATGGAGTAGACATATTCCTATGAAGGGGGAAAAGTGCATCCAAAGCTAGAGCACCCATGATGACCAAGGATGCAGAGGTTAAAATGAAGCGATCATCATATGGCCTAATAGAGTCAACATTGACTGATTCATTTGATGAAGTAAAAAGGTGGTGAGGGCAAAGTGGCCGTTGTTGTGTATTTGGACCTTCTAATGGCATTTGACAAATTACTCAAGGCAATTTATTTGAACAATACATTGTTGAATCAACCAGGGAACATGCCATTTTGGATCTGGTAATGTTCAATGAAACAGGAGTAATTAATGATATCATAGTAACAGATCCTCAGTGAAGAGTGAATTTCACATTCAGTATGAGAAATGAGTGCTTTAAAACATAAATAAAGACAAATCCAAAACTAAGATGACAACATTTACTCAAATGGATTGGAAAAATAGGTTAAAAAGCCAAGACAGTTAGGTCAGTAATGGGCAACCTATATTCTCTCTCAGTGGAGGGCCATATGCCACCCATCTGAGTTCTGAGTGTGGTCAATGAGGCATTTTGTTGACCAGTTGCCCATATGAAGGGTTGCCACATTCCACTGATTTCCATCCGCATAGTATTTTTTGCTACTGATATACTGAAGTGATATGCAGGTAAAGCACTTCTTGAGTCGGTTGGTACGTGTCCTCAGACTTTTGTATCCTTTCAAACAGAAACAAAATGCACATTATGCTGCAAGGATTAAAAGTAGGCCAAAAGGCTGGGAAAATTTTAGAAACCGGCAAATATTAAAATAAAAAAAGTAGATAGAGTAAGCTGACAAGAAAATGTAAAAATAGAAAAAAGGTGTGGTTTCTGCAAGTATATGAAGAGGAACAGAGTAACTAAAATAAATATTGGCCCCTTAGAGAATAAGGCTGGGGAGTGGATACAAGGAAACGGCAGATATTTTGCCTTTAGAAGACATAAAAAGCATCACAATAATACTAGAAAATCAGGGGGCAAAAGGGAGGAAGGAACTTAAAACAACTAAGAAAAAGTATTAGGTAAACTAATGCCATTAAGGTTGACAGGTTCCCTGGATCAGATGGTGTGCATTCTGTTGTGAAGTTGAGTTTGTAAAGATGTAAGGAGTGTTTGTAAAGAATGTGAAATACTAGAACAACAACAGTGCGTGGTCCCTTCAAACAGCTGTTTTTAGGTTCAATGCTGGGATGTTTAAAATGCAGGCATACAGAGTACACAAATGGCAACAATTGTAACTAGGACCAAGTATCAGGGTTGCCTTGGTAACAGGCTTTGCAGGCAGTTGCATTTTGATAACGTATCAGGTCAAAGAAACTCAGCTAATAGCCTATCAGTTTAAAGAAGACACTCAGCTAAAAGGAAAGTATCGAATTTGAATTTTGCTGTTACTGTCAGCATCAACACAATCCTGATGTACTAAATGCATCGGTCATCAGGAATATAAATACACAAATTCAACTGCCTGCCTCCGGTGACTCCAGTTCATTCGCAAGTTCAGTTGGGTTCAACTGAGAACCAGCACAGAAAACCATCTCTGGAGCGATTCTCCACCCTGCCAGCAAAAAGAACAATCTCTGAAGAGAATTCACTATCTATCGAACAGGATATCTATAAATATCTGAAGAGAAAGAAGTTGGTGAAGACAAAAATAGGTCCCCTACAGTCAGAAACAGAAGAACAAAGAAATGGCCGAGCAACTGAATATATACTTTGGTTTTGTCTTCTCAAAAGAGGACACAAATCAAATGCCAGAAATGTTGGAGAATGCAAGATTTAGTGAGAGGGAAGAACTGAAGGAAATCAATATTGGTAGAGAAATGGTGCTGGGAAAAGTGATGGCATTGAAGATGGATAAATCCCCAAGGCCTGATAATCTACATCCCAGAGTACTTAAGGAAGTGGCTCTAGAAATAGTGGATGCCTTGGTGGTCATCTTCCAGGATTCTATAGACTCTGGAACAGTCCCTGCAGATTGAAGGGTAGCTAATGTCACTCCAATATTCAAAAAGGGAAGTAGAAAAAAAAACAGGGAATTATAGATCACTAAGTTTAACATCGGTAGTGGGGGAAATTCTCGAATCCATTATCAAGGAATTTATAGCAGAGCATTTAGAAAGCAGTGGCAGGGCAGCATGGATTTATGAAGGGGAAATCATGCTTGAAAAATCTGTTGGAATTCTTTGAAGATGTAACTAGTAGAGTTGACAAGGAGGAACCAGTAGATGTGGTATATTTGGACTCCCAGAAAGCGTTTGACAAAGCCCCGCACAAGAGATTACCGTGCAAGATTAAAGCGCATGGGATTTGGGGGGGGGGAGGAGGAGGAGGAGGATGATAGGTATTGAGATGGATAGAAAACTGGTTGGCAGATAGGAAACAAAGAGTTGGAATTAATGGGTCCTTTTCAAATTGGCAGACAGTAACTAGTGGGGTGCCACAGGGATCGGTGCTGGGACCCCAGCTATTCACAATATATATTAATGATTTCAATGAGGGAACAAAATGTAACATCTCAAAGTTTGCAGATGATGCCAAGTTGGGTGGGAGGGTGAACTGTGACGTAGATGCAGAGATCCTTCAGAATGATCTGGACAGGTTGGGCGAGTGGGCTAATCAATGGCAGATGTAGTATAATTTGGATAAGTGTGAGGTTATTCACTTTGGAAGCAGAAACAAGGAGGTAGATTACTACCTGAATGGCTATAAATTGGGAGAGGAGAGTATGCAGCGGGACCTGGGTGTCCTTGTGCACTAGTCACTGAAGGTAAGCATGCAGGTGCAACAGGTGGTAGAGAAGGCAAATGGTATGTAGGCCTTCATTGTGAGAGGTTGAGTACAGGAGCAGGGATGTGTAGTTGCAACTATACAGGGCCTTGGTGAGGCCACACCAAGAGTATTGTATGCAGTTTTGGTCTCCTTTTCTGAGGAAGGACGTTCTTGCTCTCGAGAGAGTGCAGAAAAGTTTAGCAGACTGATTCCGGGGATGGCGGGACTGATGTCTAAGGAGAGATCGACTCGGTTAGGATTGTTTTTGCTGGAGTTCAGATGAATGAGGGGGGATTTCATAGAGACTTATAAAATTCTAACAGGACTATGATTAGACAGGGTAGATGCAGGGAGGATATTCCCAATAGTGGGGGAATCCAGAACCAGGGATCACAGTGTGAGGATTCAGGGTAGACCATTTAGGACGGAAGTGAGGAGACATTTCTTCACCCAAAGAGTGGTGAGCCTGTGGAATTCATTACCACAGGAAGTAGGTGTTGCCAAAACAATGAATGTATTCAAGAAGTGGCGGCAGGATGTAGCACTTGGGGCGAATGGGATCAAAGGTTATTGGGAAAAAGCAGGATTAGGATGATCTGAGTTGGATGATCAGCCATGATCGTAATAAATGGCGGAGCAGGCTTGAAGGGCCAAATGGCCTTCTCCTGCTCCCATCTTCCATGTTTCTATGCAAGTCAGAAAGACCTTACAGATTGAGAAATCACCAGAAAAAAACTCCAAAGCTTCCATGCCATCTGGTTGTATATATTTTTTGAGAGTGACTAAGATTCTGTTATTAGTGTTTTGGTACTGAATAGTCCTCGTCTTTATTTGACCAGCATTTCAGTCAAACCATCCTTTAATTAAAATGGTACTTGGTTAAATAAAAGAATTTGTTAATTATTCACTTAAAGCGAGTGTCAGGTCTTTATATTAATGAACCTTTAAACGTTAATGTAGAACAGTTAACACCTTCCCAAACACCAGATTACGAAGCGAGGGGATTAACCTCTGCAACATAACAATTCCAAGGTCTTAAAAGAAATTACTGGAGAGAATAGATGCATTGGTTGTCACCTTTCAAAATTTCCTAGATTCGGAAAAGGTTCCAGCAGATTTGAAAACTACAGATGTAACTCCCCAATTCAAGTCAGGAAGGAGACAGAAAGCAGGAAACTCTGGGCCAGTTTGACTGATACTTGTCATTGGGAAAATGCTGGATACCATTAAGGTAGTAAGCATGATATTTAGAAAATCATGTTGACTTTGCTCAACTGTATGAGAGGAAATTTGTTATTGACAAATTACAGTTTATTAAAGATGTATCAAGCAAGATGGATAAAGGGGAACAGTGTACTTGGATTTCCAAAAGGCATTTGATAAGATGCCACACAGAAGTTTACAACACAGGATACGAACCAGGGGTGATACTAGCACAGATAGAGTTATAATTAGTAGAGTGCCACAGGGATCACTGCTGGGCTTCAATAATTTACAATCTATATTAATGACATGGATGAAGGGGCCAACTGTATTGTAGCCAAATTTGCCGATGATACAAAAATAAGTAGGAAAGAGCATTCAAAGAGTCTGGAAAGAGATACAAATGAGTAACTGGGTAAACATTTGTATTACGATGTGGGAAAATGTGTGGTTGGCCACCTTGGCTGGAAAAATAGGAAAAAAAATTTTTTAAGTGGTCAGGAACTACAGAATGCTGCAGTGAAGGGGGATTTGGGTATCAGTATATGAATCACAAAGTTGTCATATAGGTACAACAAGTAATTAGAAAGGCAAACAGATTGGCACCCCTTATTGCAGAGGGGAGTGAAAAGTAGGGGAGTCTTACTATAACTGAAGAGGGCATTGGTGAGACTGTATCTAGAGAACTGTGAACAGTTTTAGGTTTTGCTACTTCAGGGTAATGTTTGTATTGGAAGTAGTTCAGGGAAGGCTGGCTCGGCTAATTACTGGGAAGGGGATTTGCCTTGTGAGGAAGAAGGTGAGCGGATTAGGCCTATACTCTGGAGTTTAGAAGAATAATAGGTGATCTTATAATAGTTGTTTTGGCTGGGTGGGGGCGGGGTGGTTAACCAATTCGACAAAGAGAATGTTTCCCCTTGTGGAAGAATCAAGAATTGGGTGTTATATTTTCGGAATACGGCGATGAGAAGGAATTTCCTCTTTCAAGAGGGTTGTGAATCTTTGCAATCTGCTTAGGGTCCATTACTCATTCTATTTTTTTTGTAGGCTATCTGGACTTTGGTGCAGAGACCAATATTAGAAAATTTACCAACATGTAATTTGGCAACAGATAATTTGGCAATAGATCATTTTAAATTTCAGGATGATTGATAGGCTGGTGAAAGTGACATGAACATGGCAGATGGCGATCAAAAGAGAGAAATGTGAAGTGATGCACTTTAAGAAGACTAATGTGGAAAGATAATGGCAAGATTTTGAAAAATCTGGATGAGCAGAGACATTTTGGCGTCTATTTGCATAAAGATGACATGGTAAGCAACTTAAGCTGGTTAAAAAGTCTATGGTTACTTAGGTTTACAAATTATACATTAAAACAGAAAAGATATCATTCTGGAATTTTATGAAGCACTACTTGGGCCTCAGTTGGATTGATGTGGACAAATGTGAAACATCACATTTCAGGAAAACTGCTTAACACAGGTATAGAAGAAGTTTAGAGAAATCATAGATTGAAATCATAGAAACCCTACAGTACAGAAAGAGGCCATTCGGCCCATCGAGTCTGCACCGACCACAATCCCACCCAGGCCCTACCCCCATCCCTACATATTTTACCCACTAATCCCTCTAACCTACGCATCTCAGAACACTAAGGGGCAATTTTAGCATGGCCAATCAACCTAACCCGCACATCTTTGGACTGTGGGAGGAAACCGGAGCACCCGGAGGAAACCCACGCAGACACGAGGAGAATGTGCAAACTCCACACAGACAGTGACCCAAGCCGGGAATCGAACCCAGGTCCCTGGAGCTGTGAAGCAGCAGTGTTAACCACTGTGCTACCGTGCGGTGCATCAGAGATGATGGGCTTCTGTAATTAGGAGTCTGGTAAAGTCTGGACTGTTGTCCTCAGAACAGAATAGGTGAAGAGATGCTTAAGCAGAGACATAGATAGAGTCATTGAGGTTTACAGCATGGGAACAGATCCTTCGGCCAACTTGTCCATGTTGCCCTTTTTTTTAAACCCCCAAGCTAGTCCCAATTGTCCACATTTAGCCCATATCCCTCTATACCCATCTTACCCATGTAACTGTCTAAATGCTTTTTAAAAGAAAAAATTGTATCCGCCTCTACTGCTACCTCTGGCAGCTTGTTCCAGACACTCACCACCCTCTGTGTGAAAGAATTGCCCCGCTGGACACTTTTGTATCTCTCCCCTCTCACCTTAAACCTATGCCCTCTAGTTTTAGAATCCCCTACCTTTGGGAAAAGATATTGACTATCTAGCTGATCTATGCCCCTCATTATTTTATAGACCTCTATAAGGTCACCCCTCGGCCTTCTACGCTCCAGAGAAAAAAGTCCCAGTCTATCCAGCCTCTCCTTATAACTCAAACCATCAAGTCCCGGTAGCATCCTAGTAAATCTTTTCTGCACTCTTTCTAGTTTAATGATATCCTTTCTATAATAGGGTGACCAGAATTGCAGTATTCCAAGTGTGGCCTTACCAATGTCTTGTAACAACTTCAACAAGATGTCCCAACTCCTGTATTTAATGTTCTGACCAATGAAACCAAGCATGCCGAATGCCTTCTTCACGGCTCTGTCCACCTGTGACTCCACTTTCAAGGAGCTATGAACCTGTACCCCTAGATCTCTTTGTTCTGTAACTCTCCCCAATGCCCTACCATTAATTGAGTAAGTCCTGTCCTGGTTCAATCTACCAAAATGCATCACCTCCCAGTTATCTAAATAAACTCCATCTGCCATTTGTCAGCCCACTGACCCAATTGATCAAGATCCCATTGCAATCTGAGATAACCTTCTTCACTGTCCACTATGCCACCAATCTTGGTGCCATCTGCAAACTTACCAATCATTAATACAAATGACAAATAACAGTGGACCCAGCACCGATCCCTGAGGCACACCACTGGTCACAAGTCTCCAGTTTGAAAAACAACCCCCTACGACCACCCTCTGGCTTCCGTCATGAAGCCAATTTTGTATCCATTTAGCTACCTCACCCTGGATCCCGAGAGATTTAATCTTATGCAACAACCTACCGTGTGGTACCTTGTCAAAAGCCTTGCTAAAGTCCATGTAGACAACATCAACTGCACTGCCCTCATCTACCTTCTTGGTTACCCCTTCAAAAGCTCAATCAAATTTGTGAGACATGATTTTCCACTCACAAAGCCACGCTGACTGTCCCTAATCAGGCCTTGGTCTCTAAATGTCTGTCGATCCAGTCTATCAAAATACCTTCCAACACCTTACCCACGACAGATGTGAGGCTCACCGGCCTGTAGTTCTCAGACTTTTCCCTGCAACCCTTATTAAACAAAGGCACACTATTTGCCACCCTCTAATCTTCAGGCCCCTCACCTGTGACTGTCGATGATTCAAATAACTCTACTAGGGGTCCCACAATTTCTTCCCTAGCCTCCCACAACGTCCTGGGATACACTTCATCAGGTCCCGAGGATTTATCTACCTTGATGCGCTTTAAGACTTCCAGCACCTCCTTCTCTGTCATATGTATATGCCTCAAGACATCACTATTTATTTCCCCAAGTTCCCCAACATGCATGATTTTCTCAACAGTAAACACTGAGGAGAAATATTTTAGGATCTCACCCATCTTGTAGATCCGCACATAGATGACCTTGTTGATCCTTAAGATGCTCTCTCCCGAGTTACTCTTTTGGCCTTTATGTATTTGTAGAAGCTCTTTGGATTCTCCTTTGCCTTATCTGCCAAAACAATCTCGTGTCCCCTTTTTGCCCTTCTGATTTCTCTCTTAACTCTACTCCTACACCCTCTATACTCTTCAAGGGATTCACTTGATCCCAGCTGACTATAAATTGGAGAAGTTGGGAATGTTTTCTATGGAGAAGAGAAGATTGAGGAGATTCAAAATTACAAGTGGTCTGGACATGGTAGAAAAACTCTTTCCATCAATGGAAGGATCAAGAACCAGAGAAAAGAATCACCAGAATCCCCACAGTGCAGAAGAAACCATCCAGCCCATCGAGTCTGCACCAACTCTCAGAGTATCTTATTCAGGCCCTCTCCCCTGCCCTATCCCTGTAACCCCACATTTAAGGTAAGTGGCAAAAGATGAAACGGTGATATGAGGGAAAGTTTATGCGCTTCCTGTGTGTTGGTGGCAGCTTCAATCAAGGTATTCAAAGGGAAATTGGATTATTAGGAAAGGGAGAAAGAACAGGTTAAAGGGAAAAAGTGCAGAAATCACACCAAGTGACTGGCTCCTTCTGGTCTGAATGTTGTAACCATTCTGTAATTAATGATTTCTAAAAGAAAGTGGATGGACACTTGAGGGTAAAATTTCTGGGGCTATGGGGATGTAGTGGGTTAATGAGACTGACTGGATTGCTCTCCAGAGAGCTGGCATGGTGTGGGTGGGCTGAATAGTAGTATGCAATTATTGCTCGATGACTTAAGATAAGAGATTTTGATCTGGAAAATACTTCCTCTGATGGGTGTGTCATTAAACAGATTTCAAAGATTTGAAATCATTGGCAAAAGACCTTCAAAAGCACTCTTGACTCGAAAAATAATCTATCACTCTTTGTTCTCTGTCTCTTAGCACCAAAGAATGGTGAGCCTGTGGAATTCATTACCACAGGAAGTAGTTGATGCCAAAACATTGAATGTATTCAAGAGGCGGCTAGATATAGCACTTGGGGTGAATGGGATCAAAGGTTATGGGGAAAAAGCAGGATTAGGCTATTGAGTTGGACGATCAGCCATGATCGTAATGAATGGTGGAGCAGGCTCGAAGGGCCAAATGGCCTCCTCCTGATCCTATCTTCTATGTTTCCATGTTTCTCAGAATTCTATATCCGTATTGGCACTTTTCTTTTAATCGGGATCTGGAATCGGAACATCAGAAGTTTCAAAAATCAGCTGAGTCCATAAATCATCCTAAAAGGGAGATGGACAGATATATGATTATGCGGAACTTAGGGTTACGGACAAAAAGCAGGCATGTGAGACCAAGCATGACTGTTGTTTCAAAAAGAGGCAGCAGAGGCATGATGAACCAACTGGCCTACTTCAGTGTTATAAAATTCTATGATGACATGAAACTCAAACAGATTCAGGAGGACATGGACTGGGAATGGGAAGGGATAAGACAGATGTGAGATGATGCAATTTTGCAACAAGAGAAAGGCAATTAATAGTACAGACACTAGGGTGGGAATGTATACAAATCTTTGAAGGTGGCTTGACAAAGTGAGAATGCTGTACACACACAGAAGAACGTTATGCTAAACTTTTATTTAAAAAAACACTGTTAAGTTGGAGTAATTCAGGGGGCAAATTTTAGCCATGATGTCAATATATTAGGAAGGAGGCAAAAAAGATTCCATGATACAAGGAGAGCCAGGTTGCAATTAGTTTTGGAATGTTTTTGCAAGGAGCAAGCACACAAGATTGGCTGAATGGTCTCCTTTTCTTCTGTAAATTTCCTTGGCTCTATCCCTCAAATCAGCAAATTGTGTTTTATTGGGAAATGGCCAAAGTGAGATCTCAACTAATTCAGGAAATACTATTATTTGTCAACAATTTAGAAATATTTTTTTAAATGGAGGGCAGAGTAAAAGAACAAAGTTTTTCCTCTTGGTTTGTGTATTTATTTATGTACTTAAATATGGAGGTGTAGAGCCAGTTTCTTTCAAGTTGCACAATTCAGTTTATCACCAGCACTGCAAATTGACAAATTTTTGTTGCATTTAGTTACTCTGGACCCAGCTGCGAATCCACATTCATAATGGCGACCATTCTTTAATAGACTTACAGCCAATGTCTTACTTTGCAATAAAATACTGAAATGCAACATTCTGTAAAGTAAAGCATAAAGTCATGTGCTATTTTGATGATAGGAAAGGGGAGAAAAATTTTAAATATACTACTTTCTCCCTCCCCACCATCCCAAGACAAAAGGAAAGCTTCTTATTTTGGACATTTGAATGAGGAATCAATCAGGATTCATAAGTGATTTCATTAAGAAAAATCAAAAGGTTTGATCTTAATTGTCAAAGCACACCTACCTTTTTATCAAGTTTTAACCAGTTTGGATACCCCTTGTTGTCTGTATACTGGAGTCCAAAATACCAGATCTCTCGTAGGCCAATTGTTTTGACCACCTGTGGAAGAAGTGTACAAATTCTCACTTTAAAATCTAAATTATTTTCGTCACTCACAGGATTCGAATCAGTAAATAACTACATTTGACTGGAGGTCCGAGATTTGTCATGGGACAACAAGTAAAAAAGGCAGCATCAGGTCAAAAGGAATTTAACTGTACTCAAGTTTCAAATGATGTGTAATAGAGTGCATATTGGAGCTACATTAGCTAATTTTGAAACAAACGAAGATGTCTTTTGGATGAGACACAACAAAACACTATTAGTAATGGGTGAAAAATGTTCACAACTATCCAAGGGAATAGTAACAGCAGTATAAAAGGCTTCTTTACTTTAGTAAACATGAGAATCACACAATGGTGATTTGGAAACAGTCTCTGAATCGGTAAATAACAAACAAGCCAATTAACCAACAGGTCTGGGAGTGATACGTTTCCATTAAGAGTACTGAAGATGATGTTGTTTAGGAGAGGGTGTACTGCTGTCTGAAAATATTTTAAATACCATCCCTTTTTCATTCAACAAGAGAGATCTAAAACAGGTTCAAACATTGACTAATTTGCAAATAGATGAAAGATCATAACTACATTTTGAAACCACATTCGAGTTAGGGTCATTACAACGCAGAAGGAAGTTACTTGGCCAACCAAATCTATGCCAGTTCTCAGTAGAAAAATCCAGTCATCCCCATTCCCTCACTCTATCCCTGTAACCTTGCAAGTTTATTTCCCTCAAGTGTCCATCCAAGTTTCCTTTGGAAATCAGCGATCATTTCTGCTTCCACCACCCTCGTAGAACAGGAGCTCCAGGTCAATACCATTCACTGCGCAAATAAAGTTCTTCCTCACATTCCCCCACATCTCCTGCATACAACTTTAAATCTGTATCCCCTCGTCCTTGTATGATCAGCTAATGGGAAGAGCTCTTCTTCATTTACCTTCTCTAACCCGGTCATAACCCTGTCAAAGATCCTCCCTTCTAAAGTGTGGTGACCAGAACAGGATGCAATAATCTAGTTGGGGTCTAACCAGTGTTTCATAAAAGCTTCAGCATAACTTCTCTGCTTCTGTACTCAACACTTCCATTTATTAAACCCATGATCTTGTATGCTTTACTAATTATCACTGTGTCCTAACCCTTTCAAATGTTGTACAAGAACCCAGAGGTCCTACACATTTTAGAACTGTGTTGTTTAATCTACATTGCTCCCCTCTATCCCTTCTGCATATGAAGCGGAGGTGGATTCCCTCCTCCAAGAACAAACACCTAACCACTCAAAGGAGTACCTCGCCTCATAATCTGTAAAAGTGAGTGTGAAGTGGTATGATCTGCTCTTCAGCAAATTTTGGTGATTACATCAAAATAACTCCCCGAAACTCTGCCTAAAGTCAACAAGTAACAAATTATTTATCTAACTAACAGTGAACAAGTTAACTAAACTATTAACAAACCAAATAAAACGTGATTCTAATGGAATGCTGTTCAGATAAATACAATTCCCACTTATTAACAAAAAAATTGAATTTAGTCACACGCGAAATAATAACCGGGTTTTGTCTCTTCTGGAATATTCTGGGCCTTCTCTGTTGATTCTCCTGTCTGAAACTTCTGTCTTTTTTGGTACCTTCGCTATCAAGATGAGGCTTTGAGCTAATAGCTATGAGCTGTGGCAGATGCTCTCCTCCTCTGTTGCACTGAACCTTCCTTTTATATCCATGATGACATCACAATATCCCTCACAATATGATTGATCCTAGATTACCAAAACCATCAAATTTAAATTTAATAGGTTCTTCGTATCTAAGTGCCTGATTCAAATTTGATTGGCAGAATTCAAAAAAATTCAAAAGCCTGAAAACCTGTTGCCTTGGTAACCCTGCTGCTTGGCCTTCTGATACAAATGTTCTACTTTTGGCACTCTTCATGTACTTGCATTTTTTTTAACTTTCTGGGCACGGAAAAAAAACCCCACCTTTTAACAGATAATTTTACAAACACCAATTTTGCAACAATATGCATCACCTTACTTCTCTATATTAAATTCCATCTGCCCATTCTGCGAGTCTATGGCCCCCGGCTGTCCATTGGTATCATCCTCACCAACGGCCATTCATCCAAGTTTATGATCAGCAAATTTTGAAATTCATTTGTATTCCATAATCCAAATAATTTATACATATTAAAAAAGCATTGACCCATAAGGAATTCCATTTTCTACCATCCTCCAGTCTTAAAAACAACCACTTTCCATGATGCTGTTTTTTTGTCATTAACCTAATTTTTATCCAAACTGATATTGACTATCTTTTTTACATTAAGAAACAACTATGACAGAAGGCTTCTCCACGGGGTCTGTGTTTGATGCAGATCTCAAGGCAAATGTTAAAAAAATCAAATACTTGGCACAAAATTGGTAGAAGTATATAGTTTTAAATGATATAGTCAACGTACAAAGTTCCACTCTAACTTAATCATAGAAACCCTACAGTGCAGAAGGAGGCCATTCGGCCCATCGAGTCTGCACCGACCACAATCCCACCCAGGCCCTACCCCCACATATTTTACCCGCTAATCCCTCTAACCTACGCATCCCAGGACTCTAAGGGGCAATTTGTTTAACCTGGCCAATCAACCTAACCCGCACATCTTTGGACTGTGGGAGGAAACCGGAGCACCCGGAGGAAACCCACGCAGACACGAGGAGAATGTGCAAACTCCACACAGACAGTGACCCGAGCCGGGAATCGAACCCGGGACCCTGGAGCTGTGAAGCAGCAGTGCTAACCACTGTGCTATCGTGCCGCCGTGGTTTATGTTTCAATATGCTGAGGATGCAGAGGATGTCGAGCCAGTTTTTTGCAAGTTTCCTAATTCAGTTTAATCAGTAGTACTGCAAATAGAAAAAAAACTTCCATTGCATATGGTTTCCTGGGCCCAGTTACAAATCTACATCTTTGATACATAATGCACTGCCGCAGTCAATATAATATTTTGCTACAAGATACAACAATTATAACATTTCATTTGATGTTGCATAACGTTGAGAAACGAGGTCAGAAGTTTCAGTTCCCAGCAGGCCTCGGGTCTTTTGCATATGCAGCACATGCGAAATGGTCGCACACGTGAAGTCTCATTGCAAAAATCTGGTCAGGTGACTTAGAACCGGGGACCATTCCAGAGAAGGTGCCCTGGGTAGCAGGACACTGGGGAGGTGGGGTGGTGGTGCTAGCGGGCAGCGATTGATCGGAGAAGAAAGCTGCAGGCAGAGACAAAGACATGGATCAGAAAAAGGTCCTAGAAGTAAAGCTAAAAGGATGGAACAGAGAAATAAGGTGTTAATTAAAGAGAAAGAGCCACAAGGAAAAGACTTGAAGGAGAGTGGGTTTGTACAAAGTCCTGAAGATCTGAGAGGGTAGCCAAAGGTTGGGTGGCTCCATGCAGAGCAGTAGTAGTATTCTGCTTGTATTCTGGCCAATGGATCTGAAATTGTGCTTGGAAGGTGAAGTTTGAGTGTACCTGGAGATCAAAGGGAAAGGAATATTGAAGAGATTAAAACTCTGTGGTGGATCCTGTCAGTTGTCCAAGTGGAAGTGACATTTGGAGAGTTCAAATGTGGAGTTTGCCTTGTGATAAAGGCAAAGTTTCTGTGGTACTGGTTGACTCATAATGTAACAAACATTTGGGTGGGTTGAGAAATCCATGGAAGCAGCTTTGGTTGCATCTGTTACTTACTTTGGAATTTTCAATTACAAGGGGGCACAGGTTCAAGGTGAGAGGGGGAAAGTTTGAGGGGGATGTGCGGAGGCAGCTTTTCACGCAGAGAATGGTGGGTGCCTGGAATATGCTGCCAGAGGAAGTGGTGGAAGCAGGCACATTAGCAACATTTAAGAGGCATTTGGATGGGTACATGAATAAAGGAGGAAATAGATGGATACGGACTGAGTAAGTTTTTTTTTAGTTAGGGCATCATGATCGGCACAGACCTGGGGGGCCGAAGGGCCTTTCCTGAGCTGTACTTTTCTTTGTTCTTCTAATGTGGTGTGTCTAACCATAGTTTGCCTGTTAATTCACTTATCCTGAATATTTTAGTACAAGACAGATATTGAAAATTGCTTTATCTTTCTGAATTTGTACATGCTGGTCCCAATATTATTGGGACGAAGGAATAGCATTTGAATCATCTTATGCTTGCATTGTGATTTTTCCCCAACCTTTGTTAGGTATTAATATCGTTCATTATTAGTTTAATTAATATTTTTTCGGTGTTTAAAGTTCATCAGCATATTCCTGTGATCGGTTCAGTAACTTTCCTCCATAGTTTCTAAAAAAAAAACACAAGTTAGGATCCATCAAGCCTGGCTTCACTCTGGGATCTAACTCATCCAGTATCAGTTGGGATCATAACAATGCTCTATTTTGATTGGTTGGAGTTAGGAAAGAAGGGGGAGGAATTCCAACTTAAAATTAAAAATCTTCCTCCCATGTCCATATGTCTCATCATACACTTCACCCCCCAACATCAGCACCCCATCCCCAAGATGCAGTGGCTCAGTATGGTATATAGTTGAAAAATAATAGCACTGAAGCTTTATTTTGGGATAGTGCAAGAATTCAACAGGATATTTTATTTATTAAAAAAACTGTAGAAGGGTCATTTAGACGCGAAACATTAACTGTTTCTCACCACAGATGTTGCCAGACATGAGTTTTTCCAACATTGTGTGTTTTTATTTCAGATTTCCAGCATTTACAGAATTTTGCTTTTATTTGATTTTCTTTTCATTATGGGACCAGATGCTTTTGAAGAGGTTTCAATGGAATGAGTTGAAATAAATAAAATTTGGATTCATTATGGCATGACTAATGTATATAATCACATCCGAGGATTACGTCCATCAAAAGAAGCATTGCCAAAAGGGACTGTTGCAGATGACATTGTCAAATTAAAAGATAGAATCATACAGTGCAGAAGAGGCCCTTCAGCCCATCGAGTCTGCACCGGCACACAAGAAACACCTGAACTCCCACCTTATCCCCATTTACCAGCACTTGGCCCATAGCCTTGAATGTTATGACATGCCAGGTGCTCTTTAAAGGATGTGAGGCAACCTGCCTCCACCACCTCCCAAGCAGCACATTCCAGACCATCACCACCCTCTGGGTAAAGATTTTCCTCACATCCTCCCTAAACCTCCTGCCCTTCACCTTGAACCTACGTCCCCTCATGACTGACCCTTCAACTAAGGGGAACAGCTGCTCCTTATCCACTCTGCCCATGCCCACAATCTTATGCAGCTCAATCAGATCGCGCCTCAATCTTCTCTGCTCCAACAAAAACAACCCAAGCCTATCCCACCTCTCTTCATAACTTAAATGTTCCATCCCAGGCAGCATCCTGGTGAATTCCCTCTACACCTCCTCCAGTGTGATCACATCCTTCCTATAATGTGGCGACCAGAACTGCACACAGTACTCCAGCTGTGGCCTCACCAAAGTGCTATACAACTCCAACATGACTGTCCTGCTTTTGTAATTTATGCCTCGATATCCCAAATGCCTTCCTCACCACCCTTTAGTCTTCAGAGATCTGGGGACAAACACGCCAAGGTCCCTTTGTTCCACAGAATTTCCTAGTGTCCTACCATTCATTGAATACTTCCTTGTCAAATTACTCCTTCCAAAGTGCATCACCTCACACTTTTCAGGGTTAAATTCCATCTGCCACTTGTCTGCCCATTTGACCATTCCATCTGCATTTTCTCATAACCCAAGACACTCAGCCTCACTGTTAACCACCTGGCCAATCTTTGTGTCATCTGCAAACTTACTAATCCTACAGCCCACATAGTCATCATTATATAGATGCTGTTTAAGAAATCAAACTTAGAGATATAAGCAGAGGAAGCCTAAAGGACAATAAAATCCAGGGCAAGCTTTTGAGCAAAGACAAGAAGCTGAATCTGTTATTAGGCCACAGCCATGGAATTGGCAGAGGTGATTGTAAATTGCAAAGGAGTTCTTTCTCCGAGTCAGCAAGGGAACTCCAGCAGTTTTCAATGTGATTCTGACTATATCAGCCAAGTTCACAGTCCCAAGAGTCAGAATTTTAGATGCTATCATTGTTGTAACCATCAGCCACCTAAACGCCCTAATTCCCAGTCAATGCGATCTGCCTATGGGTAAGTCAGGCATATCCAGAATGTAGGAGTAGGAAACAGTAACGCTCCAGGTTGTGTTAAAGCTCCAGGTCACAGCCAGACACTAGGTTGAGGTTGTTGTGGTAGATCTAAAATTAGTTCAGGAGTCTGGAAATCCTCAAATGCATACATGATAGATGCAGAAGCAGGAATTGAAGTTATTCAACAGGAAGATCAAGAGTTGTGCCCAGTCAAACAGCAAGTAAAATAGCACATGCAAATGAAATGAGGCAAGATATATTTCCAGCATCCAAAGTAGAAACGAAAGTCAGTTTCACATATTCCTTTCATGGTTTATACAGTTGCAGACACATCAGCTATCTTGAAGAGTCCAAGGAGTCCCCAAGTCATATTCCCCATCACAAACTAGTATGAAACCGACTGGTTATTCCAGCGTTAGGTGAAGTTACTATTCGAGTGGAATGTGATGATGCATCCCACTTGCCCTTAGTAGTAGTAGGAGGGAACAAAGTCTCCCTGATGGAAAGAAACTGATTTAAAATCTTGTGGTTAAACTGGGTCAAGTTATTTCCAGTCAGGAATCAGCAATAACAAGTCCGACATTGAGAAAGTGCTAAGAGAGCACAAAGTTGTCTTTCAGCAAGGAGAGCCAATTGATAAAATCAGCTGAAGTCAAGATAAGGGACAATGTACAGCAAACACTTTGGAAGGCTAGGCCAGTATCTTATACACAGTTACAAGGAGCAAAGTGCTGGTCAGATTAGGAAAGATGTGGAGATGCCGGTGTTGGACTGGGGTAAACACAGTAAGAAGTCTCACAACACCAGGTTAAGGTCCAACAGGTTTATTTGGTAGCACAAGCCACTAGCTTTCAGAGCGTTGCTCCTTCATCAGGTAAGTGGGAGTTCTGTTCACAAACAGGGCATATAAAGACACAAACTCAATTTACAAAATAATGGTTGGAATGAGAGTCTTTACAGGTAATCAAGTCTTAAAGGTACAGACAATGTGAGTGGAGAGAGGGTTAAGCACAGGTTAGAGATGTGTATTGTCTCCAGCCAGGGCAGTTAGTGAGATTTTGCAAGCCCAGGCAAGTCGTGGGGGTTACAAATAGTGTGACATGAACCCAAGATCCCGGTTTAGGCCGTCCTCATGTATGCGGAACGTGGCTATCAGCCTCTGCTCAGCGACTCTGCATTGTCGTGTGTCATGAAGGCCGCCTTGGAGAACGCTTACCCGAAGATCAGAGGCCGAATGCCCGTGACCGCTGAAGTGTTCCCCAACAGGAAGAGAACACTCTTGCCTGGTGATTGTTGAGCGGTGTTCATTCATCCATTGTCATAGCGTCTGCATGGTCTCCCCAATGTACCATGCCTCAGGACATCCTTTCCTGCAGCGTATCAGGTAGACAATGTTGGCCGAGTTGCAAATGTATGTACTGTGTATCTGATGGATGGTGTTATTACGTGAGATGGTGGCATCCGTGTCGATGATCCGGCACGTCTTGCAGAAGTTGCTGTGGCAGGGTTGCGTGGTGTTGTGGTCACTGTTCTCCTGAAGGCTGGGTAGTTTGCTACGGACAATGGTCTGTTTGAGGTTGTGCGGTTGTCTGAAGGCAAGAAGTGGGGGTGTGGGGATGGCCTTGGCGAGATGTTCGTCTTCATCATTGACATGTTGAAGGCTCCGGAGAAGATGTCGTAGCTTCTCCGCTCCGGGGAAGTACTGGACAACGAAGGGTACTCTGTCCGTCGTGTCCCGTGTTTGCCTTCTGAGGAGGTCGGTGCGGTTTTTCGCTGTGGTGCATCGGAACTGTCGATCGATGAGTCGAGCACCATATCCTGTTCTTATGAGGGCATCTTTCAGCGTCTGGAGGTGTCTGTTGCGATCCTCCTCATCTGAGGAGATCCGAAAGCTTGTGGCGCGTTGCCAAGGCCATCCCCTCACCCCCACTTCTTGGGAGCAGTGCTCCAAAAGCTAATGGCTTGTGCTACCAAATAAACTTGTTGGACTTTAACCTGGTGTTGAGAGACTTCTTACTGTAGATTAGGAAAAACAGGGACCATTAAAAAGTAGTGGCAGTTCAAAAAGCAAATGGGTTTTGTGGAGATTATAAGCAAACAGTAAATAAAGTGATGATCAAGAATGATACGTAGCACTGCTTACTAGTGAAGATTTGTCTTATGTAGCCAAGTGGAAGGCGTTTCGTAAATTTGTAAAATTCATATCTATAATTGGAATTAACTGACAAGAACAAGGAATTGCTTGCCACATACACACACACAAAGGGCTGTAATAATATGAAAGGTTACCATTCAGGGTATTCACAATGTTTTACAACATCATGGATCATGTAGTAAGTGAACAAAAATGTGCTGGGACCAAAAAGAGAAAACGCTGGAAAATCTCAGCAGGTCTGGCAGCATCTGTAAGTTTCTGGGCGGCGCGGTAGCACAGTGGTTAGCACTGCTGCTTCACAGCTCCAGGGACCTGGGTTCGATTCCCGGCTTGGGTCACTGTCTGTGTGGAGTTTGCACATTCTCCTCGTGTCTGCGTGGGTTTCCTCCGGGTGCTCCGGTTTCCTCCCACAGTCCAAAGATGTGCGGGTTAGGTTGATTGGCCGTGCTAAAATTGCCCCTTAGTGTCTTGAGATGCGTAGGTTAGAGGGATTAGCGGGTAAATGTGTAGGAATATGGGGGTAGGGCCTGGGTGGGATTGTGGTCGGTGTAGACTTGATGGGCCGAATGGCCTCTTTCTACACTGTAGGGTTTCTATGAAATGATCGCTTCTATGAAACCACTTACCTTGACATCAATAGTGGGGAAGATGCTAAAGTCTATAAGATTAGATGTGATGACAGAAGATTTGGAAAGTATTATTGTGATTGGACAAAGCCAGCATGGGTTTATGAAAGGCAAATCATACTTAATACTGGAGTTTTTTGAGGATACTGCTAGAATAGATAAGGGAGAACCAGTGTTCTCCCAGACAAAAGTGTTCAGAGGGGCAATTTTTTCACACAGAGGGTGGTGAGTGTCTGGAACAAGCTGCCAGAGGTAGTAGAGGCGGGTACAATTATGTCTTTTAAAATGTATTTAGACAGTTACATATGTAAGATGGGTATAGAGGGATATGGGCCAAATGCGGGAAATTGGGACTAGTTTCAGGGTTTAAAAAAAGGGCAGCATGGACAAGTTGGGCTGAAGGGCCTGTTTCCATGCTGTAAACCTCGATGCCTATGACTCAGTGGAGCTGCTGCACTTGGACTTTGAGAAGGCTTTGATAAGGTCCCTTGTAAGAGGTTAGTGGGCAAAATTAAAACACATGGGATAGGGGAATACATTGTCAAGGATCGAGAATTGGTTGAGAGACAGCAAATAGAGAGTGGGAATAAATGGGTCTTTTTCCGAGTAGCAGGCAGTGATTAGTGGGGTACTGCAGGGATCTGTGCTAGGACCCCAGATATATATATATATAAAATATATATATATAAATAATATAATATATATAAATGACCTAGATGAGGGAAACAAATGTAACATTTCCAAGTTTGCTGATAACACATAACTGGGCAGAATTGTGAGTTATGAGGAGGTTGCAAGGAGGCCTCAAGATGATTTAGATAAGCCGAGTGAGTGGATAAACACATGGCAGATGCAGTACAACATGACTAAATTACTTTGTTTTTCACACTGAAGTGTAAGAGTATTATTTAAATGGTGATACATTGGGAAGTGTGGATGTAAAAAGGGATCTGGGTGTCTTTGTACACCAGTCAATGAAAGTAGAGGCTGGTGCAGCAAGTAATTAGGAAAACAAAGTGGTATGTTGGCCTTCATTGCAAGCAGATTTGAGTTCAGAAGTAGGGATATCTTACTGCAGTTATACAAGGCCTTGGCAAGACCACACCTGGAATATTGCATGCAATTTTGGTCTCCCTACCGAAGAAAGAATATACATTCCATAGAAGGTGTGCAGTGGAGGTTCACTAGGCTGATCGTTGGCGGGACTGTCCAATGGGAAGAGACTGGTTTGACTGGGCTTGTATTCACTGGAATTTAGATGGATTACAGGAGATCTGATTGAAACATATAAAAATCTAACAGGGCTGGATAGACTAGATGCAGGGAGGATGTTTTCCCTGGTTGATGAATCTAGGAACAAGGGGCACAGTCTCAGGATATAGAGCAGACCATTTAGGACTGAGATGAGGAAAATGTCTTCATTCAAAGGGTATTGAACATATAGAATTCTCTGCCACAGAAGGTTGTGGAGGCCAAGTAACTGAATGTGTTCAGTAAAGAGATAGATCATTTTTAGATTTTAATGGCATCAAGTGGTGTGGAGAGAAAGCATCAAGATAGAGGATCATCCATGATCATATTGACTGGGGCAGCAGGCTCAAAGAGCTGAATGGTCTTCTCGTGCTCCCAGTTTCTATGTTTTTATCCCCAACTTTGTATCAACTGCTCAAAGGTGAGTGCGATCTGCTGAATATCAGAATGCACTTGAAGTGGAAAAAGTACCAACTAGAATGTAGAACAACAGGAACAGGCCCTTCAGCCCACAATGTTGTGCCGAACATGATGCCAAATTAAACTAATCCCTTCTGCTTGCTCTTGGTCCATATCCCTCCACTCCTTGCATATTCCTGTGCTTATCTAAAAGCCACTTAAATACCCCTATCATATCTGCCAGCACCACCACCCTGGTAGTATGTTCTCAACACCTATCACTGTGCAAAAAACTTGCCCCTCACATCTCCTTTGAACTTCGCCCCCCCTGCTCACCTTAAGTGCATGCCCCCTGGATTAGACATTTTAACTCTGGGAAAACAATTCTGACTGTCAACCCTATCTATGCCTCTCATAATTTTATAGACTTCTATAGGTTTCCCCTCAGCCTGCACCACTCCAGAGAAAAGAACTTTGGTTTGTCCAGCCTCTCCTTACTGCTCATACCCTCTAATCGTGGCAGTATCCTGGTAAACCTCTTCTGCACCCTCTCCATAGCCTCCACATCCTTCCTATAATGACCAATAAAGGCAAGCATGCCATACACGTTCTTTGCCACCTGATCTACTTGTGTGGCCACTTTCAGGGAGCTATGGACTTCAAAGGACAAAGAACAGTACAGCACAGGAACAGGCCCTTTGGCCCTCCAAGCTGCACCAATCATGATGCCTGCCTAAACTAAAATCGTATGCGCTTACGCAGTCTGTATAGCGTCATAGAGGTTTACAGCATCGAAAAAGGCCCTCCGGCCCAACTTGAAATCCTTCCATTCCCACCCTATTCATGTATTTGTCTAGATGCCCCTTAAATGCCGCTATCATACCTGCTCCCATCACCTCCCCGGGCAGCGCGTTCCAGGCATTCACCACCCTCTGTGTAAAAAGAAAATTGCCTCGCACATCTCCTCAAAACTCTTCCCCACGCACCTTAAACCTATGTCCTCTAGTATTTGACTTTTCTACTCTAGGAAAGAGCATCTGACTACCCCAAGATCCCTTTGTACATCAATGCTTGTAGAGGATAAAATGGAATAGAATGGAATACAGTCCTGCCATGAACTGCATACTCACACTTAACATTTGACCTCCCCAAATGCAGCCCCTCACACTTGCCAGGATCAAACTCTATCTGCCATTTCTACAACTGATCTATATCCCACTATATCCTTTGACAACCTTCTACCCTATCCACAATTCCACCTTTCTGTTATCCATAAACTTACCAACCCTCCATCTACGTTTTCATCCATGTCATTTATATACATCACAAATAGCAGAGTACTGATCCCAATGGAACACCACTAGTCACGGACCTCCAGCCAGAAAAATACCCTTCCACCACTACTCTCTGATCTCTATGGACAAGCCAATTCTGAATCCAAGCAACCAAGTCACCTTGGATCCCATGCATCTTAATCTTCTGGATGAACCTACCAGTTCTGGTCCCCACATTACAGGAAGGATGTGGAGGCTTTGGAGAGGGTGCAGAGGAGGTTTACCAGGATGTTGCCTGGTATGGAGGGGAGATCCTATGAGGAGAGGCTGAGGGATTTGGGATTGTTTTCGCTGGAAAGGCGGCGGCTAAGAGGGGATCTTATTGAAACATATAAGATGATTAGAGGTTTAGATAGGGTGGATAGTGATAGCCTTTTTCCTCTGATGGAGAAATCCAGCACGAGGGGGCATGGCTTTAAATTGAGGGGGGGTAGTTATAGAACCGATGTCAGGGGTAGGTTCTTTACCCAGAGGGTGGTGAGGGATTGGAATGCCCTGCCAGCATCAGTTGTAAATGCGCCTAGTTTGGGGGCGTTTAAGAGATCCGTAGATAGGTTCATGGACGAAAAGAAATTGGTTTAGGTTGGAGGGTCACAGTTTTTTTTTAACTGGTCGGTGCAACATCGTGGGCCGAAGGGCCTGTTCTGCGCTGTAATGTTCTATGTTCTATGTTCTATGTTCTATGAGGGACCTTGTCAAAAGCCTTACCAAAATCCACCAATGTGGTTTTGACCCACTATGACCCCAAGAAAAGATTTTCATTGTGCGATGCCTAATCACAGGGGTTGGATGTGACATAATGTCCCCTGGAAGATGGTTTATGTAGCAAATGCTTCATGCACTTTAGCAAAATCAGATCAAATTGAGAAAAAGGAATTAGCGAGCATATATGGTTTAACTAAGTTCCACAAATACTTGTATGGTAGGAGGTAAACTTTGTTAATTGACCATTTTATGATCATATTTTGTTAAAAGGAAGCACCACCATCCAAATGGCACACAACCTCAAGGTGGATGTTGACTCTGATGGCCCACAAATACAATATTAAATATAAGCCAGCAGATCATGTTAACAAAGACGTTCTTTTGAGATTTCTTGAAGACTTCTTCATTTCTAGCCACTGAATTACCTGTGAAGTATTTTACAAACAAAAGAGTGCCAGTGTCTGCCAGAAAAATTAGTGAAAAACTGGAAGGATGTGGTGCTCAGTAAGGTGCTCAATTATGATATCAATAGCTGGTCCGAGTATGACAATAAGGTTTGCAGGGGTACTTCAGCATGGAAATGAACTGAACATAGATCACGACTATCTCACATTGGGCTCAAGAGTTATAATTTCAGCACGATTTAGAGAGATTGTTAGAGAACTTTATCAAGAGCGCACAGGGATAATCTGTATAAAAACTGTAGGAAGATGCTATTTTAAAGTGTTGTCATAAAATTTGAAGTATGTCTCAGAATCCAAAATTTCCATAGTCAAACACAAGAATCGTGGAAATGACTACATGATTACTTTGAAGTTGAAGGGAAAAAGTACCCTGTTTCGGTTGATAGCTTAAAGTACGTTGATAAATGATATCAAATGTCTGAAGTTTTTAGAAACATAGAAAATGAAACAGAAATAAGCCATTTGGCCCTTCAAGACTGCTCCACCATTCACTTTGATCGTGGTTGATCATCAAATTCAATATCCTCATCCCATCTTCCCCCCATATCCTTTGATTCCTTTAGCCCCAAGAGCTATATCTAATTTCTTTTTGAAATCACACAATGTTTTGGCCTCAACCATTTTCTGTGGTAGTGAATTCCACACATTCACCACCTCAGTCCTAAAAGGTTTGCCCCTTACCCTCAAACTATGACCCCTAATTCTGGTTTCCACCACCATTGGCAACATTGTTTCTGAATCTACCTTGTCTAATCCTGCTAGAATTTTATAAGTTTCTATGAGATCCCCTCTCACTTTCCTAAACACCACTGAAAATAATCCTAATCGATTTAGTCTCCCCTCATCTCACAGACCTGCCATCATAGGAATCAGCCTGGTAGCTGGAAAGGCCCTTCACCCCATCGAGTCTGTACTGCCAATAACTACTACTAAATGGGGTGGGTTACTTGAAATGTATCCAGGGGAATATTTCTGTATCAGTATGTAGAAGGCCCAACAAGGAATGGAGCAGTGTGGTTCTTGGGAAGACAAGTGTTCAATGTGGCAGTGGGGCAGCATCTTTGTGATAGTGACCAAAATAAGTTTTGGTTCAAGTTTGCTCTGGACAAAGGAAAAGGATAGCCTGCAAAAGATGGCTTTTGAATGGGGGAAGGCAAATTTTATTAAATAAGGCAGGATCTGGCCAAAGTTGATTGTGAACAGCTCCTTGTGGGAAAGTCTACAGTAGAGCAAGTGGGGGGGCATTCAAAAAGGAAAAGAGGAGAGTACAGGCCAGGAAGCCCGGATGCCCAGAATAATTCAGGAATAATAAGGAAGAGGAGAGAGGCTTTTAGCAAGTCCAAATGGAGCAATTCAGCTGCGGCCCCAGAGGAATATAGGAAGTGCAAGAGGGAACTTAAGAAAACAATTAGAAGAGCAAAAAGAGGGCATGCAAAAGGTCTTGCAAACAAGATTAGGGAGAATCCCAAGATATTCTATAAATACATTAAGGGGAAGAGGTTAACCAGGGAAAGGTAGGATCTATAAGAGACCAAGAGGGCAATCTGTGTGAAACTGCAGGACATTGAAAGGGTGTTAAATGAATGCTTTAGTGAATGGAGAAGAAGAATGACTACAAAAATTATTTAATAACAATAATGGTAATATAGGCTTTAAAGAGAGATTCTGACAGAGTTAAACATGCTAGGATTTTCAGTCAACTTATAATTAAAAACAGATGCAGGTTATAAAGTTGCTGCAAGCTGTGGTCTGCCCTGTGACCTGAAACTTCCTGTGTTGACCAAATAAGGGAAGCATTTACTTTGAGTTAGACCTGATGGCACCAGATAGGAGAGAACAAAGAACAAAGAAAATTACAGCACAGGTACAGGCCTTTCGGCCCTCCACGCCTGCACCAACCATGCTGCCCAACTGAAGTAAAATCCCCTACGCTTCGTGGGACCACATCCCTCTATTCCCATCCTATTCATGTATTTGTCAAGGTGCCCCTTAAAAGTCACTAGCGTATCTGCTTCCACTACCTCCCCCACCTCCCCCGGCAGCAATTTCCAGGCACCCACACCACCCTCTGTGCAAAACACTTGCCTCGTACATCTCCTTAAAACCTATGCCCCCTAGTAAATGACTCTTTCATAGAATCATAGAAACCCTAGAGCACAGAAAGAGGCCATTCGGCCCATCGAGTCTGCCCCAACCACAATCCCACCCAGGCCCTACTCCCATACCCCTACATATTTTACCCACTAATCCCTCTAACCTATGCATCTCAGGACACTAAGGGCAATTTTAGCATGGCCAATCAACCTAACCCGCACATCTTTGGACTGTGGGAGGAAACCGGAGCACCCGGAGGAAACCCACACAGACACGAGGAGAATGTGCAAACTCCACACAGACAGTGACCCAAGCCAGGAATCGAACCCAGGTCCCTGGAGCTGTGAAGCAGCAGTGCTAACCACTGTGTCACCGTGCCGCCCTTTCATCCTGGGAAAATGTTTCTGACTATCCACTCTGTCCATGCCCTTCATAATCTTGCAGACTTCCATCAGGTCGCCCCTCAACCTCCATGTTCCAGCGAGAACAAACCAAGTTTCTCCAAACTCTCCTCATAGCTAATGCCCTCCATACCAGGCAACATCCTGGTCAATCTTTTCTGTACCCTCTCCAAAGCCTCCACATCCTTCTAGTAGTGTGGCGATCAGAATTGAAGACTATATTCCAAGTGCGGCCTAAATAAGGTTCTATAAAGCTGCAACATGACTTGCCAATTTTTAAACTCAGTGCCCCAGCTGATGAAGGCAAGCATGCCGTTTGCCTTCTTGACTAGCTTCTCCACCTGCGTTGCCACTTTCAGCACCTGTACACCTGTACACCCAGATCCCTCTGCCTATCAACACTCTTAAGGGTTCTGCCATTTACTGTATATTTCCTCTCTGTATTAGGCCTTCCAAAATGCATCATCTCACATTTGTCCAGATTAAACTCCATCTGCCATCTCTCCACCCAAGTCTCCAACCGATCTATATCCTACTGTATCCTCTGATGGTCCTCACCACTATCCGCAAATCCACCAACCTTTGTGTCGCCTGCAAACTTACTAATCAAACCAGTTACATTGTCCTCCAAATCATTTATATATATTACAAACAGCCAAGGTCCCAGCACTGATCCCTGAGGAACGCCACTTGTCACAGCCCTCCATTCAGATACGCACCCTTCCACTGCTACCCTCTGTCTTCTATGAGAGAGCCAGTTCCGTATCCACCTTGCCAGCTCACCTTTGATCTCGTGCAACTTCACCTTCTGTACCAGTCTGCCATGAGGGACCTTGTCAAAGGCCTTACTGACAGCATCCACTGCCCTACCCTCATCAATCATCTTCATCACTTCCTTGAAAAACTCAATCAACTTAGCGAGACGTGACCTTCTCTTCACAAAACCATGGTGTCTCTCGCTAATACGCCCACTTATTTCCAAGTGAGAGTAAATCCTGTCTCAAAGAAGCCTCTCCAATAATTTCCCTACCACTGATGTAAGACTCACCGGCCTGTAATTACCTGGATTATTCTTGCTACCCTTCTTAAACAAAGGAACAACATTGGCTATTCTCCAATCCTCTGGGACCACCCCTGTAAGAAGTTTAACACCACCAGGTTAAAGTCCAACAGGTTTATTTGGTAGCAAAAGCCACACAAGCTTTTGGAGCCTTAAGCCCCTTCTTCACCTGAAGAAACACAGTAAGTAGTTGTTAAACTTCTTACTGTGTTTACCCCAGTCCAACACCGGTATCTCCACATCATGACCTCCCCTGTAGCCAGTCAGGATACAAAGATTTCTCTCAAGGCCCCAGCAATTTCCTCCTTTGCCTCTCTCAGTAGTCTGGGGTATATCCCATCAGGTCCTGGGGATTTGTCTACCTTAATGTTTTTCAAGAACCCCAATAACTCCTCCTTTTTGATCTCAACATGTCTCAACACACCCTTTCCCAGATTCATCATCCACCAAGTCCTTCTCTTTGCTGAATACTGAGGCAAATACTCATTTAATACCTTACCCATTTCCTCTGGCTCCATGCATAGATTCCCTCCCCTGTCCTTGAGTGGGCCAACCCTCTCCCTGGCTACCCTCTTGCTCTTTATATATGTATACAAAATCTTGGGATTTTCCTTAATCCTGCTGGCCAATGACTTTTCGTGACCCCTTTTTGCCCTCCTTAGTCCTTGTTTAAGTTTCTTTCTACTTTCCTTGTTTTCCACACTTGCTACGTGTGTTCCCAGCCTCCTAACCTTGACAAATGCTTCCTTTTTCTTTTTGACTAGGTTCATATCTCTCATCATCCAAGGTTCCCAAAACTTGCCAGTCTTATCTTTCATCCTTACAGGAACGTGCCGTTCCTGAATCCCTGTCAACTTACATTTGAAAGCCTCCTACATGCCAGATGTTGATTTGCCCTCAAAAAATCTGCCCCCAATCTACATTCTTCAGCTCCTGCCTAATATTGTTGTAATTGGCCTTCCCCCAATTTAGCACCTTAACTTGAGGACTATACTTATCTTCATCCATGAGTACCTTAAAGCTTACTGAACTGTGGTCACGGTTCCCAAACTGCTGCCCTACTGAAACGTCGACCACCTGGCCTTCTTGACCACCTTCTTGAGAGGAGGCAATGTGACCTACATGATATTTGAACTAAACATCACAGAGTTGTTTGTGAGTAATTCCATTGGCCTGGTAGAGGAATGTGGTCGGTTTCTGGTTACACCATTGGCTGGATGTCACAGACCTTCTGGAAGGTTAGGATATTTTTGGGGATAAAGGCACATGTGAAGTTCTTTGTGTCCAAGGACAACTCTAGAGATCAACCTTCGCAAGAGTGCCCTGAGGAACATCTTCAGAGGAAAAACCATGAGGACAGATTCTACATAGTGAACAGACCTGGCAGTTTCATTCTAAACTGGGTAGCATCTATTTTCAGTTCAAGAATGAGTGTTAAAGTTCAAAGTTCAGTAAAACAAAGAGTTAAAGTGTTGCAACTGTTATAAGTTTGAGTTTGATACCTAAAGTGTTAAATAAAGAAATTATGTTTAAGTATTTAAAGTCGACTTAGTGTCTTTATTTGCTATTAGAGGTTAAAATACATGTTTGTACAACACCTTTCATCTTCACTCAGAAAATGGAGGATATAGGGTACAGAATTCAGGAGAAAGGGACTGTGAGGACTTTGAATAGTTTGATAGAAGAAGTGAGGAGGTATTGGAGGCTTTAAGGAGAGACTAGATTGGATTGTTTTTCTTAGCTACGAGCAGAGAAGGCTGAAGGGGGACAGGATTGAGGTGTACAAGATTATGATGATATGCCAGGTTGAATAAGCAGCAGCTGTTCCCCGTGGTTGAGGGATCAATCATAACGGGGCATAGTTTTAGGGTGAGGGATAGGAGATTCAAAGGGGAAATCAGTGTGGTAAGAATCTGGAATGCACTGCCTGGGAAGATAGCGCAGGCTGGAAACATTACAACCATTAAAAGTATTTGGATCAACACTTGAAATATCATAACATTCAAGGATATGGGACAAGCGCTGGAAAATGGGATTAGTGTGACTTTAGTGGTAGTTACTGTCGGTGCAGACTCGATGGGCCGTTTCTGCGCTGTATGACACTATGACTATGAGAGAAGATGATGGCAATCCCCCTTGTGGTGGAGCCCTTACAGGGAGCGGGATGCAAGGAGCTGTGGTCGAGGTAGCTGCATGAATCCTCCTCCCTCCTCAATGTTCTAGGCTCCAACTATTTCTTTCAGGTTAAGCAGGGTTTCACTTGCACTTCAATTTGGTTATTTATTTGCTGCTCCCAATGAGCGCGAGCTGAGGCTCCCCAATGCTGCTCCTCTACATTGGGGAAACTAAAAGCGGACTGGGTTACTTCTTTATGGAATACTTTCACTTAGTCTACAAGCATGACCCCAAACTTCCTGTTGTATGCCATTTTAACTCAGCATCTTGCTCTCATATCACATGGGTGGTACAGTGATTAGCACTGCTGCCTCACTGTGCCAGGGACCCAGTTCGATTCGAGCCCTGGGTGACTCTTTGAGGAGTTTGCACGTTCTCCCACCTCGGCGGGATGTTTTTTCAGAGAGTCGATGCAGATTCCATGGGCCAAATGGTCTCCTTCTGCACTGTAGGGATTCTATGGGATGCTATGGAATGTCCATCCTTGACCTTCTGCAGTGTTGTAGAGATGCCGGCGTTGGAGTGGGGTAAGCACAGTAAGAAGTCTCACAACACCAGGTTAAAGTCCAACAGGTTTATTTGGTAGCACAAGCTTTCGGAGTGTCGCTTCTTGTCGGAGGGACACTCCGAAAGCTTGTGCTATCAAATGCTGTTGGATTTTAACCTGATGTTGTGAGACTTCTTACTTCTGCAATGTTCCAGTGGGGCCTGGTTGAAGCTGGAGACCATGATGTGGAGATGCCGGCGTTGGACTGGGGTGAACACAGTAAGAGTTTTAACAACACCAGGTTAAAGTCCAACAGGTTTATTTGGTAGCAAATCTGAGCGCTGCTCCTTTGTCAGATGGAGTGGAAATGTGCTCTCAAACAGGGCACAGAGACACAAAAATCAAGTTACAGAATACTGATTCAAATGCGAATCCCTACAGCCAGCCAGATCGTAAAGATACCGACAATGTGGGTGGAGGGAGCATTAAGCACAGGTTAAAGAGATGTGTATTGTCTCCAGACATCCGTTGTCGTAGCGTCTGAATGAATAGCGGATGAATGAACACCACTCGACAATCACCAGGCAAGACTGTTCTCTTCCTGTGGGGGAGCACTTCAGCAGTCACGGGCATTCAGCCTCTGATCTTCAGGTAAGCGTTCTCCAAGGCGGCCTTCACGACACACGACAGCGCAGAGTCGCTGAGCAGAAACTGATAGCCAAGTTCCGCACACATGAGGACGGCCTAAACCGGGATGTTGGATTTATGTCACATTATCAGTAACCCCCACAGCTTGCCCCCTGGACTTGCAAGCTGTCCTGTCTGGAGACAATACACATCTCTTTAACCTGTGCTTAATGCTCCCTCCACCCACATTGTCTGTATCTGTAAGATCTGGCTGGCTGTCGGGATTCGCATTCGAATCAGTATTCTGTAACTTGATTTTTGTGTCTCTGTGCCCTGTTTGGGAGCACATTTCCACTCCATCTGACGAAGGAGCAGCGCTCCGAAAGCTAATGGTATTTGCTACCAAATAAACCTGTTGGACTTTAACCTGGTGTTGTTAAAACTCTTACTGTGAAGCTGGAGAAGCAGCATCTCATCTTCCAGTTGGGCATGTTGCAGCCCTCAGGACTCAACACCAAGTCTGGCAACTTTAGGTTTTGTCCTCTTTGCTCTGGGATTGAGTGACTTGTAGGATGTTACAAAGGACAGTTAAGAATCAACCACATTGCTGCAGGTCTGGAACACACACAGAGCAGGTGAGGATGGCTGATTTCCCATCAGACAGAAAACTTTGGTGAACCAAATTGTTTTTCAAAGAAATGACAATTAATGGTAGCTTCATGTTCACCATTACAAAGACTCAGTTTATCAGTGGGTCCCTGGATTACCACCTCAGTGACATTACCACTGCACCACCAGCTCCCCACAGATGATTACATTTGTGGTTCTGCTTTTTAATTTAGCCTCTTACTGATTATACTCACTTAACAAAATCTCTTTCCCAGTTCTACCCAAGTTGTTCATACCTACATGGACCACAACTTAAATCTTTCCCCTCCCACTCAAAATTCTTCTCCATCCTTGGCACCAGGCAGTTAACACAGATGTTGGGACTCAGACTCTTGGCTGCAGAGAACAGTGTCTATCCCCCTAACACTTACTTCTTATTCCCCTCATTTGACTGGCTTCCAGTACCAAGGTGATATGATCGAATTCCTTGTTCTCCTTGCAATTCTTTCCATACAGGCTACAAGAACCTCAAACCTATTGGACAAGGGTGAGAGCCGAGGCTCCTCCAGTGCGACCTTGTGAATCTTCACACCTGCCTCACATGTGATCACACCCTCCTGTCCCTGACCATGGACTGAATCTGATGCATCTAATCCAAAGGCCTGCTAGTACCTTCATCCCTCAAGTATCCAAATCTTGTCTCCAGCTCAAGTTGATCAATCTACAGTCTATTACCGAATATGTGGATGCTATGAATATCAAATCCCATATGCTACAATTGCAACATATCACCAGCCTTGCCATCTTTATTATCTTTTATTTAAATGGCAACTAAAGTACTTTATTTCAAGTTTAGAAGTATCACAACAACAATTTGCTGTTATATTAGTTTAAGTAGTTAAGTTATACAGTTCATCCCAGAACTGGTTTAAAATACCTACTCAGATGTTCCTGCCTCTCTCAGACTATTTCTTGTTCTATAAAAGGACCACAATCCCTCACTACCCAATTTCTTTCCCTTGTCAAATACTGGAGTTTATTACTTGGTTGAATTTGGTCTGTGTGCTACTTATTCAACCCCTTTTCCTCTCTTTGCTCCTTCACATATGAAGTATCAGATTCTGTTGTGCAGCACATTGAATATTATGCATCAACCCAAATAATTACACTTGGGATTCATAATTTCAGTTCAGAAACTATTCTTTCCAACAGGTTTTGTTTACCATTGCAAGGCATGGTACAGATCAAGGGCATACAATATAATATAAAGAATTAAAAACTTCAGACTGACCTGGTCAAACAGCTGCTTGCCTGTAGTGCTGGGTTGGATGGCAAATTCAAGCTCCGCATCCATTGTTGTAACACGAACATTGATCTGAAACAGAGAAAATAAAGTTGAAGGGAAAAAAGTAACAGCAGACAAATAATTTTGCACCAAGTGCAAGGCTTCCATTTTGCACTTAAACTAATAGGACTTGTGTTTAATTTAACCATAAGAAACAGGAAGGATGGACCATTTAGGCCAGTGAGCCTGATTCACCATTCTTTAAGTGCAAGGCTAATCTGATTGTGGCCTTAACTTGATTTCCCTGCTTGCCCCCACACTGACTCCCTCAAGGATCAAAAATTGGCCTTGAACATATTCAATTACATAGCCTTCGAGAGATCAAAAATCTGCAACTTGGTCTTCAGTATAGAACAAAGAAAATTACAGCACAGGAACAGGAAGGCTGCACCAACCATGCTGCCCGTCTGAACTAAAACCCTCTACCTTCCTGGGGACATCTCCCTCTATTCCCATCATATTCACGTATTTGTCCAGAATATAGTCAGCCTCCGAGAGATCAAAAATCTGTAACTTGGCCTTGAATATATTCAATTACATAGCCTCCACAGCTCCGTGGAAGGGAATTCCAAATGCCAACGACTCCTGAGAGGAGCATTTCATCCTCAGCTCCTGTCTCAATGGGAGTGCCCTAATTTTTGAACTTGTTCCCTAGTTTTATATTTCCCCACGAGGAGAAACATCCTCTCAGCATCTACACTGCCAAGTTGATCTGAATCTTCAGATCAACTTTCAATCTTCTAAGTACCAGTAAGTGAAAGCCCAACCTAGTCAACTTTTCCTCATAAGATGACCCTACATCCCAGGAATCAGCCCAGTGAACTTTCTCTGAACTGCTTGCAGTATACCATAGAATCAGTACAGTGCAGAAGGAGGCCATTCGGCCCATTGAGTCTGCACCGACCACAATCCCACCCAGGCCCCATTTTCGTAACCCCACATAGAATCATAGAGTCATAGAGGTTTACAGCATGGAAACAGGCCCTTCAGCCCAACTTGTCCATGCCGCCCTTTGTTTTTAAAGCCCCAAGTAATCCCAATTGCCCGCATTTGGCCCATATCCCTCTATATCCATCTTACCCATATACCTGTCCAAATGCTTTTTAAAAAGACAAAATTGTACCCGCCTCTACTATCATCTCTGGCAGCTTGTTCCAGACACTCACCACTCTCTGTGTGAAACAATTGCCCCTCTGGACGCTTTTGTATCTCTCCCCTCTCACCTTAAACCTATGCCTCTACCTTTAGACTCCTCTACCTTTGGGAAAAGATATTGACTATTGAGCTGATCTGAGCCCCTCATTATTTTACAGACCTCTAAAAGTTAACCCCTCAGCCTTCCAGAGAAAAAAGACTATCCAACCTCTCCTTATAACTCAAACCATCAAGTTCCAGTAGCATCCTAGTAAATCTCTTCTGCACTCTTTCTGGTTTAATAATACCCTTTCTATAATAGGGTGACCAGAACTGTACACAGTATTTACTCTGTTAATGCACTGACACTAGGGTCAATCAACCTAACATGGCCAATCAACCTAACCAGCACATCTTTGCACTGTGGGAGGAAACTGGAGCACCCGGAGGAAACCCATGCAGATACAGGAAGAACGTGCAAATTCCACACATATTGACCCGAGGCCGGAATTGAACTCGGGTCCCTGGCGCTGTGAGGCAGCAGTGCTAACCGTGCCACCTAATCTATGTCATATATGTATATCCCTCCCGAATCAAGGAGGACAAAACTGATCACTGTACTCCAGGCACAGTCTTACTAATGCCCTGCAGAGCTGTAGCAAGAATTCTCTACTGTTATACACCTTTCCCTGGTAACAAAAGTCAACATACAATTGCCTCTCTCATTATTTGCTGTACCTGCATGATAACATTTTCTGATTCATGTACTAGGACACCCAGATCCCACTGGACTGTAGCACTTTGCAATCTATTTAAATAATATCCTGTCTGCTAAAGTGGACATCATCACATTTTCCCACATTATACTCCTGCCATTTTGTGCCCACTCACTTACTAGAATTTGGCAAAGGGCCGGCTCCGGTGAAAACAAGGATGCAAATTTCACCGGCAATGCTGGCGTGATTTCTCATGGAACTTTGAGCCTCATTAACAATTTTTTCCCCCCACCATGATTCATGCTGTTCTCATGGCAGCCTCCCTGATATGGGCACTCCGGGTCAACTTAACCGCTTCAATCAGGGGGAGCTGCATATAAACGTCTCTCCAGCAATTACACCAGTTCCATCAGAAGGGATGGCTACCAGGAAGCCAGCATCTCATTTCTCGGTGGGAGCCCTGACCAGACTCTTGGATGGTGCGTGACAGAGGTGGGACGTCCTCAATCCACAGTCACAGATGTCCTTCCAGCAGGTGACCACCAATGCATGGGAACTGTGGCAGCTTTAGCGAGTGCCAGCTCACTACAGAAGAGGATGGGACAGCAGTGTTGTAAGATGATGAATAATCTTCACGCAGCCAGGGTAAGACTGACTTCTCCAATCTCACCCTGGACCCCCTCACACACCCCCAAATTGATCTCTCACCTAGCCACCTTGTGAGTTGCCAATACCTATCACAAGGCCCTCTTAAACACCCACTCCCCTAGCCAGTTCCCCCCCTTCCCCCATTCGTTGATATGCTCCTCACACTCCCGCTCAGGTCCCATGCATGTCACACTTCATCACCATCTGTGGGAATGAATCGCCTACACTCTCCCATCTGTCTCATTGCAGGACAAACTCTGCAATGAGGGCCATGAGTGGGCACAGTGTTGCAGAGTCATGCCAAAGCTCAGAACGCTCATGCCATTTGAGGAGTGAGCACTTGAGCTGGGGGGGGGAGGAGGGAGACCTTTTTCAGTAATGTATCCCACAAGACTCCAGCATCTGGGCTGCTGCTCCCGCAACAGCTCCGGGCCATCCTCCACCTCATCTGCACGGTGCTGGTCCTTGCCACATGCAGCACCATGTCAATGTCTCTGCTGCTGCTCTATCGCAATGAGTAAAAAAGCCAACTTAACTGGCTCCATGATTCTTCAGATCCATGCACTGAAAAGAGAACATCACTGTAAGCAATGAGGATTCCTGACAGAGCCCTGACCCTCATCCCTCAATATCTCTGGAACTTCCACCCAAGCACTCCCCACTCAGTACGTGCCTCTCCGCGATCCCACATTCCTTTCCCTCGAGACTACAGTCACATCCCCACATTGCTCCCTTTCAACTCCAAGGTGAAGCGCATGGATCCTGTAGAGTCAGTGGCATCTCTCCCCAAATCCCAACTCCCCACCCAAAATGCTGACATTACACAAAAGGGCAATTGAATAGATGCATGAGGCCAGTGTCTGCATCCTGACAGGGTGCCTCAAAGGTGACCCCTGTCATGACATTGGACGGAGTGAGTGGTGATGGACATACTATCATGTCTTCCATAAGAGGTACACATCAGTGTAATCTGTATTATATTGAAGCTTGTCTGAGCTTTGAATATCAATGCCTGGGGCCTCGGGTTTCAACTCTATTGGATCAAAACAAATAACCAAGTAAACTAAATCAAATAAACAGAGACACAAATTAAAAGAACAGCCCCTTAAAGGGATACTGCCTTAAACAAAAAACAAATCACAACTGAAACTTAAAACATCAAACCATCATTAAGAGGGTCAATAATGCACCTCAATCCCAGCAGTGCCCACCACTGAATCTCTACAGTGCAGGAGGCAGCAATTCGGCCCATCAAGTCCGCACCAAAACACAGACAGAGCATCTTACCCAGATCCTATCCACCATAAACCCACGTATTTACCTCGCTAATCACCTAAACATCTTGGGACACTAAGGGACATTTTACCATGCCCAATCCAACTAACCTACATATCTTTGGACTGTGGGAGGAAACCGGACCTCCTGAGGAAACCCACAAAGACACGAGGAGAATGTGCAAACTCCACACAGTCACTGAAAGCAAGAATTAAACCCAGGTCCCTGGTGATCATAGAATCATAGAAACCCTACAGTGCAGAAAGAGGCCACTCGGCCCATCGAGTCTGCACCAACCACAATCCCATCCAGGTCCTACCTCCATATCTACCCCCTAACCCACATATCTCAGGACATTAAGGGGCAATGTTAGCATGGCCAATCAACCTAACCTGCACATCTGATGTGAGTCACAGGCTCAAGGGTGAACTAGCTAGATAGATTCAGAACTGGCTTGTCCATAGGAGACAGAGGGTAGTGGTGGAAGGATGTTTATCTGAATGGAGCTCTGTAACTAGTGGTGTCCCGCAGGGATCAGTGCTGGGACCTCTGCTGTTTGTAATGTATATAAATGACTTGGAAGAAAACATAAGTGATCTAATTAGCAAGTTTGCGGATGACACTAAGATTGGTGGAGTTGCGGATAGTGATGAAGATCGTCAGAGAGTACAGCAGGATATACATAGGCTAGAAAATTGGGCAGAGAAATGGCAGATGGAATTTAATCCGGACAAATACGAGGTGATGCATTTTGATAGATCCAATTCAGTTGGGAGCTATAAAATAAATGGCAGAACCATAAAAGCACAGACACACAAAGATCCAGGAGTACAGAGATGTGCGGGGAAGATTTTTTTTACATAGAGGGTGGTGGGGGCCTAGATTGCACTGCCAAGTGAGGTGGCTGAGGCAGACACGTTAGCGACATTTAAGACTTGCCTAGATAGTCACATGAACAGACGGCGATACAGGCGGTTGGACTAGATAGGGCAATGTGATTGGCGCAGGCTTGCTGGGCTGAAGAGCCTGTTCCTGTGCTGTACAGTTCTTTGTTCGTTAGGTAGATTGGCCATTCTAAATAGCCCCAAGATGTGTAGGTTAGGGGGTTAGCCATGATAAATGCATGGGATTCTGGAGATCGGGCAGAGGGATGGGCTTTGGTGGGATGCTTAAATTGGTCGCATAATTCAAAATTGTGGGTAGGATTTATCACGTAACCCACTGCATGTTTTATTGGAGTGGAAGGCAGCTCACCATTGGCCAGCGGTGGGATCTTTCTGGTCCTGCCATTGTCAACGGGATTTTCTGTTGAATGCACCTCTCACTGCCATGAAACCCACAGCAGGAGTACAGCAACAGTGGGACCAGAAGATCGTGTATGAACAGCCGGTAAGCTCTGGCCAATGGCTAATGTTAGATGTGATTTTGCAATTAGACGGCACTTGATGAACAATCTAGTGTGCACTAAGCATTACATGAACAACAAATTTCAGAAGAAATGGTCTCAGATTTAAGATGAAAATAAGGAGTAATCTCTTCTCTCAGACAGTCATTAATTTTGGGATTCTCTACCATGGAGGCTACATCATTGAGTTAAACCAATTTACAAAGGAGCCAGGGTTACGAAGAGTAGGCAGGAAAGTGGGAAGTCAAGACCACAATAAGACCAGCCATAACCTTATTGAGTGGCAGAGTAGGTTCAATGGGCCAAATTACCTACTTCTATTTCTTATGACCTCATGTGACACACCATGGTAAACCAATTCAATAAGCAGGTCAAACCAAGAGGAAAGGGTAGCGACAGAGTCTCCTACCCTCAGTGACTTAGGGATTTGTCTACTCTGGCATGTGAAGACTTATTCTGGCAGACCGGACAGAGAAGACCAATCTAAGGTCCAATGGTCTTCAAGGTGGGTCAGCACCATTTTGTTGTATGTGTCGAGCTGGATGAGACACAAAAGTAGCTGCTGAGGAAATCCCAAGAGTCTCAAAAGAAAATTTTTAACCTTGGTCAGTGCTGTTTCAGGAAAGTCGAGGAACCACTGATATGACGTTTGCAGTTAGACAGCTCCAGGATCATGGACTTCTACACCATGTTTGTTGACCTGACTGAGGCCTTTGACACAGTCAGATCTGAGGGCCTCTGGTAGATAAAGAATAATTTTGGAAGACTCGAGAAATTCATTCACAGTTCCACGACGGCATGCTTGTTTAAGACCTGGATTTAACAAGTCTTCTGACCCATTTCCAGTCACCTATGGGACAGGGTTACTCTTGGGCCAACCATCTTCATTGTGTTTTTCGCCACAATGCCCTTTTAGGCCTTCCATAATGGTGATTCTAGCATCAAAATCAGATATTGCATTGAAGGAAAGCTGTTCAAAGATTACTCCTGGCATAGACCAATGTCTCCAAGGACAAACTTTGTGTTTTCCTGTTTGCCAATGACTGTGCAGTAGCTGCAGGTTCAGAGTTGGACATGCAATATAGCATGGACTCATTTTCCAATGCATAGAACAACTTCAGCCTTACTTCAGTTTTCTTCATGCTGATCGTACTATACTGTTCCAGCAAAGCTGAATCTCAAGCGCAAGGTTCCACCCTCCCCCCCCCAACATAGTCATCTATGTCATTTGTATAAATGACGATTAAGAGATCCCTGTGGTATGCCACTGGCTTCCAATCACTAAAGCAGCCTTCTGTCACCACCCTTTATTTCTTACAACTGAGCCAATTTTGATTGCGTTTTATCAAATTACCCTCTATCCCGTGTGCATTTGCCTTCTTTATAAGTCTCCCATGTCAAAGATTCTGCTGAAATCCATATAAACTGCAATGCCCTCATCTATACACCTGGTCACCTCCTCAAAAATTCAAGCAAATTTGTTAGACATGACCTCTCTCTGACAACGCTACGCCGACTATCTCTGATAAAGCTTTACCTGAAAGATAGATGCCCTCCTTCAGAATTTTCTGCAATAGTTTCCCTACCACTGACTTTGGACTCACTGGTCTATAGTTCCCTGGTTTATCTCTACAACCCTTCTTAAATTGCAGAACCACATTAGCTGTTCTCCAATCCTCTGGCACCTCTCCGTGGCTGGAGAGGAATTAAAAATTTGGGTCAGAGCGCCTGCAATCTCCTTCCTTGCCTCCCACAGCAGCCTGGGACACAATATAAGAGCAAGGAGGTAATATTGGAGCTTTATGAGGTAAGATTATGAGGGGTATGGACAAGGTGAACAGGAAGCAGCTGTTTCCCTTGGTTGTGCGATCATAGTTTTAGGGTAAGCGACAGGAGGTTCAGAGGGAATTTGAGAAAACATTTTTTTTCACTCAGTTATGGGCATCTGGAATGCACTGCCTGGGAAGGTAGTGAAGGCCGTAAATCTTACAACCTTTAAAAAGTATTTGGAAACAGCATAACACTCAAGGATCTGGGACAAGTGCTGGAAAATGGGATTAGTGCAACTTCAGTGGTAGCTATCGTCACTGCAGACTTGATGGACTGAAGGGCTTTTCTGCACTGTATGACGTTACTTTGTCCTTCTCTATGTCAATTTGCTCAAGAACTTTGCAGTCCCTCTCCCTGAATTCCATACCTCATCCTCATTCTCTGGATGAGGATGGATGTGAGTACCACTCTACCAATGTCCTCTGGCTCCACCCACAGATTGCCCCCTTGGTCCCGAATAGGCCAACTGGACCAGGGTGGTGGTGGATGGAAAATTTTCGGATTGGAGGCAGGTTGCTAGCGGACTGCCACAGGGATCAGTGCTTGGTCCTCTGCTATTTGTGATTTTTATTAATGGCTTAGAGGAGGGGGCTGAAGGGTGGATCAGTAAATTTGCTGATGACACCAAGATTGGTGGAGTAGTGGATGAGGTGGAGGGCTGTTGTCGACTGCAAAGAGACATAGATAGGATGCAAAGGTGGGCTGAAAAATGGCAGATGGAGTTTAACCCTGATAAATGTGAGGTGATTCATTTTGGTAGGACAAATTTAAATGTGGATTACAGGGTCAAAGGTAGGGTTCTGAAGACTGTGGAGGAACAGAGAGATCTTGGGGTCCATATCCACAGATCTCTAAAGGTTGCCACTCAAGTGGATAGAGCTGTGAAGAAGGCCTATAGTGTGTTAGCTTTTATTAACAGGGGGTTGGAGTTTAAGAGCCGTGGGGTTATGCTGTAACTGTACAGGACCTTGGTGAGACCACATTTGGAATATTGTGTGCAGTTCTGGTCACCTCACTATAAGAAGGATATGGAAGCGCTGGAAAGAGTGCAAAGGAGATTTACCAGGATGCTGCCTGGTTTGGAGGGTAGGTCTTATGAGGAAAGGTTGAGGGAGCTGGGCTGTTCTCTCTGTAGCGGAGGAGGCTGAGGGGAGACTTAATAGAGGTTTATAAAATGATAAAGGGGATAGATAGAGTGAACGTTCAAAGACTATTTCCTCGGGTGGATGGAGCTATTACAAGGGGGCATAACTATAGGGTTCGTGGTGGGAGATATAGGAAGGATATCAGAGGTAGGTTCTTTACGCAGAGAGTGGTTGGGGTGTGGAATGGTCTGCCTGCAGTGATAGTGGAGTCAGACACTTTAGGAACATTTAAGCGGTTATTGGATAGGCACATGAAGCACACCAGGATGATAGGGAGTGGGATAGCTTGATCTTGGTTTCAGATAAAGCTCGGCACAATATCGTGGGCCGAAGGGCCTGTTCTGTGCTGTACTGTTCTATGTTCTATGTTTATGCTTTATACAAATGCATCCAAAATCCCTTTACAAGTTTTCAATCATGGAGTATTTGTGGGAATAAAGAGAAAAGAATTAAAATAATAGCAAAATACTATGAATGCTGGCGATCTGAAATAAAAACAAAGTGTTAGATAAACTCAGCAAGTCTGGCAGCATCGGTGGAGAGAGAAACAGATTTAACATCGTGAGTCCAATATGATCTTCCTCGGAACTGCAAATCGAATCATTTCTTGTGTTGACATTGACAGAGCCAACCATGCTACATTTTGATCTCAATCTGATGAAGCTCGGCTTTATACTACAAAGCCCGTCACATTTGGTTTGTTTTGAAAATAAAATGTTTTAAATGGAGCAGTAGACACCATTTCAAACGGAGTTAAAACAGGTCATTGTATCACTCAAGGGTCCGTCCTTGCTTTTTCCACTACACAGAGCCTGAAAGAGAAGATTATTTTTTAAAAAGGATGAAGACATCAATTTAAATTATGTAATTGCTCTGGGAAATCTGTCTTCAGTACTAATTCAGAGATTAAACGTTTGCAAGGGATTTTGTCTTTGTTGCAAAGTGCTACCTTTCTGTCCAAATAGTTTCTCAAATTAAAATGTCATATTGAAGATGGGATTTGAAGGATGGTGAAATCATTTTTAATCTCATGGAGTTAGTCGATGAATTTGCTCCATCCTGATACATTCCCTTCCCAACTCATGGCTAGAGATGGCAAAAGTCAATAAGTACCACCTTTAATGTAGGAAACTACCCCAAAGTACTTATAGACATTGATGGATGAAGACAAAGAAGAGGATATTACAAGGGTGTCTAAAAATGGAATCAAAGATAAGGACTTCAAGAAAACTCTTAAGAAAGAGAGGGCAGTGGAAAGAATTCAAGACACTATAGACATGATGGTCAAAGGTATACCCCAATATAGATCTGACAAAAGGATTGCAGAACATTCAAGAGATCAGCGTCACAGGAAAACAGAATTTAGATAGTTGCAAATGGTTTACATCCCTTCATAACATCACCCATTCCGATATGTATGCTACAAAAGCACGTAAACTCAAAATTCTCATCTCGTTGTTTGAGACTTGTGGACCAGAAGCCATTGAAAATCAAAAAGTACAAGAGTGATTGATGAGCCAACCATTTTCATGATAGGACAGAGGCAGCAGAGTTTTGGGTGAGCCTTAAGTTTACAAAGTGTGCAGGGTGGGAGACTGGTCAGGACAGTTTTGGAACTGTCGAGTCTGGACATTACAAAGGCATGGATGCAAATTTTGGCAGCAGTTGAACAGCAATGTTATGGACACAGGAAAGTGTGGTCTTTGTGCTGACAGAGGAGGCAGAAGCTCTGCTTAAGGTCCAGTAGGCATTGAGAATGCAGTCTAGCTTGTACAGAGACAATGACTGGGCAAGGGAATGGAATTGGTGGCAAGCATATTAATTGTGACTGAATCAACCTTCCAGAGAAAACGAAGGACCATCAATGTTGAACAATGAGTCTCCTCTCACATGACCTGTTCTTTCACCACTAAATTAATGTATTATTAATAATAAATTGAATTAAAATAAATTAATACACAAGCATTAATGCCTATGTTTTAGTTGGGCCTCATTTAGAATATTGTGTGCAATTCTGGTCACCACACTACCAGAAGGATGTGGATGCTTTGGAGATGGTACAGAAGAGGTTTACCAGGATGTTGCCTGGTCTGGAGGGTATTAGCTATGAGGAGAGGTTAGATAAACTGTTTGTTCTCACTGGGATGGAGGTTGAGGGGTGACCTGATAGAGGTTTACAAGATTATGAGTGGCATGGACAGAGTAGATAGTCAGATGTTTTTTCCTAGGTAGAAAAGTGTAGTACTAGGGGACATAGGCTTAAGGTACGTGGGGAAAAGTGTAGAGGAGATGTGAGAGGCAAGTTTTTTTTTAGTAAGAAGTCTCACATCACCAGGTTAAAGTTATTTGGTAGCACAAGCCACAAGCTTTCAGAACACTGCCCCTTCATCAGGTGAGTGGGAGTTCTGTTCTCAAACAGGGCAGATATAGACACCAACTCAATTTACAAGATAATGGTTGGAATGCGAGTCTTTACAGGTAATCAAGTCTTAAAGGTACAGACAATGTGAGTGGAGAGAGGGTTAAGCACAGGTTAAAGAGATGTGTATTGTCTCCAGCCAGGACAGTTAGTGAGATTTTGCAAGCCCAGGCAAGTCGTGGGGGTTACAGATAGTGTGACATGAACCCAAGATCCCGGTTGAGGCCGTCCTCGTGTGTGCGGAACTTGGCTATCAGTTTCTGCTCAACGATTCTGCGTTGTCGTGTGTCGTGAAGGCCGCCTTGGAGAACGCTTACCCGAAGATCAAAGGCTGAATGCCCGTGACTGCTGAAGTGTTCCCCAACAGGAAGAGAACACTCCTGCCTAGTGATTGTCGAGCAGTGTTCATTCATCTGTTGTCATAGCGTCTGCATGGTCTCCCCAATGTACCATGCCTCGGGACATTCTTTCCTGCAGCGTATCAGGTAGACAATGTTGGCCGAGTTGCAAGTGTATGTACCGTGTATCTGGTGGATACTGTTCTCACGCGAGATGATCCGGCACGTCTTGCAGAGGTTGCTGTGGCAGGATTGTGTGGTGTCGTGGTCACTGTTCTCCTGAAGGTTGGGTAGTTTGCTGCGGACAATGGTCTGTTTGAAGGCAAGAAGTGGGGTTGTGGGGATGACCTTGGCGAGATGTTCGTCTTCATCGATGACATGTTGAAGGCTCCGGAGAAGATGTTGTAGCTTCTTCGCACCGGGGAAGTACTGGATGACGAAGGGTACCATGTCCGTTGCATCTCGTGTTTGTCTTCTGAGGAAGTCGGTGCGGTTTTTCGCTGTGGTGCATCGGAACTGTCGATCGATGAGTCGAGCGCCATATCCTGTTCTTATGAGGGCATCTTTCAGCGTCTGGAGGTGTCTGTTGCGATCCTCCTCATCTGAGCAGATCCGAAAGCTTGTGGCTTGTGCTACCAAATAAACCTGTTGGACTTCAACCTGGTGTTGTGAGACGTCTTACTGTGCTTACCCCAGTCCAACGCCGGCATCTCCACATCAAGTTTTTTTTTTACACAGAGGGTGGTGAATGTCTGGAATGCACTGCCCAGGGAGGTGGTGGGAGCAGGTACATTATTGGCATTTAAGGGGCAACTAGACGAATACATGAATAGGATGGGAATGGAAGGGTACGGACTCCATAAGTGCATACGGTTTTAAAGCAGGCATCATGATTGGTGCAGGCTTGGAGGGCCAAAGGGCCTGTTCCTGTGCTATATTTCTCTTTGTTCACACACTGAGAAATGCATTAACCTGCTCATAGCCAGCCTCTTCCTTTTAAAAACTTCTTCAACAAATATGAAGTCCCTCATTTTATCTTCAGGTAATAGGAGGACATTTACAAATGAGATCAGGCAGAGTCAATATGGCTTTGTGAAAGGAAAATCATGTTTAAGAACATTGAACAAAAAAAAAAATTACAGCACAGGAACAAGCCCTTCAACCCTCTAAGCCTGCACCGACCAGGCTGCCCGACTGAACTAAAGCCCCCTACCTACCCTCCCGGGGACCATCCCTCCATTCCCATCCTATTTATGTATTTGTCCAGACGCCCCTTAAAAGACACCATCGTATCTGCTTCCACTACCTCCCCCGGCAGCTAGTTCCAGGCACCCACCACCCTCTGTGTAAAAAATTTCCTCGTTCATCTTCTCTAAACATTATGCCTTAAATCAATGCCCCCTAGTAATTGACTCTTCCACCCTGGGAAAAAGCTTCTGATTATCCATTCTGTCCATGCCCCTCATAATCTTATAGACTTCCATCAGGTCGCCCCTCAACCTCCGTCGTTCCAGTGAGAACAAACCAAGTTTCTCCAACCTCTCCTCATAGCTAATGCCCTTCATACCAGGCAACATCCTGGTAAATCTTTTCTGTACTCTCTCCAAAGCCTCCACATCCTTCTGGTAGTGTGGCGACCAGAATTGAACACTATATTCCAAGTGCGGCCTAACTAAGGTTCTATAAAGCTGCAACATGACTTGCCAATTTTTAAACTCAATACCCCGGCCGATGAAGGCGAGCATGCCGTATGCCTTCTTGACTACCTTCTCCACCTGCATTGCCACTTTCAGTGACCTGTGTACCTGTACACCCAGATCTCTCTGCCCATCAATATTCTTAAGGGTTCTGCCATTTACTGTATATTTCCTATCTGTATTAGACCTTCCAAAATGCATTACCTCACATTTGTCAGAAAGCTTCTGATCCCCACAAGTATGGGAAGCTCTTTCTTTCACCAGCATTTTATAAATCAAGGAATATATTAAGGTTGGATTCCTGCAAGTGGTAAAGTGCCAAAAATAAAATTGTCATTTCTCTCAAAGCAAGACTCTACATTATTCTACCTTGACCAGTCTGCTACACAATTGTATTTCCACAGTGCAAACAACCAAATTACTAGATTGAATAACTATAATTAACCTGCCCTTTGCCTATCAATACTCTTAAGGGTTCTGCTATTTACTGTATATTTCCTATCTGTATTAGATCTTCCAAAATACATTACCTCACATTTGTCCAGATTAAACTCCATCTGCCATCTCACCATCCAAGTCTCCAACTGATCAATATCCTGACTGCTATCCACAAATTCAGTAAGAAGTCTCACAACACCAGGTTAAAGTCCAACAGGTTTATTTGGTAACAAATACCTAAGCTTTCGGAGCGCTGCTCCTTCGTCAGATGGAGTGGAAATGTGCTCTCAAACAGTGAAGGAGCAGCGCTCCGAAAGCTTATGGTATTTGCTACCAAATAAACCTGTTGGACTTTAACCTGGTGTTGTGAGACTTCTTACTGTGCTTACCCCAGTCCAACACCGGCATCTCCACATCATGGCTCCACAAATTCACCAACCTTTATGTCATCCGCAAATGTACTAATCAAACCGGTTACATTTTCCTCCAAATCATTTATATATATTACAAACAGCAAAGGTCCCAGCATTCCTTTTTATTGACTACAGCTCAGCTTTCAACACTATTATTCCCATGAAACCCATCTCTGAACTCCGTGACCTGGGCCTGGGCACATCCCGCTGTGACTGGATCCTGAACTTCCTAACTCTCAGACCACAATCAGTAAGGATAGGCAACAACATCTTGATGCGCGTTACCAAACACGAGGCGAGATGCTCGGGAAATAAAGGCTTTTATTTACTGTAATGAAGCAGCCAATAATTATATACACGATCCCAGACTGAAGGGGTCCCAGCCAGAGCAGGGACTTTTATACCTCTCCCAGGAGGCGGAGCCCGACTGGGATGTACCACAACACTACAGTACAAAGGTGTAACAACCCCACCCTAACCCCAACAGCAACAAGTAGCACAACCCAACAGTAACATATGTACATCCTTGTAGTACTGGCCAGACCCTGGCTCAGTACTATCCAGTGGGAACCAACGATGGTTCACCACACATCTCCTCCACGATCATCCTCAACACCAGTGCCCCACAAGGCTGTGTTCTCAGCCCCCTACTGTACTCCTTATGCACCTATGACTGTGCAGTCAAATTCCCCTCCAATTTGATTTTCAAGTTTGCTGACGACATCACCGCAGTGGGTCAGATCTCAAACAATGACGAGACAGAGTACAGGAATGAGATAGAGAATCTGGTGAACTGGTGCGGCAACAATAATCTCTCCCTCAATGTCAACAAAACGAAGGAGATTGTCATTGACTTCAGGAAGCATAAAGGAGAACATGCCCCTGTCTACATCAATGGGGACAAAAGTAGAAAGGGTCGAGAGCTTCAAGGTTTTAGGTATCCAGATCACCAACAACCTGTCCTGGTACCTCCATGCAGACACTATAGTTAAGAAAGCCCACCAACGCCTCTACTTTCTCAGAAGACTAAGAAAATTTGGCATGTCAGCTATGACTCTCACCAACTTTCACAGATGCACCATAGAAAGCATTCTTTCTGGTTGTATCACAGCTTGGTATGGCTCCTGCTCTGCCCAAGACCGCAAGGAACTACAAACGGTCGTGAATGTAGCCCAATCCATCACACAAACCAACCTCCCATTCATTGACTCTGTCTACACTTCCCGCTGCCTCGGCAAAGCAGCCAGCATAATTAAGGACCCCACCCACCCCGGACATTCTTCCTTCGGGAAAATGATACAAAAGTCTGAGGTCACGTACTAACCTACTCAAGAACAGCTTCTTCCCTGTTGCTGTCAGGCTTTTGAATGGACCTACCTCGCGTTAAGTTGATTTTTCTCTACACCCTCGCTATGACTGTAACACTACATTCTGCACTCTCTCGTTTCCTTCTCTATGAGCGGTATGCTTTGTCTGCATAGTACACAAGAAACAATACTTTTCACTGTATGTTAACACATGAGACAATAATAAATCAAATCAGTTACTGCACTGCTGGAAAGTGCTTTGAGATGTCATGAAAAATGCAACATAATTGCAAGTGTTTCTTTTTTCTGGCCAAGTCAGTAATGGTTATTGTGTTTCTCACTCATTGAAGGTTTAAACTAATTGGCCAAATTTCCTTTTCATTAAATCACATTGGCCTTGACCGCCATCCTACCATCCTTTTCTCTCTCTCGAATGTCAGATACTCAATCACTAGCGATCGAGATGTTCAAATATGATATACAATTAATTGAAATCTGAAATTTGTACTTCAGCATAACTAATATTATTTTTGCAATCCAGAATTCAACTCATTATTGCCTGTCTGACATTCCTCTGCTCATACATTCTGTTTGTTTACTCCTAAACTTTGTGAATTCAGTAGAATGGATAGCCAAAAATTTATACAAGTGACTATGTTTTAATTATACTCCAGTAAAATGTTCCAATTAGTGCTATATACAAGGTAATGGCAAAAGAACATTCCAAAATTCAAGTCCTTTTCCCTTTTGACGCATCGTAAATATCACATGGTACTGGTACAAAAATTCCTGAAAGTTAAGTGGCCAACATTTTTGCTTCAACCAATACCACCAAAACAGATCAATTAGTCATTAATTCCCTTGCTGTTGTGAACATAATGACCCCCTCATAAATGTACTTCTGATATAACCATTAGCTGACATGCATCAATGTATATATTTTCGGTAGCTGACAAAATTTTGGTCACATGCTCAACACTCCCAAAGGTTGTAAATTACAAACTTGCAGTTTAGATTGTTGTAGCAGATCAACTCCCAGTACCATCCAGTGTGATTTCAAATAAAAATGTTAGGCAAAACAACATATCTATATCACACTTTCAATGTAATAAAATGTCCCAAAGTGTTTCACAAACATTTTAAAATATGACAATTAGTCCAGATTACCAAAAGTTTGTTCAGAGGTAGCTTTTAACGAAAGACGTAAAGGAGAAAAGTGAGGCGGAGAGGCAAATGATGGAACTCCAGAGGTTAGGGTCTAGACCGGTGGTTCTCAAATTGTGGGACGTGACTCCAGAAACAATCGAAGCATAAGTTCCTGCTGCTCCAAGGTAGCATAAAAGATCATGGTGACTGTGGAGAGGAAACTACCCAATCTGGAGGTGAACGGTGAGCCTAAAAGCACTCTAATTTAAAAAAAAACACTTTTTAGTGATGAGTGCTGAGTGGGCCCAACATATTCGTGCACCGACTTGGTGCAGGCAACAGGAGGTCAACGACTGACATGTTCAGTCATTACACAGGCACGGAATCGGAAGGAACATTTAAGATGAGTGGGAAAAATTGCGAGATCAGGCAGCTGAGCCAGGCAGAGAGGCAACTTCAAACCTGGAGTATTTTTGTCATTCTACTTCAAATGCACCGACAACTAGACCAAAAGGAGGAATGGGGAGAGGGGTGTGTGTGTGCGCGCGCGTGTGTTTGGAGGGGGGGGGGGGTATTTTCTCAAACCCCTCAATCTCCTGCATGTTATCCTAAAACTATGCCCCTCATGATTGACCCCTTAACCAAGGGGAACAGCTGGTCCCTACTCACCTTGTCCATTCCCCTCAATCATGTTCCTTCGCAGCCTTCTCTGCTCTAAAGAAAACAATTCAAGCCTATCTAGTCTCTCCTTATAGGTCAAATGCTCCATCCCAAGCAACATCCTGGTGAATGTCCTCTGTATCCCCTCTAGTGCTATCACATGCCGCTTTATAGAACCTTAGTTAGGCCACACTTGGGATATAATGTTCAATTCTGGTCACCACACTACCAGAAGGATGAGGAGGCTTTGGAGAGGGTACAGAAAAGATTTACCAGGATGTTGCCTGGTATGGAGGGCATTAGCTATGAGGAGAGGTTGGAGAAACTTGGTTTGTTCTCACTGGAGCGATGGAGGTTGAGGTGAGACCTGATAGACGTCTACAAGATTATGAGGGTCATGGACAGAGTGGATAGTCAAAAGCTTTTTCCCAGGGTGGAAGAGTCAATTACTAGGGGGCACAGGTTTAAGGTGCGAGGGGCAAGGTTTAAAAGAGATGTACGAGGCAGATTTTTTACACAGAGTGGTGGGTGCCTGGAACTCGTTGCCAGGGGAGGTAGTGGAAGTGGATACGGCAGTGACATTTAAGTGGCGTCTTGACAAGTACATGAATGAGATGGGAATAGAGGGATATGGTCCCCGGAAGCGTAGGGGGTTTTAGTTAAGTCGGGCAGCATGGTCGGTGCAGGCTTGGAGGGCCGAAGGGCCTGTTCCTGTGCTGTAATTTTCTTTGTTTGTTCTTTATAGTGAGGTGACCAGAACTGCACACAGTACTCCAGCTGTGGCCTAACCAATGCTCTGTACAACTCCAACATTACCTCCTTGTTCTTATACTCTATGCCACAACTGATGAAAGCAAGTATCCCATATGCCTTCTTAACTATCCTATTCATGTGCTCTGCTGCCTTCGGGGATCTGCGAATGATTAGCCCAAAATCCCCGTTCCTCTGAGCTACACAGGGTCCTGCCATTTATTAAATACACCTACATCTTGTTTCTTCTTCCAAAGTGCATCATCTTGCACTTATCAGGGTTAAGTACCATCTGCCGCTGTTCTGCCCATCTGTCCAACCCATCTGTATCTTTCTGTAACCTACAACCATCTTCTTCACTATTAACCACCGTACAATCTTGGTGTCATCTGCAAACATGCTCATCATTCCCCCTACATTTTCATCTACATCAGTTATGTATATAACAAACAAACAATAAGAATCCCAGTACTAATCCTTGTGGTATACTGGTCTCTAGTCAGTCAAACAGCCTTCTACCACTACCCTTTGTGTCCTATTACTAATGATGTGGAGATGCCGGCGTTGGACTGGGGTGAACACAGTAAGAAGTCTCGCAACACCAGGTTAAAGCAGTAGAGTGTGACAGTTGGTGTCTCACTGTGGGAGTGCTGCTCGGGCTGCAGTAGAGTGTGACAGTTGGTGTCTCAGTGAGGGAGTGTTGCTCGGGCTGCAGTGGAGAGTGACAGTTGGGGAAGTGTGGGGAAGTTTTTTGTTTTCTTTTTTTCTTGCTGGTAATGGCTTCAGGGATGGCAGTTCAGGCAGTATGCTGCATCTCCTGTGGGATGTATGTGGTGAGGAAATCCAGTAGTGTTTCAGGAGATTTTAGTTGTAAGAAGTGCATTAGATTGCAGCTTCTGGAGGAGCGTGTAAAGGAGCTGGAGGGGGAGGTAGAGGAACTCCGCATAATTCGGGAGGCGGAGGTGGAAGTTGATAGGAGTTATAGAGAAATAGTAACTCCTAGAAATGAGGCTTGGGTCAATGCCAGGAGGAGGGGTAAGAAGCAATCGGGAAGACAATCCCCTGGGGCGGTTCCCCTCCATAATAGGTTTTCGGTGCTGGAGGCTACAGTTGAGGAGGAATCAACTGAGCATAGAGAGCAGATCTCTGGGGGTGAGCCGAGTGAGAAAGCTCAGGTGGTTAGGGGCTGTAAAAGACTGGGCCTTGTGATTGGGGACTCCACAATTAAGGGGACAGATAGGAGGGTCGGAACTAAAGGTAGGGACTCAGGGTTGGTGTGTTGCCTACCAGGGGCTGGGGTCCGGGATGTGTCTGACAGGGTATTCAGGACTCTTAGGGGGGAGGGAGATAAACCACAAGTTATTGTACATGTGGGGACACACAACATAGGGAGGATAGGGGAAGGGGATATTAGGCAGGGATTTATGGAGTTGGGGTGGAAACTAAAGGCCAAGACTGACAGAGTGGTTATCTCTGGACTCTTGCCTGTACCACGGGATAGTTTAGAGAGGAATAGGGAGAGGGAAGGTTTGAATTCATGGCTGAGGGGATGGTGCAGGAGGGAGGGGTTCAGGTACTTAAGCAATTGGGGCTCGTACTGGGGAAGGTGTGACCTCTATGAGAAGGATGGTCTACACCTTAATCAGAAGGGGACCAATATCCTGGGGGGTAAATTTGCTAAGGCCATGCAGGGAGGTTTAAACTGATTCGGGGGGGGGGAGGGATCCTGAGTAGTGGGGCTGAAAGTGAGGGATGCATGGATGGGGACTGCAAT